>NC_133652.1:111727563-112039828 GCF_009905375.1 Apium graveolens
AACCAACAACAATAACAACCAAGATGATACAAATCCAAATGTGAACCCAGGACCCATAGACCCAGCAATAACCCAGATTCTCCAAATCTTGGCCCAACAAACAGTTCACCTGACACAACAACAACAAAGGCAGACCAATCCCCAGGTAACTTTCAAAACTTTTCAGGCAGTAAACCCACCAGAATTCAAGGGTTCCTTAGAGCCGATTGAAGCAAATGTTTGGTTAAAGGAAATAGAAAAGGCATTTGCCTTAGTAAGAGTAAAGGAGGAACAGAAGGTTGAGTTTGCGAGTTACTATCTGAAGAATGAGGCCACCTATTGGTGGTAAATGGTGAAGATATTGGAAGGTACAGATGTTATTACTTGGGAGAAGTTTAAGGAATTGTTTTTAGAAAAGTATTTTCCCCAGTTTTTTCAGGATCAGATGGAGCTGAAGTTTTAAGAATTAAAGCAAGGGAACATGTCGGTGGCAGATTATGAAAGTAAGTTTGAGGAATTGTCAAGGTATGTGCCGTCATATGTGGATACTGACAGGAAGAAAGCTAAGAGATTCCAGCAAGGCTTGAACCATGGATCAGAGGAAAGGTAGCTATTTTTGAGTTGGGGACCTATGCAGGAGTGGTACAGAAGGCCATGATCGCGGAGACAGAGAGTGAGATGTTCCAGTAGGAAAAGGAAAGCAAGAAAAGGAAATTTGAAGGGTATGAGGATCAGTCACAACCAGGGAAGTTTCCAAATTTTAAGAAGGGCAAGTTTCAGCCAGGGAGGAATTTTAATTTCAAGAGACAAAATGCAAGCGACGGAGGCCAGGGCAACCGTCCAGTTAATGCGAATCAGCCGAATCAGTTGAGAATAACTTTTCCAGATTGTCAAGTATGTGGGAAGAAGCATGGGGGAGTCTGTAATAAGTTAAATGTGGTATGTTTCAAGTGCAACCAGAAAGGGCACTATTCGAGGGAGTGCCGAAATCAGCCAGCAAGAGAGTCAGTAAATAAGGATCAGCCTATCCGGAATCCAGCAGTGAAGGTTCCAGCCATTGGATTTACGTGCTTCAAATGTGGAAAGCCAGGACATATGGCCAGGGATTGCAAGACACCAGCCCCAGTAAGTAATGCATTGAGGATTATGGGATCTACCCCAACAGTGAATGAGACTCCAAGGGCTAGAGTTTTTGACATGTCTGTGAAGGATGCTATCCAGGATACAGATGTCCTGGCAGGTACGCTTAATGTGAATTCTTTATGTGCCAAAGTGTTAATAGATTCGGGAGAAACTCGATCGTTTGTTTCACAAAATTTTGTTAGTAAGTTAAATTGTCCAGTTGAGTATTTAAATGAAATAATGACTGTGGAATTGGCAAATCAAGAATGAATATCTGTTAATCAAGTTTGTGGGAGTTGTGAGATTGAGATTTCTGGTAGTAAATTTTGCGTAGATTTGATATCATTTAAGTTAGGGGAGTTTGACGTTATATTAGGGATGGATTGGTTATCTAAGCAAGATGCCCAGATAGATTGTCGAAATAAGAAGGTAATGGTGAAGACGCCAGACAAAAGAATAGTAACGTTCAAGGGCCAGAAGCAAGTAAAGAAGTTCTTAACAATGATTCAAGCCAAGAAGTTATTACGGCAAGGATGCGAGCATTTCGTAGCATATGTGATCGACAGAAGTCAGGAGCCAGCAAAACTTGAAGATATTCCAGTAGTGAATGAATTTCCAGACGTGTTTCCCGATGAGTTACCAGGACTTCCTCCAGATAGAGAAATTGAATTTGCAATCGACTTTGCACCTGGAACAGAACCAGTATCCAAGGCCCCGTACAGAATGGCGCCTGTTGAGATGAAAGAACTAGCAAAGCAATTACAGGAGTTGTTACAGAAAGGAGTAATCAGACCCAGCGTATCCCCGTGGGGAGCCCCGGTATTATTTGTCAAGAAGAAAGATGGAAGCATGAGACTGTGCATAGACTATAGAGAACTCAATAAGCTTACAATCAAGAACAAATATCCGTTACCTAGGATTGACGATTTGTTTGACCAACTGAAGGTTGCCAAGTACTTCTCCAAAATTGATTTAAGATCAGGATATCATCAACTGAAGATCAAGCCAGAAGATATACCAAAGACAACTTTTAGAACGAGGTATGGACATTATGAATTTCTAGTAATGTCTTTTGGATTGACTAATGCCCTGGCAGCGTTTATGGATTTAATGAACATAATTTTCAAGGAGTATTTGGACAAGTTCATTATTGTGTTTATAGATGATATTTTAATTTATTCAAAGACGGAAGAGGATCATGCGGAACATTTAAGGACAACTTTGGAGATTTTAAGGAAAAAGAAGTTATATGCTAAATTCTCGAAGTGTGAGTTTTGGTTACAGGAGGTTCAGTTCTTAGGACACATAGTCAGTAACGAAGGATCAAAGTGGACCCGACAAAGATCGAAGCAATTACGAATTGGGAGAGACCGAGAACACCCACCGAGGTAAGAAGTTTCTTGGGATTGGCAGGATATTATCGTCGATTCGTCCAGAATTTCTCAAGGATTGCAATACCACTGACAAAGCTTACACGCAAGAATGAAAATTTTATATGGAATGACAAGTGCGAAGGAAGTTTTCAGGAATTAAAGCGAAGATTAATCACGACACCTGTTTTGTCACTCCCAGAAGATCAAGAGAATTTCGTAATTTATAGTGATGCTTCTCACAAAGGACTATGATGTGTTTTAATGCAGCATGAAAAGGTGATTGCGTATGCGTCAAGGCAATTGAAACCACACGAACAAAAGTATCCTACTCATGATTTGGAGCTAGCAGCCATAGTTTTCGCTTTGAAGATTTGGAGACATTATCAGTATGGAGAAAAGTGCGCGATTTTCACGGATCACAAAAGCTTAAAGTACATATTCACACAGAAGGAATTTAATATGAGGCAAAGGAGATGGTTAGAATTGATCAAGAATTATGACTGCTCGATTAATTATCATCCCGGTAAAGCGAACATTGTAGCAGACGCATTAAGTCGGAGGAAAGGTTAAATGAGTTATCAGTACCTGAAGAGATATATAAGGAATTTCAGAAATTGGAATTGGAGATTAGAGTTTGCAAGCCTGAGGAAGCGAAAGTGTACAGTATGACTTTCCAACCGGAGTTATTGGAGAAAATAAAGAAATGTCAGGAAGATGTAATGGATCAAGATATAAATCATTTGGTAGGTGAAAAATTATGCACGCAAAAGGATGATCAAGGTATTCTGAGGTTTTCATCTAGAATTTGGATTCCACCGGTGACAGAGTTAAAGAATGAAATTTTACAAGAGGCACATAGTTCAAGATATTCCATCCATCCAGGGAGTACCAAAATGTACAGGGATTTAAAGGAAAATTATTGGTGGCCAGATATGAAGAGGGAAATTGCGGAATGGATCAGCAAATGTTATACCTGTCAGAGAGTTAAAGCAGAGCATCAGAGACCAAGTGGATTGTTACAGCCATTGGAGATTCCAGAGTGGAAATGGGAACATATTACCATGGATTTCATAGTTGGATTACCAAGGACAAGGGCTAATCATGATGCCATTTGGGTTATAGTGCATAGACTTACCAAGTTAGCTCATTTTCTGCCTATAAATGAAAGATTTTCACTCGACAAGTTAGTCCATATGTACCTGAAGGAAATCGTAGTTCGTCATGGAATTCCAGTGTCTATTGTATCTGATCGAGATCCAAGGTTTAATTCAAGATTTTGGAAGAGTTTTCAAGAATGTTTGGGAACGAGATTGAATATGAGTATGGCCTATCACCCGCAGACGGACGGCCAAAGTGAAAGAACAATCCAGACAATCGAGGATATGTTACGTGTTTGTGCTATTGATTTCAAAGGAAGTTGGGACGAGCATTTACCTCTGGTAGAGTTTGCTTATAACAACAGTTATCATGCCAGTATTGGGATGCCACCCTATGAAGCCCTTTATGGATGCAAATGCAGATCTCCAATGCATTGGGACGAAGTAGGAGAACGCAAAATACTTGGACCTGAATTGGTGCAGCAAAGAAAGGAAGTTGTTGAAGTAATTCAGAAAAGATTGATAGCAGCACAAGACCGTCAAAGGAATTATGCAGACCAGTCAAGGAAGGACATGAAATTTGAAGAAGGAAGCTTGGTATTACTGAAAGTATCACCATGGAAAGGATTAACGAGGTTTGGAAAGAAAGGGAAGCTAAGCCCAAGATATGTCGGACCTTTTGAAATCCTAAAGCACGTGGGCAAAGTAGCTTACGAGTTGGCGTTACCACCACACATGGAGCACATTCACAATGTTTTTCACGTATCGATGCTCAAGAAATATAATCCAGACTCCAGGCATGTAATAAAATATGAGCCAATAGAGCTTCAGGCAGACTTGTCATATATAGAGAGTCCGATAGAAATTCTAGAGGAAAGAGAGAAAGTATTGAGGAATAAAGTGGTAAAGTTAATAAGAGTATTGTGGAGAAACCCAAAGGTTGAAGAGTCAACCTGGGAGTTAGAAAGTGATATGAGAGAAAAGTATCCTCATTTGTTTTCTTATGAGATTCTGAGGACATAATCCTTTTAAGGGGGGAAGGATGTAATATCCGAGATATATCGTGTAATTATGTTGTTAATAAATGATTAATATATGTGTTTAGTATCCATTATGTGAACTAATTGTTAAGTGTTATCTGTGTTTGGATTTTTAAAAATAATATTAATTGAGTATTTTAATTTTTATATGTCCAAAATAAAATATAGATAATTGTCATATCTTCCTAATTATTTTTATGTTGATTTATGGATTTATAAGGATCATATGAAATTTATAAAATCTTTTCTGAGTATTTAAAATCTATTTTATAAAAACAGGAACCAACCGACATCATCCGTTGTTACGCTTTTGAAACCCGAAACTCTTCCGAGAACTCCTTCCTAACCTAATTGTAATATTCTGAGCATATTCCATGTTTCGACTTTTTCGATCCGGCGTACGGTTTGTCCTGCGCGGGTCCCGGCGCAACATTTTTGATACAATATTCGTTTCGGTAAATCAATAAAACCCGTATTTTTGATAAACGAGAGCTTTTTATTAAACTATCCCAATTATCACCTCGTAGTACGTGTAACCAGGCGCTGAGACCAAGACCGTAGTACAAATTGTACTGGTTTGGATAATTATCCCGAAAACCGATACCGTTTGGATCCATTTTTATAAATAAACGTACCGTTTTATATCCGGAATGATCCAACGGGATACTAATTTTCCGTAATTATAAATAGCCTTTTTCCCGTATTTTAGTTCGTATCAAAATCATTTGCAGATAGTAATTATAAAATTTTCCAGAGAAAAACCCTAGTTACATAAACTGTTCTAAGAATCAAACCGCAAAACGAAGGCGTTACCGATATCTGTTTTCAAAGCTTGAGTACTCAATCCAAAGGTTTTGAAGTGTTCTACCAGATTCTGAGCTTCGTTTTACTGCAGAAATCAAGGGTATTTTTCTATATTTTTATTTATTTTCGAATTAATTTTATTAAAAATATGAATTTTTGTTCGGATGATTGTTTGTATGATTTGATGATTGCATGTTGTAGAGCTTGTTTTCCTGATGATTTTGATATATTATACATCTGATTTGGAGTTCAATAACATGTTCAAATTTGAGTTTGATTTTCGAATTTTAAAATTAGGGATTATAATCCGTATGAATGTTCTTAATTGAAATTTGGGGGTTTCTTATTTTGGAATAAATTGATGTTGTGGTATAGTGGGTTGTGTTCTCTGTGAAATTTGCAATCCAGTCGTACAAGTTTCATGAATCAACGAGGTCTGTAGAGAAGGGAGTTGTGTTTTGAAGTTTACGTCGAGTTCGCCGGAAACCAACGAACTTCCCGACCATTTTCCGGCCAACTCAGGGATTGTTAGGATGAATTGATTGCATGGTCGTGTTCCTGGTGTTGTGTAGATGTGATCTGGAGGTGGTGGTGGCCTGAGCATCCCTGGATCGTGATCTCCGACGAGACAGGGTGTTTTCCGGCGACCCCCTGGAAAATTACAGTTTGGTACCTGAACTTTTGGGGACGATGCAGTTTGGTCCCTGAAGTTTCCAGAATTTACAAATTTAGGATTCCTGTTTACAAATTATTTAAAAATAATATTTCCTATTTATTTTTATTATAAAAATTCGTTTTTAATTTTTGAAAATTCCAAAAATTATTATTTTAATTTCAAAAATTATTTTTAATTCAAAAATAAATCTGAATTAATTAGTTAATTAATTTCAGTTAATTTTTAATTGATTAATTGGTCAATTAGTTCGAAAATTAATTGATTAATTGATTTAATTAATTATTAATTGATTTTAATTAATTATTTAATTAGATTTAATTATTTAAAAATGATTTAAAAATTCTGAAAAATAGTTTGGAGCTTTAAAATATTATTCTAAATTATTTTCAAGGCTCGATAATTATTATAAAATTGTTTCGGAGCCAGAATTTGCCAACCGAACTCTGTTTATTACCCCGAAATTGATCCAACGACCCGTTTTAATTCCGAAAAATGTTTTAAAAATCATTTTAAATACCTGAAAGCCTATTTATGACCCGAGACTTATTTATAAATGATATATCATTGATTATGTGATGTATTTTGTGTTATATGTGACTTGTTGGTTGACTGTCGGTCTGTATATTCGATATTTACTTGATCATTGCATAACTTTCAATCCGTTAATCGAATTTGGGTAAAACGAAGGGTAGATAGAAGTATGTGTTGAATAGAATCATATGAGTTGAATATTGATAGATGCTTATGATATGTGAGCAGAAGAGGCAAGACGTAGGAAAGGGAAACAGATAGTTGAGGAGTAAGGCGGTTAAGATTGGAAGCCAGTACAGTATAGTAAGCTAATACCAGGCAAGTGTTCTGAACTTTCTCGAGATATTGTAGTACTTGGTAGTCCTGTTGATATTGCAAGTGCTTTGAAGCACTGAAACCCAAACCCTGATTCTAGTTATTGTTCTTGAGCCGTAAACCCTATTCTTTCTAAGCCATTGATTATTGCATACCCAAAGAAGAACCTCAAGTATAAGATACTACTCCACAAATACATACAAACTAAATACCGAACACTGAATCGAATTACCCACACACTCAAACCATTGTATCCTATGCTTTGAAAGGCAAAATCCCTGAAACCTTGAAACACTGATTCCTTTGTTATCCAATTCTTTCATTACCCAACAGCTAAGCTTTGAAAATGCCATATTGATCCTCATGAACTCTGAAACCATTTCATTATGAAACATCCAATGTTGTTAATGAATCTGTGTATTGTTTATTGTTGCTTATTCTGTTATTATGCTAGTCAAGTGTTTTGTTATCATCAAGTTAAACCCAAATTTATGCCTATAGTTCTAGTAGACATGAATAGGGGAGATTGTTAGAAATATGTGTATTAGTTTGATGATAAGTTCAACAAAACACTTAAGTAGAAATCTGGTATTTGTAGCCTCAACGGATAAGACCAGACTGGCTATCCGTTGAAGGAGTAGCTTTACTTAGAAATAAGTTTAGTATTGTAGCACATTTCATTCTCTGTATTTAAGTTGTAATTCTTAGTTGTTGTGGGAAATTATAAGTCATGTTGACTTCTAGTGGATATGCAAATAGGAGGGCTAATTGTAAATATTTCATGCCTTGTAATTTTGTATAAGTGAAGTAGTATCAACTGATATTAAAGGCCTTCAACGGATGAGAAACAAAGCTTCAACGGATGTCTATAAAGCTTCAATGGATAACATCCATCAGCGGATGAGTGCTTCAACGGATAAAGCTTCAACTTCTAATGCATCAACGGATAAAGCTTTAACGGATAAAGCCATCAATGGATGAAAGCTTCAACGGATGCTAAGTTCAATAACAGTTGATAGTGACAATTCATAAGCTGACAGAGGCACATGGGTTGACAGAGATAAACTGGAATGTGGTAGCCTCTTGGAGGAATCAAGAAAAAACAGTATTTCCATTCTGGTGCAAACAAGGAAGTATTCAAAGATTCACAGCTAAACCTAAATTGCATTGGATAGAGAAATGAAGAAGAAACATTTGAAGAATCTTTTAATTGTATTTTACAGTTTTGTCTTCACTTGTAAACTTGGTGATATATAAACCAAGTAGCAACTAGTAATTAGAGTGTGAATTTTCCGGAGCTGTTTAGAAAAATCCAGAGAGAAAATCATCTAGTTTGTACTAGGACACAGTTGTGATTTAATTCTTTGAATCACAGATTTTCTGAAATAACACATCTCTGGTGGAACAACAAATCCACCAGAAAAGTTTTTAAGTTCTTTGTGTTCTTTACATTTATATTTGAATATATATCTGTCTGTATTAGCTTAAAGCAATTCACACACATTTGTTCATTAAAACACTTAGCCTTAGAAACTGCTCAAAACTTGAAAAAGTTTTGAGATTTATATTCAACCCCCTTCTGTAAATCTCATTGTCAGTTCACTGGGAATAACAGAAGGGTTACTTGACCCCTTTGATTTTGAATCATATCCTACATGCGAGTCTTGTCTATTGGGTAAAATGACCAAATCTCTATTTAGTGGACATGGAGAGAGGGCTGCAGATTTGCTAGGATTGGTACACACAGATGTATGTGGACCAATGTCTACACAAGTCATGGGTGGATTTTCGTACTTCATTACATTCAAAGATGATAGATCTAGATTCGGATATGTGTATTTGACGAAACACAAGTCTGAAGCCTTTGAAAAGTTCAAAGAATATAAACATGAAGTGGAGAAACAAACCAAACATAGTATTATAACTCTTTCATCAGATCGAGGTGGTGAATACTTGAATGGAGAGTTTCTAGATTATCTCAAAGAAAATGGTATAGTCTCCCAGTGGACTCCTCCATATACTCCACAGTTAAATGGGGTATCTGAAAGGAGAAATCGAACTTTGTTAGACATGGTTCAGTCCATGATGAGTTATGCGAGTCTTCCAGTATTCCTGTGGGGTTATGCATTGGAAACCTCAACATATTTACTGAATAAGGTGCCTTCCAAATCTGTTCCTCAAACACCATATGAGATATGGAAAGAAAGGAAACCGAGTCTTAAACACGTTAAGATTTGGGGATGTCCAGCTTATGTCAAGAAAGTTGACCCAGATAAGCTGAAATCTCGATCCGTAAAATGTAATTTTGTGGGATATCATAAAGAGACTTCGGGGTATTACTTTTACACCGATCATCGGGTGTTTGTCTCCAGACATGCTACCTTCTTGGAAAAGGTGTTTATCCTTGAAGGAAACAGTTGGAGCAAAATTGAACTTGATGAAGTTCAAGAAGCACAAACTACTACGGATCAAGTGGAAACACCTGTTCAGACTGAACAACCTTCTGTGGAACAGCCCATTCGTAGGACAGGGAGAGTGTCTCGCCAACCTGAGAGGTATTATGGCCTTGTCATTGAGAATGGCAATGAGTTGTCAATCATTGATGATGACGACCCTGTGACCTATAATGAGGCTATGAGTAGTGTTGACTCAGAGAAATGGCATAATGCCATGAAATCCGAAATGAAATCTATGTATACCAACCAAGTATGGACTCTGGTTGAGGTGCCTGAAGGTGTTAAGCCTATTGGGTGCAAGTGGGTATACAAGAGAAAGATTGGAGCAGATGGCCAGGTGGAGACCTATAAGGCCAGGCTCGTGGCAAAAGGATTCAAACAAAGGCAAGGGATTGACTTTGATGAAACTTTTTCGTCTGTAGCCCTGTTAAAATCAATTCAGATTTTGCTTGCAATTGCTGCTTACTACGACTATGAGATCTGGCAAATGGACGTGAAAACGGCCTTCCTCAATGGGGAACTTGAGGAGGAAGTGTATATGACACAGCCAGAGGGTTTTCTTTCCAAGGGAAATGAACACCTAGTGTGTAAGCTGCTGCGAACCATATATGGTTTAAGGCAAGCTTCTCGTAGATGGAACATCCGTTTTGATGAGACAATCAAAAAGTTTGGTTTTATCAAAAATATTGATGAACCATGTGTTTACAAGAAGGTTAGTGGGAGCGCGGTAACATTTCTTGTATTGTATGTAGATGACATACTTCTTATAGTGTTAGATATATTTGATAATGTCATGGCTAATATGTTTTATGTTTAGCTTTCAGATCTTACGTGAACAGGATAAATCAGTACTTAATTGTTGATCAGTACTTATACTGGAAGTCAGGACTTAAGGATATCAGTACTTATATTATCAGGAGATAATCATCAGAAGATAGATATCAGAACTTAAGTGCTGAAGGACAATCAGATAAGGACAGTAGCTGATTAAAGGAAAGAAGATCGAGATAAACATAAGAAGAGATATGCATGAAGAAGGAATTCCGTGAAGAATGGAATACTTGGAAGAAAAGATATCTGATTGATGTATTTTAGGAAGCAGAATTATATTCCATATCAATTAGCGATTATCTTGTAACTGTATAGTATATAAACACAGGCATAGGGTTTACACTATAAGTGTTATCATTATCGAAGTTATTATTTTTTGTAACCCTAACAGCTCTCGTGATATTTGTTCATCACTGAGAGGTAACAGTTCCATACTGTAACAGAGTTTATTGTTTCAATAAAGTTTGTTTTCTGTTACTTAAGATCTTAAAGTTCGATTTGAGTGTACTATACACTGTATTCACCCCCTCTACAGTGTGTGTGTGACCTAACAATTGGTATCAGAGCCTATCTGTTAACTTACATATAGTTAAAGATCCAAACACAATCATGTCGGACACAGAAACTCCAACTAAGCCTACCACAACTGAGGAACCACCAAAGACACTAATTCAGAGTCGGTATGAGACCATCAGAGTCCCCATATTGAGACCATCTGAATATCCCATATGGAAGGTAAGGATGACCATGTTCCTGGAAGCAACAGATCCAGAATACCTGGATAGAATCAAGGAAGGTCCTCACAAACCAACCAAACTCGCAGTTGCAGTTGCAGGTGAAGCAGCAATGACCGTACCAAAGGAGAAGAGTGATTATACTGCTGAAGACATAGCATCAATTGCTAAGGATGCTAAGGTACGACACTTACTGCATAGTGCCATTGATAATGTAATGTCAAACAGGGTAATCAACTGCAAGACTGCTAAGGAGATATGGGATGCTCTGGAAACGAGGTGTCAGGGAACTGACACAATTAAGAAGAACAGGAAGACAATACTCACTCAAGAGTATGAACACTTTGACTCAAAGACTAATGAGTCATTGAATGATTTATATGATAGATTTGTCAAACTTTTGAATGATTTGTCATTGGTTGATAAAGAGTATGATCTTGAAGATTCAAACTTTAAGTTCCTGTTAGCTCTTCCTGAATGCTGGGATTTGAAGGCAACGACAATAAGAGATAACTATAATCTTGATGAAACAACTCTTGACGAAATCTATGGAATGCTCAAGACTCATGAGCTGGAGATGGAACAAAGAAGCAAGAGGAAAGGAGGAAAGTCAAGGACAGTCGCTCTTAAGGCTGAAGAAGAATTCCCCAAGGCAGCTTCCTCAAAGAAAGACAAGGGTAAAGCTCTTTTCATAAAGTCTGATACTGAGTCATCAAGTTCTGAGAGTGATGATGACTCAGATTCTGAAAGCTTGCCTGAGACCGATGCTGATGAGGAGATGATGAAGCTGTGTGCTCTTATGGTGAAAGGAATCACCAAGATTGCATACAGGAAGTTCAGGAAGGGAAAGAAGTTTTCCAGAAAAAGCATAAGTTCTGATAAGAAGAATTTCAGAAGATCTGAAGGCAGAGGAGGAAAGTCTGACAGAGGAGATTACACCAATATTAAATGCTATAACTGTGGTGAGAAAGGCCACATATCTCCTGACTGCAAGAAGGTAAACGGTGACAGAGGCAAGGCTCTTGTCACAAAGCAGAAAAGTTGGACAGACACTTCAGACTCTGAAAGTGAGGAGAACTATGCATTGATGGCAAATGCTGATAAAGAAAGTGCTGAGAGCAGTTCTGAAGCTGCTGAAACAAAGGTACCTCAGACTACTTATGCTTTTCATACTGATGATATTAATGAGTTGAGAAGATATCTTAAAACCATGTTTGTTAGTTATAGAGATCAAACCTTAACATGTGAAAGATTAACTTCTGAAAATCTTGCTTTTAAGAAAAGAAATGATTTCTTAGAAAAAGGGTTAGTTATATTCCATCAAACTCAGAAGGATAGAGATGATGCTTTTTATGTTAGGGATGAAGTGCTAAAAATGAATGAATCTCTAAAAACTGAGTTAGAAAAGGAAAGAGAGATAATCAGGACTTGGACTAACTCTGGCAGAACAACTCAAAATTTGCTAAGTAGTGAAAATTGGAAAGAGGGCTTAGGTTATGGAGAGAATAAGAATGACAAAGGAACTGAAGAAATTAAGCCTGTTGTTAAGCAAAAGCCAAAGTTAAAACCTGTTAAGTTTGTAACTATAAAGTCTGATAATGAGAAATCAGAAGTTAAAGAGGAATTAACTTCTGACAAACTAAAATAGGAAAAGACAGCTGAAGTAAACATAGGCTTAATGACAAAGAAGCAGCTTAAGCATAAGCTGAAAGATGTCAAGAATGCAAACAAGGTAAAATCACCTAGGAAAAATAGGAATGGAAAGGAAGGTGTGAATAAAAGTAATGATTATAAACCTGTTCCTGATGCTCCTAGGAAAACATGTCATAACTGTGGAAGTTCTAACCATCTGGCTTCTTTTTGCAGGAAAAATAAGAATATTAACTCCTTACCTTCAAAATCAGGAGTTAAGAGTCAGTCAGTTAGATACAAACCACAAAATCCTTGTTTTCATTGTGGTAGTTTATGGCATTCCATTTATACTTATAAGGAATATCATAGTTTGTACTATGATTATTATCAAATAAAACCTTCTTTGAAGAAAGTTTCCATTGTTCCTTCTAGTGTAAATTCTGATTCAAAGTCTGATAATGTAAATTCTGATAAGAAAAATGTTAACATAAACTCTGATGCTAAATCCGCTGCAAATGTTAACAAACTTAATAAGGCCAAAGGATCCAAGCAAGTCTAGGTCCTTAAAACTAATAATTAGTGGTCTTTGTGATTGCAGGGCAACAGGAAAAATATTCTAGTTCTGGACAGTGGATGTTCAGGTCATATGACTGGAAATAAGGCCCTGCTATCAGACTTTGTGGAGAAAGCTGGCCCAAGTGTTTCTTATGGAGATGGCTATATTGGAAAAACATTGGGATATGGCAATATCAATCTTAGGAATGTCATCATTAAATAAGTAGCTCTGGTCTCAGGACTTAAACACAACCTACTGAGTATAAGTCAAATCTGTGACAGAGGTTATCATGTTGATTTCTTTGAAGAACACTGTGAAGTTGTGAGTAAATCCAAAGGCAAAGTTGTTCTGAAAGGATACAGACGTGGTAACATTTATGAAGCTAAGCTTTCAACAAGTACTGATGGCTCTGCAATCTGTCTGTTAAGTAGAGCATCAATTGAAGAAAGCTGGAATTGGCATAAGAAACTCTCTCATTTAAATTTCAACAATATAAATGAACTGGTCAAGAAAGATCTTGTGAGAGGATTGCCAAACACAGTATTTGCTCCTGATGGTCTTTGTGATTCATGTCAGAAAGCCAAACAAAGAAAATCTTCATTCAAGAGCAAGACTGAATCATCAATTCTTGAGCCTTATCATCTTATACATGTTGATCTATTTGGTCCAGTAAATGTCATGTCTATTGCAAAGAAGAAGTATGCGTTGGTCATAGTGGATGAGTTCACCAGATACACATGGGTGTATTTCTTGCACACAAAAAGTGAAACTACATCTATCTTGATTGATCATGTCAAACAGCTGGATAAAATGGTCAAAGATTCTGTGAAAATTTTAAGGAGTGATAATGGCACTGAGTTCAAGAATTTGATAATGGAAGAGTTCTGCAAAAGCCATGGAATAAAGCAGGAATTTTCTGCTCCTGGAACTCCACAGCAAAATGGAGTTGTTGAAAGGAAGAATAGAACTCTCGTTGAAGCTGCACATACAATGCTTGAAGAAGCAAAGCTTCCAACCTATTTCTGGGCTGAAGCTGTGCAGACTGCTTATTTTACTCAAAATGCAACACTCATTAACAAGCATGGAAAAACACCATATGAGATGGTGAAGAAAAAGAAGCCAAATCTGAAATATTTTCATGTATTTGGATGCAAGTGTTTTGTTCTCAAGACTCATCCTGAACAGCTATCAAAGTTTGATCTAAAAGCTGATGAAGGAATCTTTGTTGGATATCCACTTTCCACAAAAGCCTTCAGAGTCTATAATTTGAGAACAAAAGTGGTCATGGAATCTATCAATGTCTCTTTTGATGACAAGAAGATCACTGGTCTTAAATTTCGTTGACCATGATCAGCTGAGATTTGAAAATGAAGACTCATATTCTGATACTGAAAATCCTGACAGTCTAAGTCCTGATACTGCAAACTCTGATGGATTAAACTCTGATGTTATTGAAATTGTGGTGACTACGTTAAATGAAGATGCTCCTATGCAGGGGGAGCATACTCAAAATCCTACCACATCTCAAGAAACATTCGAACATGCATCTGGCTCTTCAAGTTCTGATTCGTCAAGTTCTGATAAGCCAAGTTCTGATAGTACTGAAAATCTAAATACTGAAGAATCCAACTCAGAAAGCATAGTTTCAGGGGGAGCATCAGAAAATGAAAATGAAGATAGCATGGATCATGGGGGAGCATCCAGTTCTAGAGAAAACCTTCCATCTGCAAGGAAGTGGACAAAATCACATACACCTGATTTGATAATTGAAAATCCTGATGCAGGTGTCAGAACTAGAACAGGTACTTCAAATGAATGTCTTTACAATTCTTTTCTCTCTCAGACTGAGCCAAAGAAAGTGGAAGAAGCTCTTCAAGATGCTGATTGGGTGCAAGCAATGCAGGAAGAGTTGAATGAATTTGAAAGAAACAAAGTCTGGACCCTAGTACCAAGACCAAAGAATAGATTTGTTGTTGGTACAAAGTGGGTATTCAGAAACAAAACTGACAGTGATGGCATAATTACAAGGAATAAGGCAAGGCTGGTTGCAAAAGGATATTCTCAACAGGAGGGAATTGATTATGATGAAACATTTGCACCAGTTGCTAGGTTAGAAGCCATAAGGATATTTTTGGCTTATGCTGCTCACAAGAAGTTTACCGTCTTTCAAATGGATGTGAAAAGTGCTTTTCTCAATGGAGAATTAGAGGAAGAGGTATATGTTGAACAACCTCCAGGTTTTGTAGATACCAAACATCCAGATTATGTCTACAGACTTGACAAAGCACTTTATGGACTTAAGCAAGCTCCTAGAGCATGGTATGAGACTTTAGCTCAGTTTTTTCTGGAAAGTGGATTCAATAGAGGGATAATAGACAAAACACTGTTCTACCTCAACCATGGAAAGGACTTACTTCTGGTCCAGATTTATGTTGATGATATCATTTTTGGATCTACAAATGACAAACTTTGCAAGAAGTTTGCCAAACTTATGCAGTCAAGATATCAGATGAGTATGATGGGGGAACTTAGCTACTTTCTGGGCCTTCAAGTCAAGCAGAATGAGGAAGGCACTTTTATTTGTCAAACCAAGTACACCAGAAACTTGCTAAAGAAATTTGGAATGCAAGATTGTTCAAGTGCATCCACTCCAATGGCCACTGCAACAAAACTGGATAAGGATACCGGTAAATCAGTAGATATTACTGACTACAGATGTATGATTGGCTCTCTACTCTATCTAACTGCTAGTAGACCTGATATCATGTATGCTACCTGTCTTTGTGCAAGATTTCAAGCAGATCCAAGAGAACCTCACTTAACAGCTGTAAAAAGAATCTTTAAGTATCTTAAAGGAACAGCTGCTCTGGGATTATGGTATCCTAGAGAATCAGATGTTAAACTAATAGGTTACTCAGATGCAGATTTTGCAAGTTGCAAAATTGACAGGAAAAGCACAAGTGGAAGCTGCCAATTTCTTGGAGGCAGATTGGTTTCTTGGTACAGCAAGAAACAAAAGTCAATTTCCACATCAACTGCAGAAGCAGAGTATATTGCTGCAGGAAGCTGTTGTGCACAGATTCTTTGGATGAAGAATCAGTTACTGGATTATGGGTTAACATATTTCAAAATCCCTATTTACTGTGATAATCAAAGTGCTATTGCTATGACAGGTAATCCAGTTCAACACTCAATGACAAAGCACATCAGCATCAGGTACCACTTCATCAGGGAACATGTGGATGAAGTTACAGTGGAATTGCATTTTGTTCCCACAGATCAACAGTTGGCAGATATCTTCACAAAACCATTATGTGAAGCTACTTTTACAAGATTGGTAAATGAACTTGGAATGGTTTCAGGTTCCTTCTCTAAATCTGCTTAGACTTGTTCTGTGTTATCAGACTTTATGCTCAGTATTTACAGAATTCATCTCATTGTGTATTCTGTGCTTAATTGATAAATGTCTTTAAGTACTGACTGTTGTCTGATATATGTTTCTAAACTCTGATAAGTGAAATGTCTGTTTTAGTACCTATTCAATCCTATGTGGATAACTGTGCTAGATACTGACCTAGTAGTCTTCAATAAACAAATGATTCCATGGAAGAAGTAATTATTTCAGTGGAAATCTTATGACACTAGCAAATTCTGATAACTGAGCTTAGTTAAGTTCACTTTGTATATCTTATTACTAAGTCACAAATTAGAATAATGCTACTCATCTGTTAAGTTCTGATACTAGTAAAACTGTTGAATGTACTAAGTGCTGATAAACCTCTCTTATCAAAAGCAAAAGCAAAAAGATCAAAGATTAAAATCAGGTACTCCTTTGAGATCTAGAGTAAAAATGTGGAAGGGACGAACCAAGTGCATTGCTGGTATTAAGTAAATATGCATCAGAAAAGCAAAATATTTTCTTGGTGACTTTTCACACTCTATGATTACTGGAGAAATACTCTGAAAATAGCATAAATTCTGATAAACAGTCGTGCCTCACTTACACTGAGAAGCCACTGTAAAATAGAATTTCAAAAGATGCATAAAATTAGCACAAAATAGTTGAGGTGGACTCAAGCATAAACTCATTCTTCAGTCGGTTTCAGGACAATGACAGATCTTTAGCAAAATTTTAGTTATGCCTTATTTCTAAGATGTACTGCAGTGAATCAGACTTTACTCTTTGTCTATTTTTAGCTTAATGCACACACTAATCACTCCATCTGAATGATGAAAATTTTTGTGGTGGTCTATGTTATTTTAGATAAAACAGTCAATGTGTCATTATTGCATAAATTCTGAGGACAAGTTCTAAGTTACACGTTCTGATGATTACGTACTGACGTCCATAACTCAGAACTTGTATGAGTATTTACTAAGATAGGCATTCCTTTTTCGAGTTAAGAAATTATGTTCTGATGACTGTTAAGTTCTGGTATAGGTCTAAGTTCTGATTTCTCAGTCTAATCCTTTACTTGGCTTCTCTGTGGATAAAATTTGATAACAGTCTCAATTAGAACTAGAATATGTTGAAGTGGCAGATTAATAGTCACTATGATTAGGATTAATGGTATTCGTACTTGAACAGTCCACTGTTTCTTGTGTCTTGTGCGGTCTAGCCATGCTTCCTCTTTCCAATGACTGTTATTCTTTTTCAAAGTCTAGGGAGTATTTTTTTGTATAAGTACAGCAGAGAGATGATTTCTTTAATCTTTTTAATTTCTTCATCTTTTATCTCTCTTCTTACTTTTACTCTCCTTCACTTTACTATTTTCGTTGTTTTCATACAGATATTATATCAAACACCTATCAGGCATACTTAATTCTCAATTTTTTTTCACATGGCACCAAAGGATTTAATCATTGATGGAGCTAAGTTTGTTCCAAACAACTATGCTGCAATTCTTGATCATGCTGAAGCTCCATCTAAATTGCACTTTGTGCAAGATCTTCTTGCACATAGTGAGGTTGGGTACGCCTTAACTCAGCCTGAATTATTTTTAAGTCAACAAGTTCTGAGGTTCTGGAGGACTGGCATTTTTGATGATGGTGGTAACCGTGGAACTCCCAGTATTATCTCCCAAGTGGGTGATTCATCTTTTATAGTCACTCCTGGTATAGTACGCAGGGCTTTACATCTTCCTGAGGATTGTACTTTCTCAGTTCCAGAGGACTCAGCCCTTCGGGAGTTAATGGCTGAATTGGGATATGAAAAGAGTCTGACGAAACTTGGACAGTTGAAACGGGCTAATATCAGAAGAGAATGGAGTTTCTTCTTTGATTGCATCACCAAAGCTTTTGGGAACAAATGTTTAAATTTTGATGCTATCCCAATTCTGAGTCAGCACATAGGGTATGCTATTATCCATCAAACTTATTTTGATTTTGCAACTGGAATAATTGGTTTTATTGGGGATAGGATGACAGAGGATCGAGATATTGTTTATTTTGCTAGATTCTGTCAACTTATTTATACGTATTGTACTGCTGAACCCCAGTTAGTCAGCACTCAAACCCCACCTTTTAAGGTTGCAAAAAGGTACTTTAACGACCTGATAAATGCTGACACAAAGAAATCAATGGTGAGACAATTACAGATTCCTCAGTCTGTCAAACAGATTCTGGTAAATGCTGACCCCTGCTACTTACAAATCTGTCTACTCAAATGTTCAACCAACTCACCATAACCAAAATCCATCAACCTCAGTACCTACCTCTCATTCTACTCAACCTACCCTCAGAACTTATCTCAAATCCTATCTCTCCACTTCACAGACTGCTCAACCTTCTTCTTCAGTACCTACTGTGAAGCCTACATCCTCTAAGCCAAAGAGAACAAAGACTGTTCCTCAAACACCTCAAAAGAGGAGGAGATTTACTTTGAGAGATGAATCAGATTCTGAGGAACAGATTCCTTCTTCAGAACCTGTGGTGTTTGAAGCTGAGAAAACAACTTCTCAGAAGGATTCTGTAATTGGGGGTTCTAGGTTTCTCAAGAGGCTTAGACGTATGATAGTTCCTGAAACTCCCAAGGAATCCAAATCAACAAGGAAGTACAAGAAACAGAGGGCATAAAGGCCAGTTTCAGATGATGAGGAGGAAGCAGCTAAGGAAGGGGATCAGGAATCTCTGATCTCACAAGGCAAGGAATTTGCTCCAGTCACTTCTTCTCCATCAACTCCATCTCAGGAAGCTGTATCTGACAAGGCTAACTCCCCATCTGTGTCTCTTGTTGATCCAGGCACAAGTGCTGAAATTGATATTCAGAACCTGGTTGTGCCCGAAATATTTTTCTTAGAAGCTCCAACAGCAAATAATACTTCTACAACACCTGTTATTGATGCTGTTCAAACTCCAGAGTTATCAACAACACCTTCTCTGCATCAAGATGCTGATGATCAGATTTTAGGTGAGCATCAGGATATGGCTGTTGATCAGAACTTAGTATCAGATCAGCAATTAGAGGATGCTGACGCCTCCATTGCTACTCACACTGTTGTCTTATCAGAAGATACTGATTCTTTAAGTTCTGATGCTGCAAATGTTGGAGATACTGGTGAGGCTGCTACAACTGTAGATGCTGATGAAGCAGGTCCTTCAGGACATACTCCTCCACCGACTCTTCCTAAGTCTGAACTGGTAAAGGAGTTTATTATTAGGGATGCACCAGTACCTTGGAGTGAAACTCCTGCAGGTCAGGAGTGGACTAAGGAATGGAACTCAGTTTCATGTGTTCCAAATGCTTTACATCTTGCTGAGCACTTGACTAAAGCTGATGAAATGTTAAATTCTGATGATTTTAAAACCCATCTTAGAGTCACTGCATTGAGTACTAAACATCTACAAGATCTTCATTCCAATACTCATGCAGAGCTACACAAGATTCAGGAGAACTTTATCAAACAGGAACAAGTTTGGAAAATTGATAAGAAAAAGTTCTTCCAACCTACCATTGACAGGGTTGCTTATATTGAGAAAACTCAAGAGAAACAACAAGCTCAGATTGATCAAATTCTGATAAATCAAGCTTCTCAGCAATCGCAACTTACTGAAATCCAGACCTCAGTGGAACTACTTATCTCTCTTTTATTACCTGCTGATGCCAAAAAGGGGGAGAAGGTAATTAAGTCCAAATGCAAAACCAACAAGACACTGCAAGGAAAGGATGATGGAAAAGATGACCAAGGAACCTCTGGAATGGGTAGTGGTCATAGTCAAGGTAGAAGGTTTACATCAAGACAAGCTGGTCACAGAACAAGTTCTGATACTGGGAAAAGAATAAGTGCTGCTGCTGGTAAAAGGATAAGTTCTGATGAACTTCTAGATCTTGATGAGGAAATGTCAAGACAATTATTTATTCAAGAAAATCCAGGGATGGACTTGGAAAGTTTAAAGGAAGAAGAAGCCAGACTTAAATCAGAGAAAGTCACATCTAAATCTGAAGCTTCTGGTAAAAAGTTACTTCTAAAACCTAAAGGCATTGTGATCAAAGAAAAGATACATACTGAAGCAACTTTGGCTAGATCACAACCACAGATAGATCCAAGATCCAAGGGTAAAGAAAAGGTTGGTGAACCTATCAAGCCTTATGTACCTCCTGAGGAAGAAGAAATTACTGATGGAAAAGATGATCTTGCTCTGACTACAAGAAAAGTTCTTAAAACAACCTCTGACATGGCTCAAGTTGTTCAGAGTCAAGAAATTGTAAGTTCTGATATTCAGAAGAAGCAAGTAACCTCTGATAGTGCTCAAGTTAACTTGATATCAGAAAATAGATCTAAAACACTCCTACCAGGATTCACTAAAGCAAAACAGACTCAATCTTTGAAGACTACTGCAAGTGGTTTTGAAGCAAGAGTAGTTACTGGAAAGGAAGCTAGAGATAAAACTGGATTGGGAAGTGCTGATGAAAGAATAGTAAACAACACTACCAATGATCCAACTTCCTTGAGTGAACCAGGTATTGGAGCAACTCCTGAGAGATTGAATCAACTGGAATCTGTACAGATGGTTTACCATACCTACTTGAAAGAATACATCAAGTTGTATTTCATGACAGATGGTAGGGTTTATTATATAAGACAAAATGCCATTCCTTTGAAGTATTTTGAAGAATTGGAGCATGTACTTTTCTTACTTCAAGTGGATGACAGAATAACAGAGACTGCTGCAAACTACTTAAAAGAACAGATTCAGAGACAGAAAAGGCTTTATTCTGTTAAGTCTGACAGCATGTATGTTCCAAAGTACAGAGATCACAATGGTGATATTTTTGATATGAAGCCTAATACTGCACAGATCAGAACGTATCTTGGTATTAAGGGACTTGCATTCAATCTTGAATCTGACAAAGCTTATGTCATAAGACTAGATCAGGAGTTAAGAAAAGCAAAGATTAATGATCTCAGAGCTGCAATCTTTCAAACTGGTGAAGATACTGCAGAGCTTAAAGGTGTTAAAAGGAGAATGATTGATGAACTAAGATATGCTGAGAAATGTTTGTTGAAGAACTATCTCAGAACAACTCCTGACATCAGAGAGATCCGAAAATGAAGAAGCCAAGTCGAAGATCTACAACTGCTTAAATTATGATATTTATACAGATTGAAGTTGTTATCAGAAGTTGAAATTGGTAAAAACTTTAAGGACTGTAAGTTGTAGTTATCTAATCTATTTCTCATGCATTTGTACTTAATGTTTTTGACATCATCAAATATTTGTTAAACTTGTATATTTTGTTAATTTACAAGTTGGGGGAGATTGTTAGATATATTTGATAATGTCATGGCTAATATGTTTTATGTTTAGCTTTCAGATCTTACGTGAACAGGATAAATCAGTACTTAACTGTTGATTAGTACTTATACTGGAAGTCAGGACTTAAGGATATCATTACTTATATTATCAGGAGATAATCATCAGAAGATAGATATCAGAACTTAAGTGCTGAAGGACAATCAGATAAGGATAGTAGCTGATTAAAGGAAAGAAGATCGAGATAAACATAAGAAGAGATATGCATGAAGAAGGAATTCCGTGAAGAATGGAATACTTGGAAGAAAAGATATCTGATTGATATATTTTAGGAAGCAGAATTATATTCCATATCAATTAGCGATTATCTTGTAACTGTGTAGTATATAAACACAGGCATAGGGTTTACACTATAAGTGTTATCATTATCGAAGTTATTATTTTTTGTAACCCTAGCAGCTCTCGTGATATTTGTTCATCACTGAGAGGTAACAGTTCCATACTGTAACAGAGTTTATTGTTTCAATAAAGTTTGTTTTCTGTTACTTAAGATCTTAAAGTTCGATTTGAGTGTACTATACACTGTATTCACCCCCTCTACAGTGTGTGTGTGACCTAATATATAGGAAATGATATACCGATGCTACAATCAGTCAAAGTATTGCTATCAAAGAACTTCACCATGAAGGACTTGGGAGAAGCATCCTACATTCTCGGTATGAAGATCTATAGAGATAGATCTAGAAGAATGATAGGTCTTACCCAGGATACATACATCCAGAAAGTGCTTAAAAGGTTTAGCATGGAAAACTCCAAAAGAGGTCTCATACCGATGAGCCATGGAGTGTCCCTTTCCGAAAAAATGTCTCCTAAGACACCTGAGGAAAGAGAGCGTATGAGTAAGATTCCTTATGCTTCAGCAATAGGATCAATCTTGTACGCGATGTTGTGTACAAGGCCTGATGTTGCTTATTCAATTAGTATGACGAGCAGATATCAGTCCAATCCAGGTGAAGACCACTGGAAAGCAGTGAAAAACATCCTTAAGTACTTGCGAAGGACTCAGGACATTTTTCCTTTTTTTGGTGGTGAATCTGAGTTGATAATAGAGGGTTATACTGACTCTAGTTTTCAATCAGAAAGTGATAGCAAATCCATGTCAGGGTACATATTTACTCTGAATGGTGGTGCGATTAGTTGGAAGAGTTCCAAACAGTCTACAACGGCTGACTCCACAGCGGAAGCAGAATATATAGCTGCAAGTGAGGCTGCAAAAGAAGCCATTTGGATGAGGAAATTTGTTTCTGAGTTGGGAGTTGTTCCTAGCATTAAAGAGCCTATTGTGTTGTATTATGATACCAATGTAGCAATAGCACAAGCCAAGGAACCTAGGTCTCATAAAAATTCCAAACATGTCCTGCGGCGCTTTCATCTGATTAGGGAGATTGTTGAAAGAGGAGATGTCAACGTCGAGAGAGTTGACACATATAACAACGTAGCAGACCCACTCACAAAGCCACTTTCTCAAAGTCACTTTGATCGTCATAAAGACAAGATGGGTATTAGATACCAGAGTGATTGGCTTTAGTACAAGTGGGAGATTGAAAGGGATATGTCCTAAGTCCAGTCATGTATGAGGATTTAGGAATAACTTTTATGTAATCTGTTTTGATTTTATTGATATTAATAAAAGACTTGTTTTGTTTTTATTGCGAGCTCTATCTATTTAAATATTTAAATAAGATATACCACAGTTTAGAGTAAAGCTTTTTATGGATTGTGATGAGATCATAATAATGAGACCTAAAAGATGATAACTCTAAACTTAAATAGTTCTTGGTCATAGGATTACTAACTGGTAATTAAAAATCCGCAAAGATCGGTACATACTATGCTTGCTTCATTATGAAGGATGTCTGTTCTCATAGACATTTGTGTGGTGACACAATAGCTAGTATGTAGATGCTTATTATAGAATAAGTTCACTGAACATGACTCACACAGCTGAACAACTGATGGAGTTCACTCACGTGTCAGCAGTTGTTCACATAGTGATAGTTGTACAAGTATCCTTAGACTTGAGGTCATCATAGTCATGTTTTGTACTGAACTATGCTTTGGTTTAGTTCTTAGTCTCAAAGGACAATTATAATGGCTCTACTGGGTATAGGAATTTGTACACGAAGATGGTGTATGATCAATAAAGGATCTACCCCTTCCAGTGAAGGAAGAGAATGTTCATTGCTGATCCACTTATGTTAGTTCAGGAATCTCTGGCCAGAGTGAATGAAATTAGAAAGGAGTTTCTAATTTACATTAAATAGAACTAAGCATAGTGAATGGGGAAGCAAGTGATTAAATAAGATAGGCTTGACACAAGTTCCATGCCTTATATTTAATCGTGATATTGCAGGGTAGAAGGAATTAATTGTACGGTAACTACTCACTGAATAGGTTCTTGGTATTCTAAGCAGTGAATTCGTATTATCCGGATAGTCGCGATATGCTGAGAAGTATCCCTCACGATGTAGAAAAAATATGATTAATTAATTAATCATATTTAATGAATTAGAGAATTTATATAAATAATGATAAAATAGTTTTATTATTATTTATTTCTACTACCGGCTTAATATTGAGCCTACAGGGTCACACCATAAAAGAGAATGATTTAATGGTGGAGGAATTAATTAATAATGGCTGATAATTATTTATTTATGAAATAAATAATTAATTGGAAAATTTAATAATTGATTAAAAGAGATTTAATTGATTATAAATTAATTAAGAAAAGGTTCTTAATATTATTAATTAAGAATTTAATTTTTGGAAATTAAATCAAGTGAGAGAATTGTTTCTAAAGAGTTTAGAAAAAGGATTAATAATTAAAAGGTGTTTTAGTTATTAGTGAGAATAATAAAGGGTTAATAATAATAAAATTTTATGCAAAAAATTTCAGCTGAAAATTTTGCCTATAAATATACTATTAGAAATCCTATTTTTGCCTCAACCAAAAAGATTTACAAAACCCCAATTCTCTCCATCTCCTCCTTCATTACATCGCTTTCTTGGTGGATACCGGTGGAGTGCTTCATACTTGAGGAGCAGCTGCTAAGGATCTCCGTTCATCGTTTTTGGATCACCATTAAAGACCTCCATCTTTCCATTAACGTAAAGCTTCTTAAGGTAAACATACTGAACTACGAATTAAATATTATTTTTCACATGGATCCTCGGAGGGTTTCATTTTTTTTTAAAGATTAAATTTACATTTTCGCTGCGTTTATGTGCTAAAAACCCTTCAAATGCCTCATCCGTCGGTAGACAATCTGCATCATCCATCGAGAGACAATCAGCTTCATCCGTCGAAACTCAAAATTCACTATCCTTCGGGTCATCAAAAGAAGCTGAAAGTCAAAATAGATCACTTGCAGAAAATTCCCCTCTCTCAAATCATAGATTCACAAAGTCAGGGGGAGTTTCCAATAATCAAAACTCAATCACACATCAAGGAAATAATGAGGCCTCTTCATCTAGAGCTAATCTACCTCAACAAAGGAAATGGACAAAGGATCACCCCTCTGAGCTCATCATTGGTGATGTATCTTCGAGAGTTCAAAAAAGGAGAACAACTCAAGAAGAATGTCAATATAGCAGCTTCATCTCTAAGGAAGAAGCAAAGAAGGTAGAAGAAGCTTTGTTGGATCTTGATTGGATTTTAGCTACGCAGGAGGAGCTAAACCAATTTGAAAAGAACAATGTTTGGAAGCTGGTACCTAATCCTAAAGGGAAGAATCCTATAGACACCAAATGGGTATTCAGAAACAAGATGGATGAAAATGGCATAGTAGTCAGGAACAAAGCAAGATTAGTTGCTAAGGGCTATTGTCAACAAGAAGGAATAGATTTTGATGAAACCTTTGCTCCTATTGCAAGACTTGAAGCCATCAGAAACTTCTTAACCTATGCAGCCCATGCCAATTTCAAGGTCTATCAAATGGATGTCAAGAGTGCCTTTCTAAATGGAGATTTGGAGGAGGAAGTCTATGTTAGTCAGCCTCCTGGTTTTGAAGATCCAAATCTACCTGATCATGTATACTATCTTTTGAAAGCACTCTATGGATTGAAGCAAGCACCTAGAGCCTGGTATGACACTTTATCAAAGTTTCTTTTAGAGAATCACTTCACTAAGGTACTGTAGACAAAACTTTATTCTTTAGAAATGTTAATGGCTCTAGCATACTTGTTCAAATTTATGTAGATCACATTATTTTTGGCTCTACAGATGAAAAACTTTGCAAAAAGTTTGCCAAATTGATGCAAAGTAAGTATGAAATGAGCATGATGGGATAACTGACTTACTTTCTTGGTTTACAAGTTAAGCAAGTTAGTGATGGAATATTCATTAGTCAAACTAAATACATTCATGATCTTTTAAGGAAGTTTGATCTAATGGATTGCACATCTGCAAAAACTCCCATGGCCACTGCAACTAAGCTTGAATTAAACACTACTAAAAAGTCTGTGGATATTTCAAGTTATAGGGGCATGGTTGGCTCACTTCTGTACTTAACAGCTAGTAGGCCAGATATAATGTTTGCTACCTGTCTTTGTGCTAGATTTCAGGCTGATCCTAGAGAATCTCACTTAGTAGGTATTAAGAGAATTTTCAGATATCTCAAGGGAACACCAAAACTTGGCATTTGGTACCCTAGAGATTCTGGTTTTGATCTAACTGGTTATTCAGATGTAGATTATGCAAGTTGCAAAATTGATAGAAAAAGTACAATAGGAACCTGTCAATTTATAGGAAATAAGCTTGTGTCCTGGTTCAGTAAAAAGCAAAATTCAATTTCTACTTCTACAACTGAAGCTGAATATATTATTGCTGGCAGTTGCTGTGCACAAATTTTATGGATGAAAAACCAATTACTAGACTATGGTCTGCAAGTGGAAAGAATTCTTATTTTCTGTGATAACACAAGTGCAATTGCCATCACTGAAAATCTAGTACAACATTCAAGAACAAAGCACATAGACATCAAGTACCACTTCATAAGGGAACATGTGATGAATGGTGATAGGGATAAATAAATTATGATTGTATAATTAAATACTGTATTAATTGTACAAGCTGTGGGCTGCTAGGCCCAATAAAAAGATATATGATACTCAGACCAGAAAGGTTAAGCCTGATGGACCAGATCAGGCCTGATGGAATAAAAAAGGCCCAAAAGCCCTGATTATTAATTAATTTCGTAATTAATTAATAAGGGAAAAATCAAATGTTGAAAAGAGTCCCGATAAGGATATAAATCCTTAGAGATTAGCCTCAAGGGGACCTAAAAGGATAAGGAATCAGTTTTCTACTATATAGGACTCCAAAGTCCATTCTAATTATGAGACTTGCCCACCAAGTCTCCTATACCAAGTCCAATTCAAGGACTCCCAACATCTATATAAGGGGTCTCACCCCCACCAATCAGAACCACGGTTTTTGGCTTGATTCTCTAATTCACAGAGATACGTAGGCATCTCGTAAAGGCAGATCGAGCCACGAAACACGAGAGCAGCCATTAAAGGCCTTGAGCTCCCGAATCTTAGTAATAAATACAGCAAATAATAACCTTAGTTTTTTATCCATAACATTTGGCGCCGTCTGTGGGAAGGCACAACAACAACCATGGCGAGAACACGGAGAACAATTGGAGCTCTGGAGGAAGGAACACCATCAGGGACAACTCAGGTGATTTCGTCAACCATGGAGGTTCCGCCCCATTCGACTTATGCATCTACTCAGGGGGATGCCCAGATAGGGGGAACTCAACCTCAGCCACAAGGGACAACTCCCTCGATTATTCAAGGTACGAATCCTCTAGTTCAACAAGTACATATACCTGTGAATTCTCGACCAGTCGGGTATGAATATTCAACTGTTGTTACTACTAACCCCCTTATGGGATGCCCCTTCGCCCTGAGGTTGGAGGAAGCGGATATGCTGGGTGAGGCGAAGCACGAGGGCAGTCACCCCCCTATATACGAGGTTTGGGTCCTATTCCTGAGGATCGGGAATTTTCTGGTCCTTACACTGAGAGAGACTCCGAATCTTCGGATGATGAAGTGGCCCCGAGAAGGAGGCGTCCTAGAAAAGAGCCAATGGCCGATGGAAAGCAACGCCCCCAGAGCACCCCAGGGGCGAATCCCCAAGAAGTGCAGGAAATGATCAGGGCTCATGAGGCTGAAATCCAAAGGCTGAGGCGTGATTTGGAGGCTCACCAGGCCACCAGACCCCAGATACCTCCTAGGGGGAGAAATCCTCCTCCTGTCATAGACCTGGATGGTCCGGTAAGAAGAAGGGCTGCTGTCCCAAGAACTGATCCAAGCAATCTCCTTCCCCTTGGAGATCCTGATGATCCAACTCCACCCTTCACAGAAGAGATAATGAATGCCCATATCTCGAGGAAATTCAAGATGCCCACTATCAAAGCCTATGATGGCACGGGAGATCCCGCTAATCATGTTAGGACATTCTCTAATGCACTGCTGCTGCAACCCGTGAATGATGCTATAAAGTGTCGGGCCTTCCCTCAAACCCTGTCGGGTATGGCTCAAAGATGGTACAGTCGCCTGCCCCCAAATTCTATTAGATCGTTCAGAGAATTAAGTCAGGCTTTTATTAAGCAATTCATCAGTGGAAGAGTCCATGAGAAAAGTTCAGCATCTCTTATGAGTCTTGTGCAGGGAGCTAAGGAATCCTTGAGAGATTACCTGAATCGTTTTACAAAGGAGGCTTTAAAAGTCCCAGACCTTGATGATAAGGTAGCCATGATAGCACTGCAACAAGGAACCAGGGATGAGTTTTTCAAGATGTCCTTGGCCAAACGCCCCCCTGAAAACATGTTGCAACTCCAAGAGAGGGCAGGGAAGTATATCAAGGTTGAAGAAAGCATGAGGAAGACCGTAGTGAGTAATGAGCCCACTGGAGGCAAGAAGCGAAAAACTGATCTGGAGTATATCGCTAAGGACAAATATCCTAGAACCGAACAAAACCCTGATTCAACCCCCAAGAAGGGAGGACCTGGGCAAAAGTTCACTGAATACGCTAAGCTGAGTGCTCCTAGAAGTCAGATTTTGATGGAGATTGAGAAAGATAGAGATATTCGCTGGCCTAAGCCCTTGAAGGCTGATCCCGCCAAGCTAGATAAGAGCAAGTATTGCAGGTTTCACAAGGATGTTGGCCATGACACCGATGAGTGTAGGCAATTGAAAGATGAAATTGAGTTTTTGATTCGAAAAGGAAGGTTGAACAAGTATACTGGAGATGGAGGGGACAGAAATAATAATGGAAGGAAGAACTTTGAAGATCGTAGGAGGGACCAAGATGATCAGGGGCGGAATCCCCAACCCAGAGGGCCGGTTATAAATGCAATTTTTGGAGGACCGCGACGCCCTCGAGGGCCAGTGATAAACACGATCTTTGGAGGTCCAACTGCTGCTGGATTGTCCAAAAATTCCAGAAAGGCATATACTAGGGAGGTTATGCATATTGTTGGAGAAGCCCCGAAGAGGGCCAGGACAGAAGTAACATTGGCTTTTGATGATTCCGACCTAGAGGGTGTGAAGTTTCCCCATGATGACCCACTGGTCATAACACCGATAATAGGAAATAGCCCGGTTAAGAGGGTCCTTGTGGATAATGGTGCTTCTGTGGATATCTTGCTCCACGACACCTTTCTAAGAATGGTATATAACGACTCCCATTTGACACCAACCGACATGCCGATATATGGATTTGCTGGAGTAGAATGTCCTGTGGAAGGGATAATCAAATTGCCAACCACCATAGGTACGGAACCAAGGAAAGCAACGCAGATGCTGGATTTCGTGGTGGTAAAGGCTAGTTCAACTTATAATGCTATCATGGGGAGAACAGGGATACATGCCTTCAAGGCAGTCCCCTCTTCCTACCATTCAGTCATGAAGTTTCCCACCCGAAACGGGATTGGAGAAGAGAGAGGAGATCAAAAAATGGCTAGAAGCTGTTATGTGGCCTCTTTGAGGGCAGATGGAGTCGGGGGGCAGGTTCTTCCTATTGAAGATATGGATGTTCGAGAAAATGATGAGAATAGAGGAAGGCCAGCAGAAGAATTGGTTTCGGTTCCTTTAGACCCCGAGAATCCTGAGAGGATGACTTTCATTGGAGCCACATTAGAGGAGCCTCTTAGAGGGAAGTTAGTGAAATATTTACAAGAAAATAATGATGTGTTTGCATGGTCAGCAGCTAATATGCCAGGCATAGACCCGAAGTTAATTACTCACAAGCTAAACGTGGATCCAAGCCGGAAGACAGTGAAACAAAAGAAAAGAAATTTTGCCCCGGAAAGACAAGAGGCTATAAAACAGGAAGTAGAAAAGCTCTTAGAGGCTGGTTTCATTGAGGAGATTCAATTTCCGGAGTGGTTAGCAAACCCTGTAATGGTGAAGAAGGCTAATGGAAAGTGGAGGATGTGTATAGACTTCACTGATCTGAATGATGCAATCCCCAAAGACTGTTTCCCGCTGCCTAGAATTGATACTTTGATTGATGCCACTGCTGGACATGAGATGCTGAGTTTCATGGATGGATTTAGCGGATACAATCAGATCAAAATGCATAAGGATGACATTCTAAAGGTATCATTTATCACTGACTTTGGTGTTTATTGTTATCTTGTTATGGCGTTTGGTCTCAAGAATGCAGGAGCCACCTATCAGAGGTTGGTGAATAAAATTTTTAAGGATCTTATTGGGAAGACTATGGAAGTCTATGTTGATGACATGCTAGTCAAGAGTCTAGTAAAGACTGATCATATAACCCATTTGAGGGAAGCTTTTGAGGTCCTAAGGTACCACAAGATGATGTTGAATCCAACGAAGTGTGCTTTCGGAGTAGGATCTGGAAAATTCTTGGGATTGATGGTCTCAAAGAGGGGAATTGAGGCCAACCCCGATAAAATAAAGGCAATCCTGGATATGGAACCACCAAAAACTGTCAAGGATGTACAGAAGCTCACATGAAGGGTTGCGGCGCTAGGACGGTTCATCTCCAAGTCAGGAGACAAGTGCTTGTCATTCTTCAAGTCATTAAAGAACATTAAAGACTTTATATGGAGTGAGGAAAATCAGAAGGCATTTGAAGAGTTAAAGAAGTATATGGGCCAGGCCCCGTTGTTGGCCAAGCCAGTTCTGAGTGAAGTTTTATCCTTGTACTTGGCTGTTTCAGAGAGCGCCTTGAGCGCGGTGTTGGTTAAGGAGGAACTGAAAGTCCAGAAACCCGTATACTATGTCAGCAAAATCTTGCATGGTGCAGAGTTGAATTATTCAACTATTGAGAAATTCGTTTTAGCCTTGGTAATGGCTTCAAGAAAGCTGCGTCCTTATTTTCAAGCTCACCAGATTGAAGTGCTAACAAATCAGCCACTGAGAAACATCATTCACAGTCCCAAGGCAAGTGGGAGACTGATTAAGTGGGCAATAGAGTTGGGAGAGTTCGATCTCAAGTATAAGCCACGTACGGCCATAAAAGCCCAGGCACTAGCTGACTTCGTGGTGGAATATACCATACCCAACCAAGAAGTCGGGGGGCAGGAAGATACCATACCTCAAGATAAGGGAGTCGACAATGGGGACAAGGAGAAAGAATATTGGGTTCTCTATTTTGATGGAGCATCAAAAACAAATTCCAGTGGAGCAGGGTTGATTTTGCAAAGCCCTGATGGATTCTTAATTGAGTATGCTATGAAGCTAGACTTCCCAACCACAAACAATGAGGCAGAGTATGAAGCCCTGATTGCTGGCCTTGGTCTAGCTGGGACACTTAGAGTCAAAAACTTAAAGGTCTGTGGAGACTCGAAGCTGATCATATCCCAGGTAAAGGGAGAATTTGAGGCAAGGGATGATACGATGGCTAAGTATGTTCGCCTAGTAAGGGCTGTGATGACCCAATTTAATGAATGCCATGTTGAACACATTCCAAGGGAAGAAAATGCTAAAGCAGATGCGCTATCAAAGTTTGCTTCATCTGAGATTGAAGAAAGTTCAGGAAGTGTGTACTTCCGTGTTTTGAAGACACGAAACATAGATGTTAAGCTTGTGGCTCCCATAGGCTTGGGGACGTCATGGATTGATCCCATCAAGGCTCACATTCAGACCGGTTGGTTGCCAAGTGATGCAACTGAGGCACGGAAGTTAACTATTCGAGCACTAAGGTACTCCTTGATAGATGAAATTCTGTATAAGAGATCTTTCGTGGTTCCTTACTTGAGGTGTCTCAGGCCCGACGAGGCACGCTTGGCTCTTGAGGAAGTGCATGAAGGTATTTGTGGGCAGCACTTGGGGGGCAGGGCCTTGGCTCATAAGATAACCCGTTTAGGCTTCTATTGGCCAGAAATGATGGTTGATGCCAAAGAATATGTGAAGAAGTGTGATCGCTGTCAGAAGCATGCACCAGTTGTTAGACAACCCCCCGAGATGCCGACCTCTATCAACTCGCCTATTCCCTTTGCCATGTGGGGGATGGATATTCTAGGGCCTTTTCCTATGGCCACGACACAAAGGAAATTTCTGATTGTAGACATTGATTATTTCACCAAGTGGATCGAAGCCAAACCCTTGGCCAAAATCACAACTAAGCAGGTTGCACAATTCCTGTGGGAAAACATTATGTGCCAATATGGAATTCCCCGTATCCTCGTCACTGACAATGGAGCACAATTCAACAATGAGGAATTCAAGAAGTATTGTGAAGAAAATGAAATTGAATTACGATTCACCTCTGTGGCTCACCCGCAAGCCAATGGGCAATCAGAGGTAGCAAATCGGATAATCCTGGATGGACTAAAGAAGAGGATCGAGAAGTCAAGAAATAATTGGGTGGATGAGATACTTCCCATATTATGGGCCTATAGGACTACCTGTAGAGTCACGACAGGAGCAACTCCTTTCATGTTGGCATATGGGGCAGAAACAGTAGTTCCCGTGGAGATATCACATTCCTCTCCAAGGATTCAGGCTTTCAACACAGAAGAAAATGAGGAAGGGCAGAGGTTAGCCCTGGATCTGATCGATGAATGCGAGATAAGGCACATGTAAAGATAGTAGAATATCAGAAAAAGGCTTCACTCTACTACAACCTAAGGGTTAAAGAAAGGTTTTTTAAACAAGGCGATCTAGTCTTGAGGAAGATAGAAGCATCTGGTGTAGGACAAAAAGGGAAGCTTGCCCCGAATTGGGAATGGCCGTACAGAGTCAAGAGTGTTCAAGGTAGAGGAACCTACAAGCTAGAGACTATGGATGGTTTTGAAGTCCCGAGAACTTGGCATGCACAAAACCTGAAGGTTTACTATGTGTAGGGAAGCCGGATACGATTCTCACTCGTCAGGATGGCGAGTAGGTTGAAAAGCACCTTGAAGCTTTGCTTGCTTAGGATTTATATATTTTAGTTTTATTACGAAGTTTATTATTACTTGTGTAAGGGACGAATCCCAGACAATTTTACGAAATTCATGAGTTCTTCAAAGTATGTTTGTGGCCTAACAAATAAAAATCAAATGCATGGATGCAAGCATAGAAGGTGATAAATGAAATAGATCTGATAGATATTACAAAAATTCGATAAATAAAGTCTCGAAAATAGGATAAAAAACAACAAGCCACGCAGGGCTGAAAAAGCTCTAAGGAGCTGAAGTACCCTCAGCATCCATATCATCGTCCTCTCCGCTCTCGCTGGATGTCTCTGTCGTCTCGGAGGAGGAAGAAGAGCTATCGTCCTCAGCTGGTCTGGAAGAAGACTCGGGAGGAGGAAGGAGTGGATCCTGAGGAACATGATCTGAGACAACTACTCGGGTACGAAACCTCTGTAGCAAAGCCTCGTCATCAGGGCAGACATAGTCCGTCGGGTTAATATCAGGACAAGCCTCGTTCACGGTCCCAAGGGCCGTGTCCCAACCAGTCCTAAAAAACCCGGGAAAGACTGAATCATCCCTAATCCTCATGGATTGGGCAAACTCCTCCGAGTCCAGATAGTTGTCTATAGCTTTATCCTTCTCCGCCCGAAGTACCACTAGCTCGGCATTGGACTCTCCGAGTTCTTCTTCCTTGCGCTTGAGCTTCTTCTCCAGGGTAGCATACTTCTTCTGTTGCCTCCTGAGGGCATTGTCGGCCTTATCAGAAGCCCGCTTCCATGACTCGGCTTGCCTCACGGCGCCTTGAAAATAGGCGTTAGACTGAAACAAAGCAATCAACGAAGTATAAGGCAAGAAAATGCTACAAGAATGAAAGATAAGTTTAAAAGAGAGAAGGCATACCGAAGCCAGAGATTGGGCTCCCATGAGCTTAATCCTCTCAAGGTCAGGGGTGGCCACCACATCAGTAAAGTCCTTTGGAGTCACGCTATGGTAGGACCAATCCCAAGCATGTTTCGTGGAACCAACCACGGTGTCCCCTCGGCGGAATCCCCAGAGAGGCTGGAAGGCGCCTGTGGCAGTAGCAGTAGGGGCAGCAGCAGTGATAGGAGCACTATGGCCCCCAACTCCTTCAGTTGAAGCCTCCCCCATAGGCTCTTTCTGCTTTCTCAAGAAGATAGGCTCTGTCGCCTTTCCCCGGGTGTCAAGGCCTGCGAGCCGAGCTTTCTTCATCCTAGCAGTCTCTTCAACCAGAGGAACATTGTCCTCGTTAATCTCTTTGGCAGCTGCGAAACAAAGCAAAAGACAAAATGAGTGATGTTAATAATGCATGAAATAAAATAAATTTGAGAAGGGAAGAAAAATACCCTGTTGAGATACAGAGGATAGTCCCACGTGAATGAGGGAAAACTCCTCTAGGAGAGTCCAGCTGGTAGTAGTGCCATCGTCCTGAGTAAGACCATTATAAATAATAGTTTCCTCAGGAGTTAAGTGAATGGATTTGAGGCTACCATCACTGACCTTCCCGAAGGAAGATCGAAAAAGTGTGCCCTAGTCACCATTCTCCCAACGTAACCCAACAAAACTATTCCTCCAATTTTGATTGTTATCAGGAATAGAGGCGCTGTTAAAGATATGTTTGCTTTTGGGCCTTTGCTTGACATAGACCCAGCCATAGATACTGGAAGAGCTATTGTAACACTGAAAGACCTTCCTAAAAATAGCTACAGAAAGAGGAAAGCCCTCCCTAAGGCAGCAGACCATAAAACATAGAATGTTCCTCCAGGCGTTTGGAGGAAGCTGACACGGGTTGATTTGTAAATCAGCCAAAAGATGAGGAATAAAAGGGTGGAAAGGAAACCTAAGCCCAGCATTAAGGGCATCTGTGTAAATGAAGAGAGTGTCGGGTCTCCAGTGGCAAGTACGGTCACCACCAGAGACTGGAACTAATCTAAGAGGAGGAAGGACGTTATAACGAGCATTTAGTTTATCGAAGTCTATGTTGTGCCAAGTATTACAATGATTAAAAGAATCGAGATGTGCAGTGGAGGGATATTCATCCCCCCTAGTGTTAATCATATCGATTAAAAACATATATGGAGAACGGATCTCGATGTCCTTACCTCGTTTGAAGCTGAGGCTATTTTGGCCGCTCTCTCGGAATTCTTGTCAGCCATCAATGAAAAGCTTGGAAAGACTTAAAAACCTTGAAAGGAACTTGGCCGGAAATTTGCTGAAATGAGGAAGGAGGGAGAAGAGGAGAGTGTTTGGAAGCTTGAGGATTGAAATGAGAAGTGTGAAGAAACACACTCCCCCTCAACTCTTATATAGGCACCTGAAAGCTAAATTGGGCCTCAAAAAGCCCATATGGGCCCAAAAATGGAAGAATCTAGAATGTTCCAGATTATTTTAGAAAAATCTAAGAAAATTATGGAAAAATCTGGAATGATATAGAAATTCCAGAATATTCTGGAAGTCAGGCTTAAGAGTTCAAGCCCAACCCAAGTTTGAATGGGCTTTGGATATTAAAACATGATAAAAAAAATATATAGAGAAAAGCCCAGAACCAAGGCATAAGCCCAGGAAAGGGCCCAAATGATTAGAAATTAAGGGCCCAAATACAAAAGCCCAAGTAAAAAGGCACATATGGCACATGGATAAAGCCCAATGTGTTGGAATAGGGTTAAAATAGGGCTGTGACCCAAAGCCCAGTTGAAAAGATGGGCTCAAGAGAGGCCCAAAGTGAAGACATCAACCCAGAAAGTTGATATCAATAAGTAGCCTGACCCAATTCGATCAAGACTTGTATTAAGATCCTAGTTGAATGAATTGAGGTCGAATTTTCTTCGACCAAGGCTGAAAACTAATCATAAATCGACCAGAATTGAAACTCATTCGACTAGAAATCAAATGAAAATCCTGGTCGAAACAATCCTGCTCGAAATTGCTTCGACCAAGGCAAGAAAGATGGCTAATTCGGTCAAAAAGCATGAAATCCTAACCGAAATGAAATCCTGGTCGAAAAATTCTGCTCGAAATATATATATATATATAAAAAAAAAGAAAATTAGGAAAAAATCCTGGCCGAAATTCGACCAAGATTCCTGATCGAAACCATCCTACCCGAAATCCTGTCGACTAGGGCAATATGGAGGTTAATTCGACCAGGATCCTGGTCGAATGGATTCCTGGTCGAAATTTGCATAAAAAAAAAGAGAAAAGGAAGAAAAAAGAAGAAAAAGGGAGGGAAAAATTCCTGGAAAATTACAGAAAAATAAGGAAATTCCTTAAATAATTTCTGAAAAATACTAATATTTTCATAAAATTAGGGAAAAATCCAGAAATTAAGGATAAATCCCAGAAAATTAGGGAAAAATCCAGAAAATTAAGGATAAATCCTAGGAAATTAGGGAAAAATCCAGAAATTAAGGATAAATCCCATAAAATTAGGGAAAAATCCAAAAAATTAAGGATAAATCCCAGGAAATTAGGAAAAAATCCAGAAATTAAGGATAAATCCCAGAAAATAGGGAAAATCCAGAAAATTAAGGATAAATCCCAGGAAATTAGGGAAAAATCCAGAAAATTAAGGATAAATCCCAGAAAATTAGGGAAAATCCCAGAAAATTAGGGAAAATCCCAGAAAATTAGGGAAAAATCCCAGAAAATTAGGGAAAATCCCAGAAAATTAGGGAAAAATCCCATAAAATTAGGGAAAAATCCCAGAAAATTAGGGAAAAATCCCGGAAATAAGGGAAAAATTCCTGGAAATTAAGATAATTCCTGAATAAAAGGAAAAATTCATTGTAAATGTGTAGGTCGCTCCACACTTTACTGAAAAACGAAACCCTGTAAGGGAACGAATAGACTTAACTTCTGCGAAACCTAATCAATGTTTCCCAAAAGTTGGGGGCAAATGATAGGGATAAATAAATTATGATTGTATAATTAAATACTGCATTAATTGTACAAGCTGTGGGCTGCTAGGCCCAATAAAAAGATATATGATACTCAGACCAGAAAGGTTAAGCCTGATGGACCAGATCAGGCCTGATGGAATAAAAAAGGCCCAAAAGCCCTGATTATTAATTAATTTCGTAATTAATTAATAAGGGAAAAATCAGATGTTGAAAAGAGTCTCGATAAGGATATAAATCCTTAGAGATTAGCCTCAAGGGGACCTAAAAGGATAAGGAATCAGTTTCCTACTATATAGGACTCCAAAGTCCATTCTAATTATGAGACTTGCCCACCAAGTCTCCTATACCAAGTCCAATTTAAGGACTCCCAACATCTATATAAGGGGTCTCACCCCCACCAATAAGAACTACATTTTTTGGCTTGATTCTCTAATTCACAAAGATACGTAGGCATCTCGTAAAGGCAGATCGAGCCATGAAACACGAGAGCAGTCATTAAAGGCCTTGAGCTCCCGAATCTTAGTAATAAATACAGCAAATAATAACCTTAGTTTTTTATCCATAACAAATGGTACTGTGGAACTATATTTTGTTCCAAGTGAAAAATAGCTTGCAAATATATTTACCAAGCCACTGGATGAATCCACCTTTTCAAGGTTAGTAAGTGAGTTAGGTATGCTTAATTACTCTTGAATCTTTTCAGATATTTTGCAAGTTGTATTGCAGCCAGAAATTTAATTGATTTTTCAGTCTTGGATGAAATTTTGGCTAAGTCAAATTTTACATCCCGACGGATGATCATTATCCATCAAGTTCGATCATCCCTCGATATACAATTTGTCAATAAAATCAATTATTTTTCTGGAATATTTTATATCTCGACGGATAACTGATTTATCCTCATCCGTCGAATTGTCTCATTCTTAGCCGTTGATTTTCTGAACATTATCCACCGAGTATACTTACAGTTTGTAAGCATAACACGACGGATAAGTGATGGAATTTTTATAGTTTCTTTTTTTTAACGGCTATTTTTGGCAATTTTTATTGGTCACTTTATTTTACTTTATTATTTTTGTCAGTTATTTTTGAGAGAGTATAAAAGCAAAATTCATTTTCATTTCTTTTCTTTTATCACTCTCAATTCATCTACTCTAACTTCTCTCTTTCTCAAAAGCAATTACTCTCTCTCTCTCTGCAAGTTCTTACTCTCTAATAATGGCACCAATCGTCAAAATCATGTCTCAAACTGGTTTTATCTATGAGAAGAACAATTTCACGGCTCTAGTGAACAAAGGGATTCAACAATCTGGCGACTACCACAAAATGATGGATTTTGTGAAGAACTGCAAACTCAACTATGCCATGCTGGAATCACCCACCATTTATTGTGAGCTTGTTGAAGAAATGTGGACAACTGCAGTGTAAAACTCAACCGACAAGACCATCACTTTCACGATTAAAGGTAAGGAATTCTGTGTTAATAGTGATATTGTTAAAGCATGCTTCAAGTTTCTAGATAATACTATAACTTCTCCACACACAGACATTGACATTGTTAATATGCTTAATTCCATGGGCTATGCACTCTCTACTTCTAAATTAAATGAAATTAAGAGGTTGGGTCTTAGGAAGGAATGGAGTTATCTGTGTGATATAGTTACTAAAGTATTTTTTGGTAAAATTAGCAATTTTGATTCAGTTAATATATCCATGCTCAATATGCTTTACATGCTGGTAACTGATAAATTCTTCAACTTTAGTGATCTAGTCTTATTTGAGTTGGGGTTTAAGTTAGGGGAGCTTAATAAGAGGGGTAAGAATGTTTATTATGCTAGAATTTTCATGATGCTTGCTAACCACCTCTCTGAGGATATTGTGCTTGAGAACCCAACCAACAAGTTAGATTGTTGGGTTGAAGAAAGAAGAATTATTGCAGATTTAAACAGAGCAAACCACCACAAAGAGGTGCCACTCTTCTACTTTCCAGTAATGGAGGCACCTCAGGTAAGTGAGGTAATCTTAACTGTCTCTACTCTTCCAACCTCAACCATTTCTTTGCCTTCTAGTGTAGCAGTGGCATCTGTGTCAATGACCAGACAGATGCCTACCCAAGCTACCAAATCCAAAGTTTCAAAACCAAAGACAAAGAAAGCCCCCTCTGGTGTCTCTCAAAAGATGTCAGTTGTAAAATCCACTAAACACAAAGAGGGGAGTGTGAAGGTGGGAAAGACTGGCGAGGGACAGGGTGAAAATCAAAGAAGCCCTAAGGATAAGGTTGGAGAGATGAGTGTTTCCCAGCCTAGGCACACTGTAGTTTCTCAACAAACTGCAGTGCTTAATAAGGACATTAGCTCATTACTGGTTTCATCCTCCCAAAAGGATGTTACCATTGAAACAAGCTCTCATCTAAGAGCACATGCCAAGAGGGGTAGGGACACAAGTTTACCACAAATCTACACAAGAAAGAAGAAATCCAAAACCCTTGGGGATACACAGGGTACAAACACAGTGCAAACTGGAGCTAAAGACCCAGTCAATGCACCATCTCAAAGTCAAATTGATGTGGCTCCAATAAATGTGGAGTCACAGCCAAAATCTCTACAAATTGAAACACCTCAAACACCAAATTCTCCCACGCAATCTTTGGATGTTGACATGATTCAAACATCACAACCATATTCTCCATCTTTAACTCTGTTGGAGAAGCCAAAAATCCATGCAAGTGAGCATCATCTTCTAGATGATTTGTTGGCTCACTTGCCATTTCTTTCTGAGACTGTTGAGACATCTGTGCCAAAATTTTCATCAATCTGCACAGAGTTCATAATAGTTTCCACTCCAAACTCATTCATTTCTACTCACTCGATGTATATTGTTCATCCGTCGAGTAGTGATTGTATCCCGACGGATGTGCCATACAGCAGTCATCCGTCGGATAGTCAAATTACTATCCCGATGGATATTTCTCATCCATCGGGTGTCTCTGCACAACTCAAAAGTTCAACTATAGTCACAAGTGCAGATGACTTAGTAATTGTGCAATCACTATTAGGATTGAGGGAAGGTAGTGACTTGAGTGAGAGTCTGGGTTGCTCCCAGGAAAAAGGAGAGAAAAAGAGTGATCCAATACAGTCCATTTCTTTAGGACTGGCAAAAGTGAGTGTGAGGAGTCCCACCTTAGATGGTGAATGTGAAGGTGTGAGGGTGGGGAGCCAAGGTGAGACCTTGATGCAAGAAAAGAGAGATCATGAGAGAAATGCAGGTACAAGAGTGATAAGGATGGAAACCATTATAAGTGAGTCAATGAATGTCAATGATGTAGAAAGGAAAAGGCTATTTCAGCAAGAATATCAAGCTGTTACAGATTCTATTTCCCTAGATGCTGAGACATTTACTCACCCTGTTACAGCTGATCAAACTCTAGCTGTACAGGGCAATGAGGAGGCTGGAAAAATACTAAACTTGGTGCATACTACACAATCTTTACAGAGAGCAAATGATGCAATCACTGCTATGCCTTCTACCATTGGCAGTGATTTTGAACTGGATGAAAATTCTTTTGGGGATGATGAGGAAGATAGCATGAGCATAGGGGGAGATACAGATGTTCCTGCCTGGATGCTAACAAAAGAATGTTCCTACTCACATCTCCAATCAACACTATTCAAGCTAATTCATGACACCCAAACAGACATTCAGGCATCTTCTAATGCCAGCACAAAGAAGCTACTTACAGCACACCTTGAAGCACTCCAGCTGCATAAAATTCAAGCTCTCCAACATAGTCAGAGTGTGGATGAAATCAGGCAAGAAATTTCTGAAGTAAAACAAGATGTCATAGCAAGGTTGGATGCTAGACTTCCTGCAACCACCATGACTGAAATAGTTCAAAAGCTAAGGAAGGAGGCTGATCTCAATAGGAAAATTGAGGCCATGGACTCAATATTATCTGCTGTAGAGAAGCCAATGGCCAAGATACTTACCAATCAAGAAACTCAGACTGCTCTACTCAAACAGCTGGTGGCTCCTCAACTCCCTCCCATACAGCTTGATGATAACAAAAAGGGGAGAAAGAGAGCTCTAGGAGTGAGGGGGAGCAAAAGGTGCTCAACATTCAAGTCAGTAAAGCAATTGTGCCAACAATTGCTTTCACAAATCCACCAACTAAAGATAGCATTGATCTAATTAATGAAGCAGCAGCCACTTTAAGAGCAGCTGAGAAGAAGCAGTTTAGTACAATAAACTGGGAGAAAATTGATCAGGAATTCAAAAGAAATTTGGTCTAGCAAAGAAGCCAGAAAAATCAGCCATTCATCACTCCCAAGTTAGGCAAATTTCTGTGAATGAAATGAGCATGAACTATCTGGAAAGAGGTGAGACATCCTGCATCAAGTCTCCAAAGGCAGATCTAATCATGAAGCCAAAGGTGAACTACCCAAAATCTTCACTAAAGAACCCTTTGGACACAGTGTATGAGACACCAAATCCTGATGAGAAGAAACTGTTGTCAAGATCTATTGCATTCTACAAAAATCCAACTGATTCAGCATTGAAAATGAGAATTGTAAAGATTTTTTGAAATGGTAAGGAAATTTGTGTGGTGGCTGGACACCCTCAATTTGCTGAAGTAAAAAGGGAAGAAAAGGAAAGATTGAAGCAAGAAAAGAAGCAAGCTGCTCTAGATGCTAAAAAGCTCAAACAAAAGAAGGAGCAAACTGCTATCTTGGCCAAGTTGCAAGTTGTGAAACCCACACAACAAATTTCTGCACAACCATCTGTCATTGCTGAATCTCAAGATCAAGTAGTGCAAAATGAACCCCCACAGACAAAGAAGCCAAGGTACAAGCAAAGAATCAAGAGAAAATTGGATTTCAGTGATGAATAGATGGAAGGATACTTTCCCAAAGAGTCTACTTTTATAACAAATCAAACATCCATGCACTCAAAGGCACATGGAGAATTCAAGATAGATCCATCCAAGAATTTCCATGGTGAACCTATCATTCCAAAGGATGAGCCAATAGACTGGGATAGTCTACCAATTCCTGAACTCAACCTACCTCATTTCATGAAACCAAAGAAGACAAAGACCAGGGCAGTCAAGAAAGTGAAGCCCTCAACTCTCAGATCCAAGTCCCTAACCAAATCTCAAACCAAGGTCAACAAGGGATATATCATGTACATCTGTGACATCAAGGAATTCTCTGATCTAAACCTCTATCTGGATGAACTGGAAGAAGTTATGGGGATTGATGCTTACAGGAATCTACCTGAAAGGTTAGTATTCAAGTACAAGGGAGGAAAAGAGATATAATGGCCACTTCACACGATTCTTCAAGAGAGCCAATTTGTACTGATAAAATTTTATTCATCCTTCAAAAAGAACTTTGGATTCAATGTGACAGCTAGAAGATTAGTTCTAAAGAAGATTGAAGAACTAAGGAGTATTAGAGCCAAATATGCACTCCCAAAGACTTTAACCATTTCTTACACAGGGAGTAGAGTGAAACTAAGGCCCTACTGGCTAATGGAATTCATGGATGATAAGGGAGTTAGAAGATTCTTCAGATTAGAAGACCAGTTGAGCATCTCTAGCAATGAGACTCTTCTGGAAATGCAAGGAATGCTAGATCTCTCAGAATCTGATGAACTTAAATTCAACAGACAGCTCCAAAATCAGATTGAGGAAACCAACATGAAGCTTGGGAAGAAATCCAGACAATCAAGGAAATATATCAATCTGCTCAGACTAGAGGAGCACCTTGAAAATGATTATGAGCAAATCTTTGTACACTTTGTCTTGTAAATTTTTCAGTAACTAATGCAACACTTTTTAGTTTTATCTACTACTTTTTAAATCTGTATTTTTAGAGTGTTTTGTTATCATCAAGTTTCTCTTAATTTATGGCTACAATTCTAGTAGACATAAATTGGGGGAGATTGTTGGGAATATATTGTGAACTTGATGATTTCATTAACAAAACACTTTAGTAGATTCAACTTAGTGAAAAATGTAGCACTCGACAGATAATAAAATATAGTCCCGACGGATGACTCAATATAGTCCCGACGGATGATGATTTGACATCCATCGAGTGAGTAGCTTATGTAACAATAAGTCATGTAGCACATTTCTGCAAACACCTTTGTATGGATTCTGTAGTAGCTTATAAGTCATGTTGACTTTAATTAGATATGCAGAATAGGTTGATTAATTTTAAATATTAGATGTCTTGTAATTCTGCATAAGTGAAATGAAGTCAAGTGTCAAATAGCTACCCGACGGATGATCAACAAAGCTACCGACGGATGATCAACAAAGCTCCCGACGGATGATCAACAAGGCAACCCGACGGATGATAATCATGTACCCGACGGATGATCAATTTAAACATCTGTTGACAGTGTAAACACAGTCACATACGTCGAGTGTTTGCAAAAGGAATGTGGCAGCCTATTCAACTGGGTTTTTGAGAACAAAGAAGCATTACCATTTCCATGCTATTATGAAGATATTCAAAGATGCTGGAATAGAGTAGTGAAGCAGCATTGTATTAGACTTGATAGGTTTTGTTTTATTATCTTGTCTTATTACTGTGTAATCTTGGTGATATATAAACCAAGAGTAGCAAGTAGAACAACAACAAGACAAAGTAAATACATTCTCATAGAAACAATTATAAGTTGTATCCTGTAGCATTTCTCTGTAAGTTTAGTTGTTCATATTTGTAAGCAGCTATGAGCTATTCAAGCTTCACAGGGTTCTCTTGATATATATATATATATATATATATATATATATCTCCGGTGGATACATTCAAATCCACCAAAAAATTTTGAAAGACTTGTGTTTTTAGTTACTTGTGTCTTGATTTATCTAACTCTTCATTCCGCACTTTGCAAATCAAACACTTATATATTATTAAGTTAGAACCATTTTTCTTTAATCTGAAAAAGTAGCCAGAATTATATTCAACCCCCCTTCTGTAATTCTTGTTGTATTGTTAAGGACTAACATTTGGAGTACTGACGAGAATGATAATATACTTCTTTATCCTTACATGTAGGGTAATTTCTGAAAATTTGGGCAGCACTTCCCCTATATCATTGACTACCAGTCGGACTCAAGCCGACACCATCAATCTACCAAATCGTACACAATCATTCAGAATATAACAAAATTTTATTTCGCAAGTCTTTTAACTTATCTCTTACCATTACTAATTGGGTATAGTTACTTTTAAAAATTATGCCGCATCCCTCAACGAACTACACCAATCCTCCTTCTTTGACGATACACACTCAATTTCATTAGTGAGTCTGTTGATCTTTTAATAACCACGTAGGATCTTAATTATCATCATCACAATCGAGTGAAAACTCATCATCCGTTCGTTATTTCTTAAAAGGTCTCGCAGTCGAATCACCATTACTTTATCTCCACTTATGTTCCCGTATCGAACTTTCGTCACCGACCTGGTTATGGGTATTAAATTTACCGTAACTTATTTACTCAAGGTAGAGAACTTCACAATTTCTTAAAGAACACGTTCAAATTTATTTGCAATTAAGATTTCTTTGATCTTGAATCTTCACGACAAATATCTTTCCGCGATGAAGAGATGCTTTACGTATTAATTGCCTGTCTGAGCCAGTGTTCAGAATTCCCTTGATCTCCGATTATTGTCCCTGTTGGATATATTTGAGATGTCATGTCTAATATATTTCATGTTTAGTTTTCAGATCTTAACTAACAGGAAATATCAGTTCTTACTGGAATCAGGACTTACTGGAAGTCAGGACTTAAGGATATCAGGATTTAGATTATCAGAAGATAATATCAGAAGATGGATTTCAGAACTTAAGTACTGGAGGACTAACAGTTAAGGAAGGAAGCTGATTTACAGAAAAGAAGATCAAGACTAATACAAGAAGAAGATATGCATGAAAAGAGTTAGAGGACTAGAAGAATTATATAAGATATCTGATTGATATATTTTAGGAGATAGAATTATATTCCATATCAATTAGAAGTTATCTTGTAACTGTGTGTCTATTTAAACACAGACATAGGTTTACTCTATAAGAGTTACGATCATCGAGAAGATCATACAATTGTAACCTAGCAGCTCTCGTGATATTTGTTCATCACTGAGAGAGAACAATTCCATTGTAACAGATTTTACTATATCGAATACATCTGTTTTCTGTTACTTGTGCTTTAAATTGATTTGATTGTATACTACACTGTATTTAACCCCCATCTACAGTGTTGTGTGACCTAACAAGTGTTATCAGAGCCTATCTGTTAACAGACATACAGTAAAGATCCAAAACAATCATGTCTGAAGATAAACCCATAGTCGATATGAGACTATCAGGGTTCCCATGCTGAGACCTTCTCAGTATCCCATATGGAAAGTGAAGATGGCTATGTTTCTGGAAGCTACAGATCCAGAATACCTTGACAGAATTTATGAAGGACCGCATAAGCCAACCAAGCTCTCTGTTGTAGTTGCAGATCAGCCATCAAAGACCATACCAAAAGGAGAAAAGTGAATACACAACTGAAGATATCTCATTATTTCCAAGGATGCAAAGGTAAGGCATTTGCTGCATAGTGCCATTGATAATGTCATGTCAAATAGGGTAATTCAATGTTAGATATATTTGATAATGTCATGTGTAATATGATTTGTGTTCAGTTTTCAGATCTAATCTAACAGGACAAATCAGTACTTAACTGGAAATCAGCACTTATACTGAAGATAGAACTTAAGATATCAGAACTTAAGTGATCGGAACTTAAGTTATCAGAAGATATTTATCAGGACTTAAGATGAATTTCAGATAAGACAGACGGCTGATTGAAAGGAAAGAAGATCGAGACTAAGACAGAAAGAAATATGCATGAAGAAGGAATTCTATGAAGAATATAATATTTGGAAGAAAAGATAACTAGTTGATATATTTTAGGAAGCAGAATTATATTCCATATCAATTAGAACATTATCTTGTAACTGTGTAGTATATAAACACATGCATAGGGTTTAAACTATAATTGTTATCATTATCGAAGTTATTATTCATTGTAACCCTATCAACTCTCGTGATAATTTGTTCATCACTGAGAGAGGACAGTTCCATATTGTAACAGAGTTTATTGTGTTGAATAAAATCTGTTTTCTGTTACTTGAGTTCTTATATTCGATTTGATTGTAGTAAACACTGTATTCAACCCCCTTCTACAGTGTGTGTGACTTAACAAGTGGTATTAGAGCTATCTGTTAACACACAAACAGTTTAAGATCCAAAAACAATCATGTCTGAAGAAGAAACTCCAACCAAGCCCACCAAAACTGAAGAACCTCCAAAAACCATAACCCATAGTCGATATGAGACTATAAGAGTTCCCATGTTGAAATCTTCTGAGTATTCTATATGGAATGTGAAGATGGCTATGTTTCTGCAAGCTACAGATCCAGAATATCTCGACAGGATTAATGAAGGACCACATATGCCAACCAAACTCTTTGTGGAAGTTGCAGGTCAGCCAGCAAAGTCTGTACCAAAGGAGAAAAGTGATTACACTGCTGAAGATATCTCATCGATTACGAAGAATGCAAAGGTAAGACACTTGCTGCATAGTGCTATTGATAATGTCATGTCAAATATGGTAATTCAATGCAAGACTGCAAAAGAGATATGGGATGCTTTGGAAACAAGGTGTCAGGGAACTGATTCAATCAAGAAGAACAGGAAGACTATACTCACTCAAGAGTATGAGCACTTTAACTTAAAGCCTGATGAGTCATTAACTGATTTATATGACAGATTTGTCAAACTCTTGAATGATTTGTCACTAGTTGACAAAGAGTATGATATTGAAGATTCAAATCATAAATCCTGTTAACTCTTCCTGAAAGATGGGATTTGAAGGCCATAATAATAAGAGACAACTATAATCTTGATGAAACAACTCTTGATGAAATTTATGGGATGCTCAAGACTCATGAACTTGAGATGGAACAAATAAGCAAGATGAATGGAAGAAAGTCGAGGACAGTTGCCTTTGTGGCTGAGGAGGAAAGTCCCAAAGTTGCTGCCACAAAGAAAGGCAATGGAAAGGCTCTCATCACAAAGTCTGATACTGAGTCATCAAGTTATGATAGTGATGATGACTCAGAAACTAAAAGTATACCTGAGATGGACCCTGATGAGGAGATGATGAAGCTGTGTGCTCTTATGGTGAAAGGAATCAGAAAGATTACATATAGGAAATTCAAGAGAGGAAATAAGTTTTCCAGGAAAGTTGCAAGTTCTGATAAGAAAGGTTTCAAAAAATCTGAAGGCAAAGGAGGAAAGTCTGACAGAGGAGATTACTCAAATGTTAAATGCTACAACTGTGGTGAGAAAGGCCACATATCTCCTGATTGCAGAAAAGGGAAAAGTGACAAAGGCAGAGCTCTTATCACAAAGAAGAAAAGCTGGTCAGATGCTTCAGATTCCGAGGATGAGGAAAATTATGCCTTGATGGCAAATTTTGATAGCAGTTCTGATACTGCTGACCTAAAGGTACCTCAAACTACTTATGCCTTTCATACTGATGATATTACTGATTTAAGAAGACATCTTAAGACCATATTCATTAGTTATAAAGATCAAACTTTGACATGTGAAAGATTAACTTCTAAAGTTCTTGCTTATATAAAGAGGAATGATTATTTAGAAAAAGAGTTAGTCATGTTCCATCAAACTCAGAAAGATAGAGATGATGCCTTTTATGTTAGGGATGAAGTGCTAAAAATGAATGAATCTCTAAAAACTGAGTTAGAAAAGGAAAGAGAGATTATCAGGACTTTAACTAACTCTGGTAAAGCAACTCAGGATATTCTTAGTAGTGGAAACTCGAAAGAGGGCTTAGGTTATGGAGATGAAAAGAACAGTAAGGGAACTGTAGAAACTGAGCCTATAGTTCTTAAACAAAAACCAAAGGTAAATCCTGTTAAGTTTGTAACTGCAAAGTCTGATATTGAGAAATTAGAAGTTAAGGAGAAATTAACTTTTGACAACCTAAACAGGATAAGCCAACTGAAGTTAACATAGGCTTAATGACCAAGAAGCAGCTTAAGCATAAGCTGAAAGGTGTTAAGAATGTAAACAAGGTAAAGCCACCTAGGAAAAATAGGAATGGAAAGGAAGGTGTGAACAAAAGTAACAATTATAAGCCTGTTCCTAATGCTCCTAGAAAAATATGTTATAACTGTGGAAATTCTATCCATCTGGCTTCTTTTTACAGGAAGAATAAGAATATTAACTCCTTACCTTCAAAATCAGGAGTTAAGAGTCATTATGTTAGATATAAGCCACAAAATCCTTGTTTTCATTATGGTAGTTTATGGAATTCCATTTATACTTGTAAGGAATATCATAGTTTGTACTATGTTAGGTCTCACACGCTGTAGAAGGGGGTTGAATACAGTGTTTATCACAATCAAATTGAATATAAGAACACAGAAAGCAGATTTTATTTAACATAATAAACTTTGTTACAATATGGAACTGTCCTCTCTCAGTGATGAACAACTTATCACGAGAGCTTCTAGGGTTACAATAAATAATAACTTGGATTATGATAACACATATAGTGTAAACCCTATGTCTGTGTTTACATACTACACAGTTACAAGATAAATTCTAATTGATATAGAATATAATTCTGCTTCCTAAAATATATCAACTAGTTATCTTTCCTTCCAAGTATTCTATTCTTCATAGAATTCCTTCTTCATGCATATCTCTTCTTGCGTTTATCTTGATCTTCTTTCCTTTCAATCAGCCACCTTCCTTATCTGAAAGTCTCCTTAATTCCTGATATTATCTCCTGATAAATATATCCTGATAACTTAAGTTCTGACAACTTAAGTTCTAACTTCAGTATAAGTACTGATTTCCAGTTAAGTACTGATTTGTCCTGTTAAGTAAGATCTGAAAACTAAACACAAATCATATTAGTCATGACATTATCAAATATATCTAACAATCTCCCCCAACTTGTAAATTAGCATAATATACAAGTTTAACAGATATTTGATGATGTCAAAAATATTAAGTACAAATACATGAAAATTTGACTAGATAACTACAACTTACAGTCCTTGTAGCTTTACCATCCTCAAGGTCTGATAACAGCTTCAGTCTGCATACATATCAAAATTTAAGCAGTTGCAGATCTTTGACTTGGCTCCAATTACTGATCTCTTTGATATCAGGAGTTGTTCTGAGATAGTTCTTTAATAAACATCTCTCAGCATATTCAAGTTCATTAACCATCCTCCTTTTAGCATTCTTCAATTCAACTGTATCTTCACCAATTTGAAAGATAGCAGCCCTGAGATCATTTATTCTATCTTTCCTTATATCCTGATCTAGTCTGATTAAATATGCCTTGTCAGACTCAAGATTGAATTCCACAGCCTTATAACCCAGAAAAGTAGTTATAATCTTAGCAGAGTTAGGCTTCATCTCGACAATATCACCTTTCTGATCTCTGTACTTGGGACAGTATGTGCTGTCAGACTTTACAGAGTAAAGCTTCTTCTGTCTTTGAATTTGAGTCTTCAAATAATTTGCAGCACCATCTGTTAATCTATTCTTCACTTGAAGTAAGAATAGAACATGTTCCAGTTCCTCAAAATACTTCAGTGGTATAGCATTCTGCTTAATATGGTATACCCTTCCATTTGGTCATAAAATATAACAAGATGTGTTCTTTCAAAAATGTATGGTAAACCATCTGTACAGATTCAAGCTGATTCAATCTTTCAGGAGTTGCTCCAACACATGGTTCACTTAAAGAAGTTGGATCATTGGTTGTGTTCTGTATTCTTCTTTCATCAGCACTACCCAATCCAAATTTATCTCTGGCTTCTTTTCCTGTAACAACTCTTGCTTCAAAACCACTTGTTGCAGTCTTTAAAGATTGAGTCTGTTTAGCTTTGATGAATCCTAGTAGGAGTAACTTTGAAGTTTTAACATGAGCAATGTCAGAGGTTTCCCTTTCCTTATCTTCTGATATCAAGACAACTTGAGCTAAGTCAGAGGTTGCTTGCTTCACTGTCATATCAGAACTTACTATATCTTGACTCTGAACAACATGAGCCATGTCAGAGGTTGTTTGAGAAATCTTCCTTTTTATAAGAGTAAGACTAGCATCTTCATCAAATATTTCTTCATCCACAAATGGCACATAAACCTTTAGAGGTTCATCAACTTTTTCTTTGCCCTTGGACCTCTTTTTGGCATCGGAAGGTAAAAGAAGAGAGGATTGGATCTCATTGAGTTGATTTTGATGAGAAGCTTGATTCTTCAAAATTTCATCAATCTGAGCCTGTTGCGTCTCCTGAGTTTTCTCAATGTACTCAATTCTTTCAAAAGTAGGTTTGAAAAACCTTTTCTTGTCCAGCTTGACAAGCATATCTTGCTGATTTATGGATTCTTGAATCTTGTCTACCTTGGCCTGAGTTACAGATCGTTGACCTTGAAGGTGCCTTGTACTCAGTGCAGTAACTCTAAGCTGTGTCTTGAAATCATCATTGACTAGCATCTCATCAGCTTTGGTCAAGTGCTCGGCAAGTATGGTTGAAGAAGGAACAAAATCAACTTTGTTCCATTCATTAGTCCACTCCCTTCCTCTAGGAGTTTCACTCCAAGGTACTGGTGCATCTTCTCTAACAAACTTCTTGATTAATTCAGCCTTGTTTGGAGCTTGTTGAGGTGCATGTCCTGATGGACCAGCTGCATCAGCATCTACATTGGCAGCAGCTTCACCAGTAAGTTCAGCATTAGCAGCATCAAAACTTATAGAATCAGCATCATCAGCATCCTCCGAAAAAAGAATATTATGAGAGGCTATTGAGGCTTCAACATCATCCCCTAAGTGCTGATCTCCAACTAAGTTCTGATCAACAGCCAAACCTTGATGCCCACCTAAAATCTAATTTTCATCATCCAGATTCAGAATTGGTGTAGTAGGAATATCTTCATTAAAATCACCATCTAGAATTGGTGTTGTTGGTGGAGTGATTTGAGTTGGTGGAGCTTTTAAGTACAAAACCTCAGGCACAATCAAGTTATGAATATCAATCTCAGCACTTGTACCTGGGTCATCAGTATGCACTTGTTCAATTATAGGTGACACAGGAGAAGTATGTACTCTATCTTGAGCAGTTTCTGGTTGTGCTGAAGGAAGTAATTCAATAATAATTGGTTCTGTTGGGATCAGAGATTCCTGACCCCCTTCCTTAGCTGCTTCCTCATCTTCTGATGCTGACTCAACTGTGTCCCTGTGAGCTCTTTCCTTTTTCATTTTCTTCAAGGGTGGAGACATTGTGGGAGCTTTATCATCAGGATTTAGCTTTCTAACCCTTTTGAGAGGCCTAAAACTCCCAGTTATAGTGTCTTTCTGAGAAGAGATTTTCTTAGCTTCGACTACAACAGGTTCAGATATGGTAACCTGTTCCTCATTGTCTGACTCATCTCTCAGAACAAGTTTCCTTCTCTTCTATTGAGTCTGAGGTACTGTCTTAGTCCTCTTGGGTGTGGAAGATGAAGGCTTCACAGGATGTGCTGAAGGTTGAGATTGAGATGACTGTGATGGTTTGAAATATGTCCTGATTGAAGGTTGAGTAGGTTGAGGTTGAGAAGTTTGAGGTGTTTGTATAGATGTGGTATGTTCTGATGGCTGTTGTGGTGGCTGGGATGTGGGTTGAACATCAGGGTAAACAGATGTGTAGGTTTGAGGATCAACATTTACCAGTATTTGTTTTACTAACTGAGGTATTTGTAAGGGTCTAACCACTTGTTTCTTAATGTCATCATTTAACAAATCATTAAAGGCCCTTTTTGCAAGCTTAAAGGGTGAAATTAAATCAGTGGTAGGTTGGGGTTCATCAGCACAATAAAAAGTATATATAAGCTGACAGAATCTAGCAAAGTATACTACATTCCTATCCCCTGTCATCCTATCCCCTATGAAACCTAGCACAATACTTGCAAAATTAAAGTGAGTTTGATGAATAAGAGCATACCCGATTTGCTGACTCATGATTGGAATAACATCAAAGTTGGAGCATTTATTGGCGAATACCTTAGTTATGCAATCAAAGAAAATGCTCCATTCTTTCCTGATATTTTCTCTTTTCAGTTGTCCAAGGTTTCCCAAACTTTTCTCATAACCCAAACTTGCCATAAGATGCTGTAGAACAGGGTCCTCCACTGTTGAGAATGTACAACCTTCTAGTAAGTGGAGAGCTTTGTGAACTGCCCCAGGAGTAACTACATGTTCAACATCATTTACTTCAAATACAATGCTTGGATTACCAGTAGCACCACCATCATCAAAAATCCCAGTCCGCCAAAACGTCAGTACTTGTTGGCTTGAAATGGTTTGAGATTGGGTCAACGCATACCCAATCTCACTATTTGCTAAGAAATCTTGCACAAAGTGCAAATCTAATGGAGCTTCAGCCTTGTTCAAGATTGCAACATAGTTATTTGGTACAAACTTGGCTCCCCCAACAATTAAATCCTTGGGCGCCATCAGAAATAAGTGAGAAACTTGTTTGCCTGAAAGGTGTTTGTTGATATATCTGTAGAGTGAACCGTCAGAAAATGTGAGAGAATAAGAAAAGAGAGAGAGTGAAATAGAATAAAAATATGAATAAAAGATTTGAAAATCTTTTATCTCTTTTACTTAGATAACCCACGTTATAGCAATTAATGAGGAGTGGAACAGACCTTTACACCTGTCAAACATGCAGCAGTTAAGGCAAAAGTTAATAGGCACGGTAATTAAGCAATTATGACTTTGCACCTTCAGTTTTAAAAAAAAAACTGTTCCCACTAAACAAATGATTATTACTGTGTTATCTCACATAAACCAATATTCTAAAAAAATGTGACCGTTGAGGTAATGACAAAAAATAAACCAAGTAAATAAATACTGCCACGTCAGCATCAGAACTTGATTATTATCAGAATTTAAAATTCATCAGAATATGGCTTCTTAACTCGAAAAGTAAATATTTATTCCTGTAATTCTTCACACAAATACTGATATGGGTACATCAGAACTTAATCATCAGAACTTCCATCAGAACTTGTCCTCAGAATTTATGCAACTAACACTTAAACAGTTCATCCAAAATAACATTTATCACCACAGTAATTTTCATCATTCATATGGAGTGTATGTGTGTGCATTAAGCTAAATATCAGATAAAGAGTAAAGCCTAATTCACTTCAGTACATCTTAGAAATAAGGCATAACTAAGAACTTTGCTTAAAATCTGTCATTATTCTGAAGTCTACTATAGAATGAGTTCATGCATGAGTCCACCTCAACTGTTTTGTTCTTATTTTATGCATCTTTTGAAATTCCTTTTTACAGTGGCTTCTCAGTGTAAGTGAGTCACAACTACTTATCAGAATTTATGCTATTATCAGAGTATTTCTCCAGTAATCAGAGAATATGAAAATTCACCAAGAAAACTTTATTTTGCTTTTCTAATGCATATTACTTAATACCAGCAATGCACTTGGGTCTTCCCTTCCACATTGTTTACTCTAGATCTCAAAGGAGTACCTGATTTTTATTTCTTTTCTTTTCTATTGATAAGTGAGGCTTATCAGCACTTAGTACATCCATCAGATTTACTAACATCAGAACTTAACAGATAAGAAGCACTATACTAGTTTTTGACTTAGTAATAAGATACACAAAGTAAACTTCAACTAAGCTCAATATCAGAATTTGCTTGTGTTAAGAGATTTCCCCATAAACAATTACTTCAGACACGGGATCTTTAGTATATTGAAGACTACTAGTTCAGTATCTAGCACAATTATCCTCATTGGATAGAATAGTAACAGAAACATTCATATCACTATCAGAGTTTAGAAATTCATATCAGACAACAATCAGCATTTAAGCAAATTTTCAATTTAGGCACAAAATTCACAAAGATAGTAATATTTGTAAATACTGATCATAAAGTCTGATGTATCTGAATATAAACTAAGCAGATTTAGAGAAAGAACCTGAAACCATTCCCAGTTCATTTACCAATCTTGTAAAGGTTGCTTCACATAGTGGTTTTATGAAGATATCTGCTAGTTGTTGATCTGTTGGAACAAAATGCAATTCCACTGTACCTTCATCCACATGTTCCCTTATGAAGTGGTACCTAATACTAATGTGCTTTGTCATTGAGTGTTGAACTGGATTACCTGTCATAGCAATATCACTCTGATTATCGCAGTATATAGGGATTTTAGAATATATTAACCCATAATCCAGTAACTGATTCTTCATTCAAAGAATCTGTGCACAACAGCTTCCTGCAGTAATGTACTCTACTTCTGCAGTTGATGTGGAAATTGACTTCTGTTTCTTGCTAAACCAAGAAACTAATCTGCTTCCAAGAAATTGGGAGCTTCCACTTGTGCTTTTCCTGTCATTTTTGCATCCTGCAAAATCTGCATCTGAGTACCCTATTAGCTTAAAGTCTGATTCTCTAGGATACCACAATCCCAGATTAGCTGTACCCTTAAGGTATTTGAAAATTCTTTTCACAGCTATTAAGTGAGGTTCTCTTGGATCTGCTTGAAATCTTGCACAAAGATAGGTAGCATACATGATATCAGGTCTACTTGCAGTTAGATAGAGTAGTGAGCCAATCATACCTCTGTAATCAGTAATATCTACTGATGTACCAGTATTCTTATCCAATTTTATTGTAGTGGCCATAGGAGTGGATGCACTTGAACAATCTTGCATTCCAAATTTCTTCAACAAATTTCTAGTGTACTTAGATTGATAAATAAAAGTTCCTTCTTCATTCTGCTTGACTTGAAGGCCCAGAAAAGAGCTAAGTTCTCCCATCATACTCATTTGATATCTTGACTGTATTAGCTTGGAAAACCTTTTACAAAGTCTGTCATTTGTAGAACCAAAAATGATATCATCAACATATATTTGCACCAAAAGTTACTCTTTTCCATGGTTGAGATAAAACAGTGTTTTGTCAATAGTCCCTCTATTAAATCCACTTTCCAGAAGAAACTGAGCTAATGTCTCATACCTTGCTCTTGGAGCTTGCTTAAGGCCATAAAGTGCTTTGTCAAGTCTCTAGACATGATTAGGAAATTTTGAATCTACAAAACCTGGAGGTTGTTCAATATATACTTCTTCTTCCAATTCTCCATTAAGAAAAGTACTTTTTACATCCATTTGAAAGACTGTAAACTTTTTGTGAGCAGCATAAGCCAAAAATATCCTTATGGCTTCCAATCTAGCAACTAGTGCAAGTGTTTCATCATAATCAATTCCCTCCTGTTGAGAATATCCTTTCGTAACCAGTCTTGCTTTATTCCTTGTAATTATACCATCACTATCAGTTTTGTTTCTGAACACCCACTTTGTACTAACTACAGATCTATTCTTTGGTCTTGGCACTAGGGTCCAGACTTTATTTCTTTCAAATTCATTTAACTCTTCCTGCATTGCTTGCACCCAATCAGCATCTTGAAGAGCTTCTTCCACTTTCTTTGGTTCAGTCTGAGAGAGAAAAGAAATATAGAGACATTCACTTGAAGTAGTTGTTCTAATTCTGACACCTGCATCAGGATTTCCAATAATTAAGTCAGGTGTATGTGATTTAGTCCACTTCCTTGTAGATGGAAGGTTTTCTCTAGAACTGGATGCTCCCCTATGATCCATGCTATCTTCATCAACATTTTCTGATGCTCCCCCCCTGAAATTATGCTCTCTGAGTTGGATCCTTCATAATTTAAGTTTTCAGAATTATCAGAACTTGGCTTATCAAAACTTGATGAATCAGAACTTGAAGAGCCGGTTGTAGGTTCTGATGCTTCATGAGATGTGGTTGTATCTTCAGTATGCTCCCCTGCACAGGTGCATCTTCCTTTGGCGTAGTGACCACAGTTTCAATAACATCAGAGTTTAATCCATCAGAGTTTGCAGTATCAGGATTTAGACTTTCAGGATTTACAGTATCAGAATTTAAAACTTCATTCTCAAATCTCAGCTGATCATGATCATTGAAATCTTCAAGTCATGTAATCTTCTTATCATCAAAGGAGACATTGATAGATTCCATGACAACCCTTGTTCATAAATTTTAGACTCTGAAGGCTTTTGTGGAAAGTGGATATCCAACAAAAATTCCTTCATCAGCTTTTAGATCAAATTTGGATAGCTGTTCAGGATGAGTCTTAAGAACAAAACACTTGCATCCAAACACATGAAAATACTTCAGATTTGGCTTCTTTTTCTTCACCATCTCATATGGTGTCTTTCCATGCTTGTTGATAAGTGTTGTATTTTGAGTAAAACAAGCAGTCTGCACAGCTTCAGCCCAAAAATAGGTTTGTAACTTTACTTCATAAAGCATAGTTCGTGCAGCTTCAATAGAGTTCTATTCTTTCTTTCAACCACTCCATTTTGCTGTGGAGTTCCAGGAGCAGAGAATTCCTACTTGATTCCTTGGTCTTTGCAGAACTCTTCCATAATCAAATTTTTAAACTCAGTGCCATTATCACTTCTTATGATTTTCACAGAGTCTTTAACCACTTTATCCAGTTGTTTGACATGATCAATCAAGATAAATGCAGTTTCACTTTTTGTGTACAAGAAATACACCCATGTGTATCTGGTGAACTCATCCACTATGACCATAACATATTTATTCTTTACAATAGACATGACATTCACTGGACCAAATAGATCAACATGTAGTAGGTGATAAGGCTCAAGAATTGAAGATTCAGTCTTGCTCTTGCATGAAGATTTTCTTTGTTTTGCCTTTTAACAGGAATCACAAAGGCCATCAGGAGCAAATACTGATTTTGGCAAACCTTCACAAGACCCGGTTATGGGTATTAAATTTACCGTAACTTATTTACTCGAGGTAGAGAACTTCACAATTTTTTGAAGAACACGTTCAAAATTTCTTTGCAATTAAGATTTCTTTGATCTTGAATCTTCACGACAAATATCTTTCCGCGATGAAGAGATGCTTTACATATTAATTTCCTGTTTGAGCCAGTGTTCAGAATTCCCTTGATCTCCGATTTTTGTCCCTGTTGGATATATTTGAGATGTCATGTCTAATATGTTTCATGTTTAGTTTTCAGATCTTAACTAACTAGGAAATATCAGTTCTTACTGGAATCAGGACTTACTGGAAGTCAGGACTTAAGGATATCAGGATTTAGATTATCATAAGATAATATTAGAAGATGGATTTCAGAACTTAAGTACTGGAGGACTAACAGTTAAGGAAGGAAGCTGATTTACAGAAAAGAAGATCGAGACTAATACAAGAAGAAGATATGCATGGAAAGAGTTAGAGGACTAGAAGAATTATATAAGATATCTGATTGATATATTTTAGGAGACAGAATTATATTCCATATCAATTAGAAGTTATCTTGTAACTGTGTGTCTATTTAAACACAGACATAGGTTTACTCTATAAAAGTTACGATCATCGAGAAGATCATACAATTGTAACCTAGCAGCTCTCGTGATATTTGTTCATCACTGAGAGAGAACAATTCCATAGTAACAGATTTTACTATATCGAATACATCTGTTTTATGTTACTTGTGCTTTAAATCGATTTGATTGTATACTATACTGTATTCAACCCCCATCTACAGTGTTGTGTGACCTAATAAGTGTTATCATAGCCTATCTGTTAACAGACATACAGTAAACATCCAAAAATATCATGTTTGAAGAAGCAAAAAATCCAACCAAGCCCGCCAAAACTATAGAAACTCCAAAGACTCAAACCCATAGTCGATATGAGACTATCAGGGTTCCCATGCTGAGACCTTCTGAGTATCCCATATGGAAAGTGAAGATGGCTATGTTTCTGGAAGCTACAGATCCAGAATACCTTGACAGAATTTATGAAGAACCGCATAAGCCAACCAAGCTCTCTGTTGTAGTTGCATATAAGCCAGCAAAGACCATACCAAAGGAGAAAAGTGAATACACAGCTGAAGATATCTCATTTATTGCCAATGATGCAAAGGTAAGGCATTTGCTGCATAGTGCCATTGATAATGTCATGTCAAATAGGGTAATTCAATGTTAGATATATTTGATAATGTCATGTGTAATATGATTTGTGTTCAGTTTTCAGATCTTTTCTAACAGGACAAATCAGTACTTAACTGGAAATCAGCACTTATACTGAAGATAGAACTTAAGATATCAGAACTTAAGTGATCAGAACTTAAGTTATCAGAAGATATTTATTAGGAGATAATATCAGGACTTAAGATGACTTTCAGATAAGACAGGCGGCTGATTGGAAGGAAAGAAGATCGAGACTAAGACAGAAAGAAATATGCATGAAGAAGGAATTCTATGAAGAATATAATACTTGGAAGAAAAGATAACTAGTTGATATATTTTAGGAAGCAGAATTATATTCCATATCAATTAGAACATTATCTTATAACTGTATAGTATATAAACACAGGCATAGGGTTTACACTATAAGTGTTATCATTATCGAAGTTATTATTCATTGTAACCCTATCAGCTCTCGTGATAATTTGTTTATCACTGAGAGAGGACAGTTCCATATTGTAACAGAGTTTATTGTGTTGAATAAAATCTGTTTTCTGTTACTTGAGTTCTTATATTCGATTTGATTGTAGTAAACACTGTATTTAACCCCCCTTCTACAGTGTGTGTGACTTAACAAGTGGTATCAGAGCTATTTGTTAACACACAAACAGTTTAAGATCCAAAAACAATCATGTTTGAAGAAGAAACTCCAACCAAGCCCACCAAAACTGAAGAACCTCCAAAAACCATAACTCATAGTCGATATGAGACTATAAGAGTTCCCATGTTGAAATCTTCTGAGTATTCCATATGGAAAGTGAAGATGGCTATGTTTCTGGAAGCTACAGATCCAGAATATCTCGACAGGATTAATGAAGGACCACATATGCCAACCAAACTCTTTGTGGAAGTTGCAGGTCAGCCAGCAAAGTCTGTACCAAAGGAGAAAAGTGATTACACTGCTGAAGATATCTCATCGATTACGAAGAATCCAAAGGTAAGACACTTGCTGCATAGTGCCATTGATAATGTCATGTGAAACAGAGTAATTCAATGCAAGACTGCAAAAGAGATATGGGATGCTTTGGAAACAAGGTGTCAGGGAACTGATTCAATCAAGAAGAAAAGGAAGACTATACTCACTCAAGAGTATGAGCACTTTGACTCAAAGCCTGATGAGTCATTAACTGATTTATATGACAGATTTGTCAAACTCTTGAATGATTTGTCAGTAGTTGACAAAGAGTATGATATTGAAGATTCAAATCTTAAATTCCTGTTAGCTCTTCCTGAAAGATGGGATTTGAAGGCCACAATAATAAGAGACAACTGTAATCTTTATGAAAGAACTCTTGATGAAATTTGTGGGATGCTCAAGACTCATGAACTTGAGATGGAACAAAGAAGCAAGATGAATGGAAGAAAGTCAAGGACATGTGCCTTTGTGGCTGAGGAGGAACGTCCCAAAGTTGATGCCTCAATGAAAGGCAAGGGAAAGGCTCTCATCACAAAGTGTGATACTGAGTCATCAAGTTATGATAGTGATGATGACTCATAAACTGAAAGTATACCTGAGATGGACCCTGATGAGGAGATGATGAAGTTGTGTGCTCTTATGGTGAAAGGAATCACAAAGATTGCATACAGGAAATTCAAGAGAGGAAAGAAGTTTTCCAGGAAAGGTGCAAGTTCTGATAAGAAAGGTTTCAGAAAATCTGAAGGCAAAGGAGGAAAGTCTGACAAAGGAGATTACTCAAATGTTAAATGCTACAACTGTGGTGAGAAAGGCCACATATCTCTTGATTGCAGAAAAGGTAAAAGTGACAAAGGCAGGGCTCTTGTCACATAGAAGAAATGCTGGTCAGATGCTTCAGATTCTGAGGATGAGGAAAACTATGCCTTGATGGCAAATGCTGATAGAAGTTCTGATACTGCTGACCTAAAGGTACCTCAAGCTACTTATGCCTTTCATACTGATGATATTAATGAGTTAAGAAGATATCTTAAGACCATGTTCATTAGTTATAAAGATCAAACTTTAACATGTGAAAGATTAACTTCTGAAAATCTTGCTTATAAAAAGAGGAATGATTATTTAGAAAAAGAGTTAGTCATGTTCCATCAAACTCAGAAAGATAGAGATGATGCCTTTTATGTTAGGGATGAAGTGCTAAAAATGAATGAATCTCTAAAAACTGAGTTATTAAAGGAAAGATGTAACACCCCCAAATCTGGGGTTGGGGATCCTGGTTGGCACGAGTTCCATTTCCCTTAATAACACCCAATCTTAATAAATAATCAACTACTCTGTACTGTGACCCCACCATAAACACACACACCACAAGTTATAGTCTCAGAGATGAATATCCAAAAATAATTACAAGTCGTTTTATTCCACAATTAAATGCCAATACACCTTAAAAGGTATCTGAATAAATTTACATTTCTTTGCCATTATTACAATTCATAAATATACATAAATCTGGTACATCAAAAGTTGAAAGCCTAGCCTATTGGTAGTTCCTACCTCAGCTACAGCGACATCAACGCCTATAGGAAACTGCGAAACGTTTCCTATCCGCTTGCGAATTGGGAGCCTGGTCCTGTTCATCTTGTCTATCTGATGTTGTGTGATGAAAGAAGAAAGCAAGGGTGAGCAACAAGCCCACCGAAATAATATGTATAATAATTAACAATATATGAGCATTCTCATAGTACTCATGAAAGTCTTGGTCAAGAAGAAATGAACCAAGCTGATATCTTAACGCGACCAAGTCGCAAAATATTCAGTATATATACATATATACTTTTCATAAACTTTGAAATCCTCTGACATGTAAAATATACACAGAGTTCCAGTTTATAACTGTATAAAAATATCGTTTCAAGGTGATCTCAAATATCTAACTTTGTCTCAACGTTTTTCTGAAAATCTTTGGCATGCACAAGATAATCATTTACTAGATATAAGTTTAAAAGATGAAGTTACAAGATACTCCAATATACTTATATCTTTTCCGAATACTACTTGAACTACCACCGTTCAAGTTATAATTAGTTCAAAAGTTCATCACATAGATGAGACTACAAGATAATACTTGAATAGATTCAAACTTTAAAATATCATCTAAATAAAATGAAGTTATGAGATACTTCATTTGATGCAAACATCATTTTGCAAACTTGACCCTGCCAACAATCAATAATCACCCAACCGTAGCCTTTCTATCGAAGTGCTCTGGGTAGTGTTGCAGAAATATCCAATTGGATGATGAACTCATTACGGGAGTTTGCCGCGCCAGGAAGACCACTTACGATGATCAGTCGTAGTAGTGCAACCCCACCATTTTCTACATGTAGAGGAGAACCTGTCGGATTTACTTGTCAACCGAACATTGGACTCCTAAGGAATGGACCGTCTTAGCGGAACTTCCAGGCCATTTGGGCCAATATAATTAGGCTGGGCCGGCGCCACTCGACCACTTACGCCACTCCTAGTTCAGATGAAATCCATGACTCTGAAACGTAAAGCTCGTCCCCACTTTCCCCAAGTAGAAACTTGTTGATACGGCTCCACCAAGAAGTCGTATCTAGTTGGAAAGGAAAACTCACCGATATTTCCCAGGAGATGCCTGTTAAAGGATTAACTTGTTCCAAGATTTTTACTTCCCGAGTGTTGGGTAAGTAATCAAAATTCTTTTATCAAGACAACAACCTTGTTGCGAATTTAAAACACACCACAGAGCCGGATCTCTCAGGTTTTGAGCGAGTATTTAAATCCCCTTCGAAAGGAGGATCTTAAATATAAAAATGAGTTTTGGGATCCGCTCTAACTTTTAAAAATCATTTTGAAGACTCGCAAAACATTTTTAAGAATGTTCGGAGTGATGCTGATTTAATAAAATAAATCAGTCCAATATCTTAGAAAATATCTGAATATTATTAATTAAATAATATTCCCATAAAGGATAATCTTTTCTAAAAATAATTGAAGTAGATGTTGTAAAACTTATACTTGAAATGACTATTAAATAACCAAAGATATACTTATACGAAAGTAATATCTTTATTTGAATAATCAAACGTAAGTTTGATTACCGACACATTATTCTTTAATAAAATAAAGAATATTAATTAGTAAATAAATCGGAGTCATAAGCCCTCGAATGAATATTCAAAATAATATTCAATAAATAATATAAAGTGAGTCATAATTCCTCGAATGAATATTCAAATAATATTCAATTAATAAAATAAGCTGAGTCATAAGCCCTCGAATGAATATTCGAAATAATATTCATTATAATATAAAGTTATCGAATAAACCTTATTCGATTAATAGTTTTGAAAACTATAACCATATATATATATAAATATATATATATATATAAAATCTACTCGGGATCCTCGACTCCCGGTTTTAGAAAATGTTTTCACCTTTTTATCCCCTACTAAGGGTAACTCAAATACCACTTATCTCTAGCATATGTATTATGCAACTATAAGCATTTTAACCAACAGATATATAATTCAAGAATATGAAACAGGCATGCATATATACCATATCACATTCTACAATATATCGCAAGAATTTGCTAATAACAAATATGCATTTATCACAAGATCATGCATATACACATATACATCACAACAACAGTTATACGGGTAGAAAACTTGCCTGAGTGCTCCCGGATAGACTTACGCTTAGAGTGGGTCCAATAACCTATGAATAACAACATAAGTCGGAATTAGACCCCGGTCGCTTAAGAAACTAGACTTTAACCATTTAGAGTCCTAACATTCGCTTTCGCGCTTAACAATTTACTTAAGTCGCTCGAGTACCCTCGGCTCCACCATTTTTAATAAATAACCATTAAGGGTTTTAAGGAGATTCTTTCACGAGTGCCTTACCAACTGCATAATACACTTTACATAAATTATTTGTAGTCCAATTAGTCCTTTAAGGTCCTTAACCAAGGTTTCAAAGTAAGGCGAGGGGTAATGGTTTGGTCGCGAAACGCCGTTACTTAAAACGGTCGTTTCTCCTAAACCGTACATCGGAATCAAACGAACTACATATGAAAATGAAGCTCGTAAAATGAACTATCTAATAATGGCAAAGTTACAGATTAGTCAGTGAGTTATCTGGTCCGAGGTTCATGTACAACAGTCTAAGGAAAACGGGCATTACGACGGCTATGTTTACGAGTTTTCCAAGTTTCTCACTACACCAAAACCTCACCAAACAACCCACAATCATTAACACATCAAAACATCAACTAAATAATACTATACCAGTCCTTATTCTTCATATTCTTCACCTCAACCAACCACAATCAAGTTCTATTAACTATAACAAGATTCATTCACCAAATCACTCCAAATTCAAATCAAACTACTAATAATCAAAGATCATGCTTCTCATTTAGAAACTCAACCATCAAACTCACTAATAATCAAAGTAAAGGCTAGGGTTTGAAGTTTATACCTTCCTTGGGAGGTGTTAAGGTGCTAGGAAACCTTAGGGAGCCTCCTACAAGCTTGATCTTTCCAAAGAAATCAAGAACACAAAGTTAGGATTTGAAGTTTCTAAAAGTCCGATTGAAAGAACTATAAAAATGAGGGTCTTACCATGCTAATTTGGACGAGACTTGTGAACAAGAGTTTTAGGCCATCTCAATACCTTTCCAACAAGATATGGCAGTTTAAAGTTGCTAGGTTTGTTTTGGCCGAGAGCTTTTGCTCTTGGAAGCAAAAGTCAACTTGTAATTTTTGTGTTTTATGATATTTGCTTGGTGGCTTCTCCTTTTTGCCTTGGAAAATGTTTTAGCTTTTTACCATGGTAAATTTTACATGGCTCAAAATCAACCAACAAAACAAAACCCCTTGTCATGCTTATGTCATCTTGCTTGTGTCATCTATTTGCCACATGTCTTTGTCTTGTGGTTTGATGATGTCATAATACCTTGGATTCTTGTACAAGCTTATCTCTTGGTTGCGTATTTGTTTTACGGTTCGCTTAACTTTCGTTCTCGATACCCGTTTGAGGGATCATATCCGGGATCTCATTATTTGAGCTTCCCTAAATCTTTCCTAATATTTTATAATCCTTTAATGATCCTCATTTATAATCCTTGAATTAAAATCCTTTCAATCATGTTACCTTATACTCAATTCTGTCGGTATCTGGTGGATTTTCGGGAAACATCAAAGTGTTCGAATTCGAAATCTGACGACCTTTACATACATTCATTTACTTTATGGAATACTAATACGATCTTAGAATTTCCATAACAGTACTCCTATATAGCGTGGTCTGATAATTTTTCTTAATTAGCATAGTCAGTAAAAGTTACTATTCATCAAGGTTTCAAAAATTCCAAAAATTGGGGTTATTATAGTCTCCCCTCCTTAAAAGGATTCCGTCCCGGAATCAGATAGAAAATGAATGAGGATACTTTCTTAGCATTGCACTTTCTAACTCTCAAGTCAATTTTCCCACATTGTTGTTGTGCCGCAAACTCTGACTAGCATGATAACCCTTCTTCTAAGCACTCGTTCCTTTTTGATCTATAACCCTTCCTGGTTGCTCCATATAGGTTACGTCTGGTTGCATGTCTATGCGCTCATAGGCCCCTATTATCTGGCATCCGGATTACACTTCCTTAACATTGATACGTGGAACACGTTATGAACTTGCTACATGTTCAGGGGTAGGGCTAGCTCATATGCTAACTTCCCAATACGTCTTAATATATCCAAGGGTCCAACAATTCGTGGGTTAGCTTTCCTGTCTTTTCGAACCTCATCCATCCTTTCCAAGGGAATACCTATAACAACACTAGGTCCCCTACTTCTTATTCTTTGTCCTTTCGTGTCAAATCAATATACTTCTTATGTCCATCTTGGGCTATTACCAGCCGTCTTCTGATTAGATCTATTATATCCTTGGTCTTTGGACTACTGCTGGTCCGAGCATCTTGCGCTCTGCAACTTCATCCTAACATAAGGGAGATCGACATCGTCTTCCCTCAAGGATCTCATAAGGCGACATCTCGATAATGACATATGATCTATTGTCGTAAGAAAACTCAATCTGCGTTAAGTGATCATTCTAAATTCTTTCAAGTCTATTGCACAGACTCTCATCATAGCTTCTAGCATTATAGCTTTTGCTTCTCAATACCCATTCTTTTCCAGTTCGTAATCGCTACTACCTTCTGTACATAATACTATTCTTGATATACCTTTACTCGCTAGAGTTTTATAACCTCTTAATAACCACGTCAACCTTAGTATCATAAATGCGTTAGAATCGGAATACCACCATACTTGGTACCACTTCCTCTCCAGCTGCCTCCATCTTCGAAAGCTTGGTCCTTCATATAGAAGTAAAAGAATTTATTGAGAGATCACTATGATCATGAACACTTGTTCTTTTGCATAGTTAGTACAGAAGGTGGCCAGCCTTTAGTACTTGACAAGCAATTAAACAACATGTGGTATCCTACTAGGCTTCTATCACACAAATAGATAGTCATTCGGCAATACCTCCCCTTCTAGAAGGGTTGTTCTTCTCAGCTTATATAAAATGAAAAGAAAAGAACGAATTGAAGAGAATTATATATATGAAAAAAAAAATACTGCCACAAAATATCTGGCTTGGAGTCTACCTCTGAACTATAGAGGTTTGTCATAGGAGAACAAAACATATGTGTATATATATCAACATCAAGTATTATCACATCGCATTTTACATGCTTAAATATTTTTGCTATTCCGTCCATCATTCTATGGACCCATGCTCTTCCTCGAGCTTATACTCAATCACCTTTGAAACTCCCTCGACATCGAAAATCGAATCTGGAATCTCATTTTATACATCATCGTTACTAGAATTATATGCTTGCACCGCAACCTTCCTCATATAGTAATACGACTCTCTATTGATAAGAAGGAATAAGTATTCAATAGGTAGATAATCTACTTAATTAGTTTATCAATGATAACTTATACATCACCACAACCCGATTAGTGGTACTTAATCTCAACATCCATTCCAATACAACTCTCACGGTTGTAATCGACTCTTTACTCGCAGAATCATTGCTGCATTACTGTGGTCCATCGCTGACCTACTGTAGTTATTCATTTTCTATGAAATCTTAATAGCTAACCATACGGAGTCCATACATGTCGTATCAAATTCTTCTAAGGAGTTAACATAATCACCATTCATAATTCATGAAGAACACTCCAAATTCTGACGTACTTTCATGACATGAAGCAGATAAAATTGCAGAAGAGTTTCAATCAAAGAAACGATAGCAGGTTAATACCATTCTTAATCATATACCTTCAATAGAAGACTTAACTCGAAGGTTCGTTTAGTCATTTTTGAAACATGGTCCTGGATTATCCTCAGGGTAGTTCCTTCTAAGATAGATAGCCCGCTCATGGCGATTATACGAATTAAACCTTTGCCAAACTACTATTATGGTTGGGTATTGCACAGTCATCAGAAGGAATGTCGATCTTTAAAACCATAATACAACCTTCACGGCTTTAACCATTATTACTGTGTTCTTCTGGCACGAGCGCCGATAATTGTCCTCTTACACTTAAAGTGTTGGCCACCTCTTTGGCCTTTCCGGATAGTAAAATTTCCTTACAGTCAATGTCATTTTAACCACCTCCAAATAAATTTTCTACCTCATTTCAATCACTCCTTATGTGAAGATGTTTTCCTTAAAATCTGATGAGTAAAAAAATATCACCATTTTTCCATAAGTTATTGCCTCAGTCTTTAGAGGTTAATCACTGTCACGACTGACTCTCAATCATACTTAGAACATCTTTTATCTTAAGTCCTAATTGCCCTGAAAAATTTCGACCATTACTGGTTCGATCCATACTTTCTCGTGGTTTAACACGTGCCCCACTTGGCATCATTATAATTATGTCATATTTCCTTTATCAAGACTTCTATTCTTCAGAACTTTGAATATTACCTTTCTTCTTGTAAGACCTCTAAGGTTATCCTTGAATTGTTCCTCCTGTATTCCCTAGATACAGGGCATATCAAAATACCATTTACTAATACTAGAACCATTGTCTATATACCTTCTGAAAAATTTCTCCACTGATCCTTAAAGGTTGTTGTTACCTTAGTCCTTCTAATTTGTACTGTCAAAACTCATATTATCCCTATTAAGGGTGAAATGCCAACCTTTATGCATTCCCCTAGGATTCATTTTAAGTTACCGATGTTCTATCTTTAATTCCACCTTTAAAAAGGTACATGCATCCTTCCATGGATAAATCAAGTCATATATCCCTGATAAGGGTGTCTTATTCAATCATTCCCAACTCGATAGTATATGCCTAATTTCACAATAACATCTGTATTCCAAATGAGGTCAATCAATATGGCCTCCAAAAGATAACTACGGTTATCTACTTTTCTTGCTTGATTTGGTAACGATAACAAGGATGTTCTGGAAGATATTGGTCGTGTTCAACGTGAACTTCTTCTTAATAATTCTGTATTTACTTTTGTTGTTTATCTCAACAGTCATCTCAATGTTGGGATATCTCTCATACCTGGCATCTCCCTTCCTGGGTATCAAGCCACCGGTCTTACACTTCACATTCTTGAAGGTCACTTCCTTCATCCAATTTTCCTAATTTCTTACTTCCTTGTCTCCTCAGTCTATCCGCATCTCAATATTTATCCTTCGAACTATCTCAAGGTTTCCTCAAATTCTCCCAACTTATAGGGGATAAAATATATGTATCTCTTATGCCTTCAACCATCAATTTAACTCATGGTGAATCACCCTCATCCTGATGATTACATACTTTTCTATTTCTATTGCTACGAGTCTTTAGGGTTTCCTCATACCCAACTTCCTTATCATTCCTCAAACTCTATTGCCTTTATATTCCTTTCCACTTCAGTTTCTTTTTATTTTCCTTTCTCTTATCATTATTTCATGAACCAACACAACATAAGCATTGATTTCAAACATCCCGTCATTTTGGATTTGTGTCCTCAGAACGAATCTTGACAACTTTTACAACTTAGATTCATAATTCATCATACTCGTCCGCCTTTGTTCTGGCTCTAAAGCTTTTACACTATCTCCATAACCTTGGGAAGTACTTTCCTGAAAACAATTGACTGAACTTTAATCAGTTTATTATAATCTCTTGCTTCGTGCCTTCCTTGGCCTTTCACCAGCGGGTGGTCTCTCTTAGGAGGGTAAGTGACAAAAACAGTCTTTTGTGATTCGTCAATCATTCAGAATCTCAAATGATTCCTCTATTTCCTTTATCCAGGCTCTTGCCTCGACTGGGTCAGCTTGTTCCTTGGAACTCTGAGAGCTTAGCGACTTAAAGGTCCTGAAAGAATTTCTCACCGTATTGTTTCCTCAGGGTCGTGGTTGGGGATAATAGTCTAAGTTCTGTCTAGAAAGGTCCATAAATTTTCGTATAGGAGTACCGTCTCGGGTTTCCTTTCCTTACTCGACTTCTGTTTCCTTAGTCTGAACATTCCCTCCTCCTCCCCATAATCGGGGTCATCCTACATATTTTAAATCCTCATTTCCACTTCATCATGTTATGGGTTCCTTCTATCTTGATGGCGACCTCCCTGACTATCACGTTCAGGGTTTGCTCTAAATCTTATTCCTCAAACTAGCTTTCATCTAAGATCTCATCTTTAAGCTCTTGAACATTTAGAACCCAAATTCTGTAGGAATACCTCATTATTCCCTTATCATCTTTCTCGGTATTAATCTATTATCTATTTGTTGGCTCTCTGCCTTCATTCATCACTTTTTCTGGCACAATCTGTTCTTTTCCAATAATTCAGGCTGTATTGCAATCTCAAACAGCTTTTCGGTACCGGCTCCGGTTACCTTCACTTCTATTTCCATTTTCTCAAAACCGCTTATAAGCTCTCTCAAAGACATTATCATCTTGAGTCTCTCCTTTTTACTAAGGGCATCAGCCACCACGTTGGCTTTCCCCGAATGATAAAGAATCTCATAATCGTAATCCTTGATTAGCTCTAACCACCTCATTTGGCGCATGTTGAGCTCTTTCTGCGTGAAAATGTACTAGAGAACTTATGGATTAGGTAAATCTCGCACTTCTCTCCATACAAGTAGTGCCTCCAATCTTTAGGACAAAACTATTGCCACGAGCCCAAGCTCATGGGTGGGGATATCGAATTTTATATTCCCTTAATTGTCTTGACGCGTACACGATTACCTTGATGTGCTGTATAAGAAGCACCTTAATTCCTTATGCGAAGCGTCACTACAGATCACAAAATCTCCTTTTCCATCCGGCAATGCCATCATAGGGGCCATCACCAATCATTGCTTCAGTTCTTAAAAGCTGTTCTCGCATTTCTCTGTCAATTCGAACTTCTCAGTCTTATGAGTAAGCCGCGTTAAAGGGGCTACTATCTTTACAAACTTGAACGAACCTCTGGTAGTGACCGGCCAATCCTACCTCTGGTAGTCGCCCGAACCATGGTCATCAATTCCTCAGTGGTCCTTTATTCATTCTTGTCAGGATCCTTCACGGGATCCTTCTCAGCGATAATCCCTTCTGGGATAACATCCTCAACCGCTACATCCTCAATATGAACATCATCCGGTCCTGTGTTAGGACGCTCTATTGGATCCACAATCTGATCTCCAATAACTAATAAAACATCATCGCGTTGTTGCTCCTCAACCTCAGGGTTCGGAGTCCCGCTACCATCTACGATAACGAACTACGCTTCTATCACGATATTTATAAGGGTTCCCATAAGGGTTTTAACTGTCAGTACTACGTTAGGTAGCCCGACTATGAACTTGGCAATAGTTCTTATTATCTGATGAACTTATTATCTTAATGTCACATCATCTCTGAGGTTTATAACGCTTAGCTCTGATACCATTCCTGTAACACCCCCAAATCCGGGGTCGGGGATCCGGGTTGTCACGAGTTCTATTTCCTTTAATAACACCCAATCTTAATAAATAATCAACTACTCTGTACTGTGACCCCACCATAAACACACACACCACAAGTTATAGTCTCAGAGATGAATATCCAAAAATAATCACAAGTTATTTTATTCCACAATTAAATGCCAATACACCTTAAAAGGGTATCTGAATAAATTTACATTTCTTTGCCATTATTACAGTTCATAAATATATATAAATCTGGTACATCAAAAGTTGAAAGCCTAGCCTATTGGTAGTTCCTACCTCAGCTACAACGACATCAACGCCTATAGGAAACTGCGGAACGTTTCCTATCCGCTCGCGAATTGGGAGCCTGGTCCTATTCATCTTGTCTATCTGATGTTGTGTGATGAAAGAAGAAAGCAAGGGTGAGCAACAAGCCCACCGAAATAATATGTATAATAATTAACAATATATGAGCATTCTCATAGTACTCATGAAAGTCTTGGTCAAGAAGAAATGAACCAAGCTGATATCTTAACGTGACCAAGTTGCAAAATATTCAGTATATATATACATATATACTTTTCACAATCTTTGAAATCCTCTGACATGTATAATATACACAGAGTTCCAGTTTATAACTGTATAAAAATATCGTTTCAAGGTGATCTCATATATCTAACCTTGTCTCAACGTTTTTCTGAAAATCTTTGACATGCACAAGATAATCATTTACTAGATATAAGTTTAAAAGATGATGTTACAAGATACTCCAATATACATTTATCTTTTCCGAATACTACTTGAACTACCACCGTTCAAGTTATAATTAGTTCAAAAGTTCATCACATAGATGAGACTACAAGATAATACTTGAATAGATTCAAACTTTAAAATATCATCAAAATAAAATGAAGTTATCAGATACTTCATTTGATGCAAACATCATTTTGCAAACTTGACCCTGCCAACACTCAACAATCGCCCAACCGTAGCCTTTCTATCGAAGTGCTCTGGGTAGTGTTGCAGAAATATCAAATTAGATGATGAACTCATTACGGGAGTTTGCCGTGCCAGGAAGACCACTTACGATGATCAGTCGTAGTAGTGCAACCCCACCATTTTCTACATGTAGAGGAAGAACCTGTCGGATTTACTTGTCAACCGAACACTGCACTCCTAAGGAATGTACCGTCTTAGCGGAACTTCCAGGCCATTTGGGCCAACATAATTAGGCAGGGCCGGCGCCACTCGACCACTAACGCCACTCCTAGTTCAGATGAAATCCATGACTCTGAAACGTAAAGCTCGTCCCCACTTTCCCTAAGTAGAAACTTGTTGATACGGCTCCACCAAGAAGTCGTATCTAGTTGGAAAGGAAAACTCACCGATATTTCCCAGGCGATGCCTGTTAATGGATTAACTTGTTCCAAGATTTTTACTTCCCGAGTGTTGGGTAAGTAATCAAAATTCTTTTATCAAGACAGCAACCTTGTTGCGAATTTAAAACACACCACAGAGCCGGATCCCTCAGGTTTTGAGCGAGTATTTAAATCCCCTTCGAAAGAAGGATCTTAAATATAAAAATGAGTTTTGGGATCCGCTCTAACTTTTAAAAATCATTTTGAAGACTCGCAAAACATTTTTAAGAATGTTCGGAGTGATGCTGATTTAATAAAATAAATCAGTCCAATATCTTAGAAAATATCTGAATATTATTAATTAAATAATATTCCCATAAAGGATAATCTTTATAAAAATAATTGAAGTAGATGTTGTAAAACTTATACTTGAAATGACTATTAAATAACCAAAGATATACTTATACGAAAGTAATATATTTATTTGAATAATCAAAAGTAAGTTTGATTACCGACACATTATTCTTTAATAAAATAAAGAATATTAATTAGTAAATAAATCGGAGTCATAAGCTCTCGAATGAATATTCAAAATAATATTCAATAAATAATATAAAGTGAGTCATAATTCCTCGAATGAATATTCAAATAATATTCAATTAATAAAATAAGATGAGTCATAAGCCCTCGAATGAATATTCGAAATAATATTCATTATAATATAAAGTTATCAAATAAACCTTATTCGATTAATAGTTTTGAAAACTATAACCATATATATATAAATATATATATATATATATAAAATCTACTCGGGATCCTCGACTCTCGGTTTTAGAAAATATTTTCACCTTTTTATCCCCTACTAAGGGTAACTCAAATACCGCTTATCTCTAGCATATGTATTATGCAACTATAAGCATTTTAACCAACAGATATATAATTCAAGAATATAAAACAGGCATGCATATATACCATATCACATGCTACAATATATCGCAAGAATTTTCTAATAACAAATATGCATTTATCGCAAGATCATGCATATACACATATACATCACAACAACAGTTATACGGGTAGAAAACTTGCCTGAGTGCTCTCGGATAGACTTACGCTTAGAGTGGGTCCGATAACCTATGAATAACAACATAAGTCGGAATTAGATCCCGATCGCTTAAGAAACTAGACTTTAACCATTTAGAGTCCTAACGTTCGCTTTCGCGCTTAACGATTTACTTAAGTCGCTCGAGTACCCTCGGCTCCACCATTTTTAATAAATTAACCATTAATGGTTTTAAGGCGATTCTTTCACGAGTGCCTTACCAACTGCATAATACACTTTACATAAATTATTCGTACTCCAATTAGTCCTTTAAGGTCCTTAACGAAGGTTTCAAAGTAAGGCGAGGGGTAATGGTTTGGTCGCGAAATGACGTTACTTAAAACGGTCGTTTCTCCTAAACCGTACATCGGAATCAAACGAACTACATATGAAAACGAAGCTCGTAACATGAACTATCTAATAATGGCAAAGTTAAAGATTGGTCAGTGAGTTATCTGGTCCGAGGTTCATGTACAACAGTCTAAGGAAAACGGACATTACGACGGCTATATTTACGAGTTTTCCAAGTTTCTCACTACACCAAAACCTCACCAAACAACCCACAATCATTAACACATCAAAACATCAACTAAATAATACTATACCAGTCCTTATTCTTCATATTCTTCACCTCAACTAACCACAATCAAGTTCTATTAACTATAACAAGATTCATTCACCAAATCACTCCAAATTCAAATCAAACTACTAATAATCAAAGATCATGCTTCTCATTTAGAAACTCAACCTTCAAACTCACTAATAATCAAAGTAAAGGCTAGGGTTTGAAGTTTATACCTTCCTTGGGAGGTGTTAAGGTGCTAGGAAACCTTAGGTAGTCTCCTACAAGCTTGATCTTTCCAAAGAAATCAAGAACACAAAGTTAGGATTTGAAGTTTCTAAAAGTCCGATTGAAAGAACTATAAAAATGAGGGTCTTACCATGCTAATTTGGACGAGACTTTTGAACAAGAGTTGTAGGCCATCTCAATACCTTTCCAACAAGCTATAGAACACAACATTTGAGTGAGTATTGAAGAAGATATGGCAGTTTAAAGTTGCTGGGTTTGTTTTGGCCGAGAGCTTTTGCTCTTGGAAGCAAAAGTCAACTTCTAATTTTTGTGTTTTATGATATTTGCTTGGTGGCTTCTCCTTTTTGCCTTGGAAAATGTTTTAGCTTTTTACCATGGTAAATTTTATATGGCTCAAAATCAACCAACAAAACAAAACCCCTTGTCATGCTTATGTCATCTTGCTTGTGTCATCTATTTGCCACATGTCTTTGTCTTGTGGTTTGATGATGTCATAATACCTTGGATTCTTGTACAAGCTTATCTCTTGGTTGCGTATTTGTTTTACGGTTCGCTTAACTTTCATTCTCGATACCCGTTTGAGAGATCATATCCGGGATCTCATTATTTGAGCTTCCCTAAATCTTTCCTAATATTTTATAATCCTTTAATGATCCTCATTTATAATCCTTGAATTAAAATCCTTTCAATCATGTTACCTTATACTCAATTCTGTCGGTATCTGGTGGATTTTCGGGAAAAATCAAAGTGTTCGAATTCGAATTCTGACGACCTTTACATACATTCATTTACTTTATGGAATACTAATACGATCTTAGAATTTCCATAACAGTACTCCTATATAGCGTGGTCTGATAATTTTTCTTAATCAGCATAGTCAGCAAAAGTTACTATTCATCAAGGTTTCAAAAATTCCAAAAATTGGGGTTATTACAAAAGAGAGATTATCAGGACTTGGACTAACTCTGGTAAAGCAACTCAGGATATTCTTAGTAGTGGAAACTGGAAAGAGGGCTTAGGTTATGGAGATGAAAAGAACAGTAAGGGAACTGTAGAAACTGAGCCTATAGTTGTTAAAAAAAACAAAGGTAAATCCTGTTAAGTTTGTAACTGCAAAGTCTGATATTGAGAAATCAGAAGTTAAGGAGAAAGTAACTTCTGACAACCTAAACAGGATAAGCCAACTGAAGTTAACATAGGCTTAATGACCAAGAAGCAGCTTAAGCATAAGCTGAAAGGTGTTAAGAATGTAAACAAGGTAAAGCCACCTAGGAAAAATAGGAATGGAAAGGAAGGTATGAACAAAAGTAACAATTATAAGCCTGTTTCTTATGCTCCTAGAAAAACATGTCATAACTGTGGAAATTCTATCCATCTGGCTTCTTTTTGCAAAAATAAGAATATAAACTCCTTACCTTCAAAATCAGGAGTTAAGAGTCAGTCTGTTAGATATAAGCCACAAAATCCTTATTTTCATTATGGTAGTTTATGGCATTCCATTTATACTTGTAAGGAATATCAGCAAGAACGGATCATCCGTCTTGCAGTGCTCTTCGTCAGCAGCAGAAGAAGTAGTCGTTAGGTCTTCTTGGACTAGGACTAAGGCTGCTGATGTTAAGAATCGTTGAGTAGGACTATCTTGTAATTTTTGCATGTAATTGACAAATTTCATGAAATGTAATCATCTGATATATCAATGAAATTTTCATTAATTGCAAGATTTGTTCTTTGTTTCTCAAATTATGTGACTGTGCATGTTTAATTGCAATTTATTAATCTTTACTTCATTGACTTTTAATTTTATTTTGTGATGAATGTTTTGATTAAATTCTGTTGATTTGAGGAAACAACTAAGGAACAGGTTCCAATGTCATAACCTGTTGTTATAGAAGCTGAGAAGGTTACTTCTCAGAAAGATACTGTAACTGGGAGTTCTAGGCCCCTCAAACGGCTTAGAAAGTTAAATTCTGATGATAAAGCTCCTACAGTGTCTCCACCTTTGAAGAAATTAAAGAAACAGAGAGCTCACAGGGACATAGTTGAGTCAGATTCAGAGGATGTAGTGGAAGCAGCTAAGGAAGGGGATTAGGAATCTGTGATCTCAACAGAACCAATTGTTATTGAATCACTTCCTTCTGCACAACAAGAAACTGCTCAAGACAGCATTCCTACACCTCCTATGTCACCTATCGTTGATCCAGTACATACTGAAGAACCAGGTGCAAGTGCTAAAATTGATATTCATAACTTGATTGTACCTGAAGTTGTGTACTTAGAAGCTCCACCAATTCAACTCACTCCACCAACAACATCAATTTTGGATGTTGATCAGAACCTGGATGCATATCAGAATTTAGAGGATGATGTTGAAGCCTCTATAGCCTCACATACTGCTATTTTATCAGAGGATGCTGATACTGCAGGATCTACAAGTTCTGATGCTGCCAATGAAGAAACTACTGGTGCAACTGCTGCTAATTTAGATGCTGATGCAGCTGGTCCATCAGGATATGCACCTCAACAAACAATTGATAAAGTTGATTTAGTCAAGAAGTTTGTTACAGGGGAAGCACCAGTACCTTGGAGTGAAACTCCTAGAGGAAATGAGTGGACTAAGGAATGGAACACAGTTAGTTTTGTTCCTTGTGAAAAGACTCTTGCTGAGCATCTGACAAAAGCTGATGAAATGTTGATAAATGAAGATTTCAAGGCACAGCTGAGAGTTACTGCAATGAGTACTAGGCACCTTCAGGGTCAACACTCAACAACCCATGCCAAGGTGAACAAAATTCAAGAAAACTTGATCCAGCAAGATATGAATGTGAAACTTGAAAATAACAGATTTTTCAAGCCAGCCTTTGACAGAATTGCCTACATTGAGAAAACTCAGGAGAAGCCACAACCTCAAATTGATGAAATTTTGAAGAATCAAGCTTCTCACCAAAATCAACTCAATGAGATCCAATCCTCAGTGGAATTTCTTGTCTCTCTTCTTTTACCTGCTGATGTCAAAAATGGGGAGAAAGTGATTAAGTCCAAATGTAAATCTATTTAGACACTGAAGGGAAAGGATGATGGAAATGATGACCAGGGAAACTCTAACAAGGGTAGAGGTCAAGGTCAAGGCAAAAGATTTTCATCAAGTAAATCTAGAATTACAAGTCAATGATCAAGTTCTAATACTGGGAGAAGAATAAGTTCTGATACTGGTAAAAGGATAAGTTCTGGTGAACATCTGGAACTTAATGAAGAAATTTCAAAGGAGTAATTTCTTAAAGAAAATCCAGGAATGGACTTTGAGAGTCTAAAGGAAGAAGAAGTTAGACTCAAAGCAGAAGGTGTCAAGACAAAATCTAAAGCTTTTGTTGTTGAAAAGAAATTTCCAAAACCTAAGGGTATTGTGATAAAGGAAAGAACAAATTCTGAGGCAATCAAAGCCAAATCACAAATGGAAATTGATCCAAGGTCCAAGGGCAAGGAAATAGTTGATGAACCTATAAAGGTTTATATGCCAGTCATGGATGAAGAAATAACTGATGATAAAGAAGATGCTAATCTTACTCTGATACATAAGAAGATTTTTCAAACAACCTCTGACATGGCTCATGTTGTTCAGAGTCAAGATGTAGTAAGTTCTAATATGACAAAGAAATAAGCAACCTCTGACATAGCTCAAGTTGGCTTGATATCAGAAGATAAGGAAAAGGAAACCTCTGACATTGCTCATGTTAAACCTTAAAAGATACTCCTACCAGGATTCACCAAAGCTAAACATGCTTAACCTTTGAAGACTGCAACAAGTGGTTTTGAAGCAAGAGTTGTTACAGGAAAGGAAGCAAGAGATAAATCTGGATTGGGTAGTTCTGATGAAAGAAGAGTACATAACACTACCAATGATCCAACTTCCTTAAGCGAACCAGGTGTTGGAGCAACTCCTGAAAGATTGAATCGACTTGAATATGTACAAATGGTTTACCATACCTTTTTAAAAGAACATATCTTGTTATATTTTATGATAGATGGAAGGGTATACCATATTAGGCAGAATGCTATAACACTGAAGTATTTTGAGGAACTGGAACATGTTCTATTCCTACTTCAAGTGAAAGACAGATTAACAGATAGTGATGCAGGTTATTTAAAGTCTCAAATTTAAAGACAGAAGAAGCTTTACTCTGTAAAGTCTGACAGCACATACTGTCCCAAGTACAGAGATCACAAAGGTGATATTGTCGAAATGAAGCCTAACTCTGCTAAGATCATAACTACTTTTCTGGGTTATAAGGCTGTGGAATTCAATTTAGAGTCTGACAAAGCATATCTAATCAGCCTAGATCAGGAGATAAGAAAAGCTAAGATAAATGATCTCAGAGCAGCTATTTTTCAAACTGGTGAAGATACAGCTGAATTGATAAATGCTAAAAGGAGGATGGTCAATGAACTTGAATATGCTGAGAGATGTTTGTTGAAGAACTATCTTAGAACAACTCCTGATATCAAAGAGATCAGAAATTGAAGCCAAGTCAAAGATCTACAACTGCTTAAATTCTGATGTGTATACAGACTGAAGCTGTTATCAGAAGTTGAAGATGGTAAAGCTAAAAGGACTGTAAGTTGTAGTTATCTAGTCAAATTCTCATGCATTTGTACTTAATGTTTTTGACATCATCAAATATCTGTTGAACTTGTATATTATGCTAATTTACAAGTTAGGGGAGATTTTTAGATATATTTGATAATGTCATGTGTAATATGATTTGTGTTTAGTTTTCAGATCTTATCTAACAGGACAAATCAGTACTTAACTGGAAATCAGCACTTATACTGAAGATAGAAGTTAAGATATCAGAACTTAAGTGATCAGAACTTAAGTTATCAGAAGATATTTATCAGGAGATAATATCAGGACTTAAGATGACTTTCAGATAAGACAGGCGGCTGATTGAAAGGAAAGAAGATCGAGACTAAGACAGAAAGAAATATGCATGAAGAAGGAATTCTATGAAGAATAGAATACTTGGAAGAAAAGATAACTAGTTGATATATTTTAGGAAGCAGAATTATATTCCATATCAATTAGAACATTATCTTGTAACTGTGTAGTATATAAACACAGACATATGGTTTGCACTATAAGTGTTATCATTATCAAAGTTATTATTCATTGTAACCCTAGCAGCTCTCGTGATAATTTGTCCATCACTGAGAGAGGACAGTTCTATATTGTAACAGAGTTTATTGTGTTGAATAAAATCTATTTTATGTTACTTGAGTTCTTATATTTGATTTGATTGTAGTAAACACTGTATTCAACCCCCTTCTACAGTGTGTGTGACCTAACATTCAATGCAAGACTGTAAAGGAGATATGGGATTCTTTGGAGACAAGGTGTTAGGGAACTGATGCAATCAAGAAAAACAGGAGGACTATACTCACTCAAGAGTATGAGCACTTTGACTCAAAAAGTGATGAGTCATAAACTGACTTATATGACAGGTTTGTCAAACTCTTAAATGATCTGTCACTGGTGGACAAGGAATATGACATTGAAGATTCAAATCTAAAATTCCTTTTAGCTCTTCCTGAAAGTTGGGATTTGAAAGCTACTATTATAAGAGACAACTATGCTCTTGATGAAACTACTCTTGATGAAATTTATGGAATGCTCAAGACTTATGAACTTGAGATGGATCAAAGAAGCAAGAGACATGGAAAGTCAAGGACAGTTGCTCTTAATGCTGAGGAGGAATCTCCCAAAGTGGCTGTCTCAAAGAAAGGAAAAGGAAAGGCTCTCATCATAAAGTCTGATTTAAAATCATCATGTTCTGATGATGATGATTCGGAAACTTAAAGTCTACCTGAAGTAGATGCTAATGAAGAGATGATGAAGTTGTGTGCTCTTATGGTGAAGGGTATCACAAAGATAGCCTACTGGAAATTCAGAAGGGGAAAGAAGTTTTCCAGGAAAGGTAGAAGTTCTGATAAGAAGGGCTTCAGAAAATCTGAAGGCAAAGGAGGAAAGTCTGACAGAGGAGATTACTCAAATGTCAAATGCTACAACTGTGGTGAGAAAGGCCACATATCTCCTGACTACAAGAAAGGAAAGAGTGATAAAGGCAAGACTTTTGTCACAAAGAAGAAAAGCTGGACAGACACTTCAGATTCTGAAGATGAGGAGAACTATGCCTTGATGGCAAATGCTGATAGCAGTTCTGATGCTGCTGAGTTAAAGGTACCTCAAACAACTTATGCCTTTCATACTGATGATATTACTGAGTTGAGATTATATCTTAAAACCATGTTTATTATCTACGGAGATCAAACTTTAACATGTGAAAGATTAACCTCTGAAAATCTTGCTTTTAAAAAGAGGAATGATTATTTAGAAAAAGAGTTAGTTATGTTCCATCAAACTCAGAAGGATAGAGATGATGCTTTCTATGTTAGAGATGAAGTGCTAAAAATGAATAAATCTCTAAAAACTGAGTTAGAAAAGGAGATAGAGATTATCAGGACTTGAACTAACTTTGGCAGAACAACTCAGGATATACTAAGTACTGGGAACTGGAAAGAGGGTTTAGGTTATGGAGATGAGAAAAGTGAAAAAGGAACTGAACAAGTTAAGCCAATTATTGTTAAACAGACTACTAAGCCAAAGGTAAATCCTGTTAAATTTGTAGCTAAAACTGTAAAGTCTGATTCTGAAAAGATGAAAGATATTGAGACAGAAGTGATAACAGAGTCAAATTCTGAAAAATTAGAACAGGATAAACCAACTGAAGTTAACATAGGCTTAATGACAAAGAAGCTGCTTAAACATAAGCTGAAAGAGATTACCAGTGTAAACAAGGTAAAGGTAGCTAGGAAAAATAGGAATGGAAAGGAAGGTGTGAATAAAAGCAACAATTATATGCCTGTTCCTAATGCTCCTAGAAAGAAATGCTATAAATGTGGAAACTCTAACCATCTGGCTTCTTTTTGCAGGAAGAATAAGAATATAAACTCCTAACCTTCTAAGTCAGGAGTTAAGAGTCAGGAGTTAAGAGTCAGTCTGTTAGGTTTAATCCATAAAATCCTTGTTTTCATTGTGGTAGTATATGGCATTCCATTTATACTTGTAAGGAATATCATAGTTTGTACTATGATTATTATCAGATAAAACCTTCTTTGAAGAAAGTTTCTTTAATTCCTTCTAGTGTAAAGTATGATACAAAGTCTGATACTGTTAATATTGATAAGAAAAATGTTAACATAAACTCTGATGTTAAATCCGCTGCAAATGTTAACAAACTTAAAAAGGCCAAAGTATCCAAGCAAGTCTGGATCCTTAGAACTAACCATTAGTGGTCTTTGTGATTGCAGGGCAACAGGAAGAACATCCTAGTTCTGGACAGTGGATGTTCAGGACATATGACTGGAAATAAAGCCCTGCTATCAGATTTTGTGGAGAAAGCTGGCCCAGAAGTTTCTTATGGGGATGGCAATATTGAAAAAACTCTATGATATGGCAAGATCAATCTTTGGAATGTCATCATTGAAACAGTAACTCTTGTCTCAGGCTTTAAACACAATCTGTTGAGTATAAGTCAAATCTGTGACAGAGGTTATCATGTGGATTTCTTTGAAGAACACTATGAAGTTATAAGTAATTCTACAGGCAAAGTGGTTCTGAAAGGATACAAGCATGGTAACATTTATGAAGCCATACTTTCAACAAGTACTGATGGTTCTGCAATCTGTCTGTTGAGTAGAGCATCAATTGAAGAAAGCTGGAATTAGCACAAGAAACTCTCTCATTTAAATTTCAACAATATAAATGAACTTGTAAAGAAAGATCTTGTGAGAGGACTGCCAAAAACAGTATTTGCTCCTGATGGCCTTTGTGATTCATGTCAGAAGGCAAAACAAAGAAAATCTTCTTTCAAGAGCAAAACTGAGTCATCAATTCTTGAGCCTTATCACCTACTGCATGTTGATCTATTTGGTCCAGTCAATGTCATGTCTATTGCAAAGAAGAAATATGCTATAGTTATAGTGGATTAATATACAAGATACATTTGGGTGTATTTCTTGCACAAGAAGACTGAAACAACATCTACTCTAACTGATCATGTCAAACAGCTGGATAAATTGATCAAAGATTCTGTTAAAATAATAAGGAGTGATAATGGCACTGAGTTCAAGAATTCAATCATGAAAGAGTCCTGCAAAGATCATGGAATCGAACATGAATTTTCTGCACCTGGAACTCCACATCAAAATAAAGTTGTAGAAAGAAAGAACATGACTCTCATTGAAGCTGCACGAACAATGCTTGATGAAGCAAAGCTACCAACCTATTTTTGGGCTGAAGCTATGCATACTGCTTGTTTTACACAAAATGCTACACTTATAAACAAGCATGGAAAAACACCATATGAGATGGTGAAGAAAAAGAAGCCAAATCTGAAATACTTTCATGTATTTGGTTGCAAGTGTTTTGTTCTTAAGACTCATCCTGAACAGCTGTCAAAATTTTATTTCAAAGCTGATGAAGGAATTTTTGTTGGATATCCACTTTCCATAAAAGCCTTCAGAGTCTACAATTTAAGAACAAGAGTTGTCATGTAATCTATCAATGTCTCTTTTGATGATAAGAAGATTACTGGACTTGAAGATTTCGATGATCATGATCAGCTGAGATTTGAGAATGAAGATTTAAATTTTGATTCTGGAAATTCTGATGACTTAAATCCTGATCCTGTAAGTTCTGATGGATTAAGTTCTGATGTCGTTAAAACTGTGGTAACAACTCCAAAGGAAAATGCACCTGTCCAGGGGGGCAAGCTGAAGAAACTACCACATCTCAAGACTCTCGAGAAGCATCAGAACCTGTCACTGGCTCTTCAAGTTCTGATTCATCTAGTTCTGATGAGCCAAATTCTGATAATTCTGGAAGCTCTGATTCTTCAACTCCTGAAAAATCAAACTCAAATTCTAAAGTCTCAGAGAGCATAACTACAAGGGGAGCATCAGAAAATGCTGATGGAGACAACATGGATCATGGGGGAGGATCCAGTTCTAGAGATCAACTTCCATCTGCAAGGAAGTGGACTAAAGCACATACACCTGATTTAATCATTGGAGATCCTGAAGCAGGTGTCAGAACTAGACCTGCAACTTCAAATGAATGTCTCTATCATTCCTTTCTATCTCAGACTGAACCATAGAAAGTGGAAAAAGCTCTTCAAGATGCTGATTGGGTGTAAGCAATGCAGGAAGAGTTAAATGAATTTGAAAGAAATAAAGTCTGGACCCTAGTGCCAAGACCAAAGAACAGATCAGTTGTTGTTACAAAATGGGTGTTCAGAAACAAAACTGACAGTGATGGCATAATTTCAAGGAATAAAGCAAGACTGGTTGCTAAAGGCTACTCTCAACAGGAGGGTATTGATTATGATGAAACATTTGCACCAGTTGCTAGATTAGAATCCATAAGGATCTTTTTGGCTTATGCTGCTCACAAGAAGTTTAAAGTCTTTCAAATGGATGTGAAAAGTACTTTTCTCAATGGAGAATTGGAAGAAGAGGTATATGTTGAACAACCTCCAGGCTTTGTAGATCCTAAATTTCCCAATCATTTCTACAGGCTTGACAAATCACTTTATGGCCTTAAGCAAGCTCCAAGAGCATGGTATGAGACTTTAGCTCAATTCCTTCTGGAAAGTGGATTTCACAGAGGCACAATTGACAAGACTTTATTCTACCTCAACCATGGAAAGGACTTACTTTTGGTACAGATATATGTTGATGATATCATATTTGGTTCTACTAATTCCAAATTGTGTGAGAAGTTTGTAAAGCTAATGCAGTCAATATATTAAATGAGTATGATGGGAGAACTCAGCTATTTTCTGGGCCTTCAAGTCAAGCAAACTGAAGAAGGCACTTTTATCTGTCAATCCAAGTATACCAGAAATTTACTGAAGAAATTTGGAATGCAAGATTTCTCAACTACATCCACTCCCATGGCCACTGTAACCAAATTAGATAAGTATACTGGTAAATCAGTAGATATTACTAACTACAGAGGTATGATTGGCTCCTTACTGTATCTAACTGCAAGTAGACCTGAAATCATGTATGCTACCTGTCTTTGTGCAAGATTTCAGGATGATCCAAGAGAACCTCACTTATTAGATGTGAAAAGAATTTTCAAGTACCTTAAGGGTACAGCTGATCTAGGATTGTGGTATCCCAGGGAATTAGATTTTAAGCTAATTGGTTACTCAGATGTAGATTTTGCAGGATGCAAAATAGACAGGAAAAGCACTAGTGGAAGCTGCCAATTTCTTGGAGGCAGATTGGTTTCTTGGTTTAGCAAGAAACAAAAGTCATTTTCCATGTCAACTGCAGAAGCAGAATATATTGCTGCAGGAAGTTGTTGTGCACAGATTATTTGGATGAAGAATCAATTACTGGATTATGGGTTAGAATTTTCTAAAATCCCTATTTACTGTGATAATCAAAGTTCTATTTCTATGACAGGTAATCCAGTTCAACACTCAATGACAAAGCACATCAACATTAGGTACCATTTTATAAGGGAACATGTGGATGAAGGTACAGTGGAATTGCATTTTGTTCCCACAGATCAACAACTAGCAGATATCTTCACAAAACCACTATGTGAAGCAACCTTTACAAGATTGGTAAATGAACTTGGAATGGTTTCAGGTTCTTTCTCTAAATCTGTCTAGTTTTTATTCTCATGCATCAGACTTTATGATCAGTGTTTACAGATTGTATTATCTATATGTAATTTGTGCTTAATTTGAAAATTCATTAAATGCTGATTGTTATCTGATATGGATTCATATACTCTAATAAGTGTTTTGAATGTTCTGTGACTATTCAATCCAATGAGGATAATTGTTCTAGATGCTGACCTAGTAGTCTTTAACATACTAGAAATCCCATGTTTGAATTAGTTGTTTATGTGGAAACTCATTAACACAAGCAGATTCTGATATTGAGCTTAGTCAAGTTTACTTTGTGTACCTTATTACTAAGTCACAAACTAGATTCTTGTTTCTTATCTGTCAAATTCTGATGTCAATAAATCTTAAGAATGAACTAAGTGCTGATAAGCCTCACTTATCCAAAGAAAAGAAAAGAAAAGAATAAAAGTCAGGTACTCCTTTGAGATCTAGAATAAAAATGTGGAAGGGAAGACCCAAGTGCATTGCTGATATTAAGTAATATACATTAGAAAAGCAAAAAAAAATTCTTGGTGACTTTTCACACTTTATGATTACTGGAGAAATACTCTAATAACAGCATAAATTCTGATAAGCAGTCGTTGTTGATAGGGATAAATAAATTATGATTATATAATTAAATACTGCATTAATTGTACAAGTTGTGGACTGTTAGGCCCAATAAAAAGATATATGATACTCAGACCAGAAAGGTTAAGCCTGATGGACCAGATCAGGCCTGATGGAATAAAAAAGGCCCAAAAGCCCTGATTATTAATTAATTTCGTAATTAATTAATAAGGGAAAAATCAGATGTTGAGAAGAGTCCCGATAAGGATACAAATCCTTAGAGATTAGCCTCAAGGGGACCTAAAAGGATAAGGAATCAGTTTCCTACTATCTAGGACTCCAAAGTCCATTCTAATTATGAGACTTGCCCACCAAGTCTCCTATACCAAGTCCAATTCAGAGACTCCCAACATCTATATAAGGGGCCTCACCCCACAAATCAGAACTACGTTTTTTGGCTTGATTATCTAATTCACAGAGATACGTAGGCATCTCGTAAAGGCAGATCGAGCCACGAATCACGAGAGCAGCCATTAAAGGCCTTGAGCTCCTGAATCTTAGTAATAAATACAGCAAATAATAACCTTAGTTTTTTATCCATAACATTTGGCGCCATCTGTGGGAAAGCACAACAACAACCATGGCAAGAACACGGAGAACAATTAGAGCTCTGGAGGAAGGAACACCATCAGGGACAACTCAGGTGATTTCGTCAACCGTGGAGATTCCTCCCCACTCAACTTATGCATCTGCTCAAGGGGAAGCCCAGACAGGGGCAACTCAACCTCAGCCACAAGGGACAACTCCCCCGACTATTCAAGGTACGAATCCTCAAGTTCAACAAGTACATATACCTGTGAATTCTCGACCCGTCGGGTATGAATATTCAACTATTGTTACTACTAACCCCCCTTATAGGATGCCCCTTCACCCTGAGGTTGGAGGAAGCAGATATACTGGGTGAAGCGAAGCACGAGGGCAGTCGCCCCCTATATACGAGGTTTGGGTCCTATCCCTGAGGATCGGGAATTTTCTGGTCCTTACACTGAGAGAGACTCCGAATCTTCGGATGATGAAGTGGCCCCGAGAAGGAGGCGTCCTGGAAAAGAGCCAATGGCCGATGGAAGGCAACGCCCCCAAAGCACCCCAGGGGCAAATCCCCAAGAAGTGCAGGAAAGGATCAGGGCTCATGAGGCTGAAATCCAAAGGCTGAGGCGTGATTTGGAGGCTCACCAGGCCACCAGACCCCAGATACCTCCTAGGGGGAGAAATCCTCCTCCTGTCATAGACCTGGATGGTCCGGTACGAAGAAGGGTTGCTGTCCCAAGAACTGATCCAAGCAATCTCCTTCACCTTGGAGACCCTGATGATCCAACTCCACCCTTCACAGAAGAGATAATGAATGCCCATATCTCAAGGAAATTCAAGATGCCCACTATCAAAGCCTATGATGGCACGGGAGACCCCGCTAATCATGTTAGGACATTCTCTAATGCACTGCTGCTGCAACCCGTGAATGATGCTATAAAGTGTCGGGCCTTCCCTCAAACCCTGTCGGGTATGGCTCAAAGATGGTACAGTCGTCTGCCCCCAAATTCTATTGGATCGTTCAGAGAATTAAGTCAGGCTTTTATTAAGCAATTCATCAGTGGAAGAGTCCATGAGAAAAGTTCAGCATCTCTTATGAGTCTTGTGCAGGGAGCTAAGGAATGCTTGAGAGATTACCTGAATCGTTTCACAAAGGAGGCTTTAAAATCCCGGACCTTGATGATAAGGTAGCCATGATAACACTGCAACAAGGCACTAGGGATGAGTTTTTTAATATGTCATTGGCCAAACGCCCCCCTGAGAGCATGTTGCAGCTCCAGGAGAGGGCAGGGAAGTATATCAAAGTTGAAGAAAGCATGAGGAAGACCGTAGTAAGTAATGAGCCCACTGGAGGCAAGAAGCGGAAAACTGATTTAGAATATATTGCAAAGGACAAATATCCTAGAAATGAACAAAACCCTGATTCAACCCCCAAGAAGGGAGGACCTGGGCAAAAGTTCACTGAATACGCTAAGCTGAATGCTCCTAGAAGTCAGATTTTGATGGAGATTGAGAAAGACAGAGATGTTCGCTGGCCTAAGCCCTTGAAGGCTGATCCCGCCAAGCTAGATAAGAGCAAGTATTGCAGGTTTCACAAAGATGTTGGCCATGACACCGATGAGTGTAGGCAATTGAAAGATGAAATTGAGTTCCTCATTTGAAAAGGAAGATTGAACAAATGCACTGGAGAAGGAGGGGATAGGAATAATAATGGAAGGAAGAACTTTGAGGATCGTAGGAGGGACCAAGACGATCAGGGGCGAAACCCCCAACCTAGAGGACCAGTTATAAACACCATTTATGGAGGGCCGAGACCTCGAGGGCCTGTGATAAACACGATCTTTGGAGGTCCAACTGCTGCTGGATTGTCCAAAAATTCCAGAAAGGCATATACTAGAGAGGTTATGCATATTGTTGGAGAAGCCCCGAAGAGGGCCAGGACAGAAGTAACATTGGCTTTTGATGATTCCGACCTAGAGGGTGTGAAGTTTCCCCATGACGACCCGCTGGTCATAACACCAATAATAGGAAATAGCCCGGTTAAGAGGGTCCTTGTGAATAATGGTGCTTCTGTGGATATCTTCCTCCACGACACCTTTCTAAGGATGGGGTATAACGACTCCCAGTTGACACCAACCGACATGCCGATATATGGATTTGCTGGAGTAGAATGTCATGTGGAAGGGATAATCAAATTGCCGACCACCATAGGTACGGAACCAAGGCAAGCAACGCAGATGCTGGATTTCGTGGTGGTAAAGGCTAGTTCAACTTATAATGCTATCATGGGGAGAACAGGGATACATGCCTTCAAGGCAGTCCCCTCTTCCTACCATTCAGTCATGAAGTTTCCCACCCGAAACGGGATTGGAGAAGAGAAAGGAGATCAAAAAATGGCTAGAAGTTGTTATGTGGCCTCTTTGAGGGCAGATGGAGCCGGGAGGCAGGTTCTTCCTATTGAAGATATGGATGTATGAGAAAATGATGAGAAGAGAGGAAAGCCTGCAGAAGACTTGGTTTCTATTCCTTTCGACCCCGAGAAGTCTGAAAGAATGACTTTCATTGGAGCCACATTAAAAGAGCCCCTTAGAGGGAAGTTGGTGGAATTTTTGCAAAAAAATAGTGATGTCTTTGCATGGTCAGCAGCTGATATGCCAGGCATAGACCCGGAGCTGATTACTCACAAGCTAAACGTGGATCCAAGCCGGAAGACAGTGAAACAAAAGAAAAGAATTTTTGCCCCGGAAAGACAAGAGGCTATAAAATAGGAAGTAGAAAAGCTCTTAGAGGCTGGTTTCATTGAGGAGATCCAATTTCCGGAGTGGTTAGCCAACCCTGTAATGGTGAAGAAGGCTAATGGAAAGTGGAGGATGTGTATAGACTTCACTGATCTAAATGATGCATGCCCCAAAGACTGTTTTCCACTGCCAAGAATTGATACTTTGATTGATGCCACTGCTGGACATGAGATGCTGAGTTTCATGGATGGATTTAGCGGATACAACCAAATCAAAATGCATAAGGATGACATTCCAAAGGTATCATTTATCACTGACTTTGGTGTTTATTGTTATCTTGTTATGGCGTTTGGTCTCAAGAATGCAGGAGCCACCTATCAAAGGTTGGTAAACAAAATTTTTAAGGATCTTATTGGTAAGACTATGGAAGTCTATGTTGATGACATGTTAGTCAAGAGTCTAGTAAAGACTGATCACATAACCCATTTGTGGGAAGCTTTTGAGGTCCTGAGGTACCACAAGATTATGTTGAATCCTACGAAGTGTGCTTTCGGAGTAGGATCTGGAAAATTCTTGGGATTGATGGTCTCAAAGAGGGGAATTGAGGCTAACCCCGATAAAATAAAGGCAATCCTAGACATGGAACCCCCAAAAACTGTCAAGGATGTTCAGAAGCTCACAGGAAGGGTTGCTGCGCTAGGACGATTCATCTCCAAGTCAGGAGACAAGTGCTTGTCATTTTTCAAGTCACTAAAGAACATCAAAGACTTTGTATGGAGTGAGGAAAACCAGAAGGCATTTGAAGAGTTAAAGAAGTATATGGCCCAGGCCCCGTTGTTGGCCAAGCCAGTTCTGAATGAAGTTTTATTCTTGTACTTGGCTGTTTCAGAGAGCGCCTTGAGCGCGGTGTTGGTTAAGGAGGAACTGAAAGTCCAGAAACCCGTATACTATGTCAGCAAAATTTTGCATGGTGCTGAGTTGAATTATTCTACTATTGAGAAATTCGCTCTAGCCTTGGTAATGGCTTCAAGAAAACTGCGTCCTTACTTTCAGGCTCATTGGATTGAGGTGCTAACAAATCAGCCACTGAGAAATATCATTCACAGTCCCAAGGCAAGTGGGAGATTGATTAAGTGGGCAATAGAGTTGGGAGAGTTCGATCTCAAGTATAAGCCACGTACGGCCATAAAAACCCAGGCACTAGCTGACTTCGTGGTGGAATGTACCATACCCAACCAAGAAGTCGGGGGGCAGGAAGATGCCATACCTCAAGACAAGGGAGTCGATAATGAAAGCAAAAAGAAGGACGATATGGAAAGCAAGGAGAAGGATGATAAATAGTTTTGGGTTCTCTATTTTGATGGAGCATCAAAAACAAACTCCAGTGGAGCAGGATTGGTTTTGCAAAGCCTTGATGGGTTCTTAATTGAGTATGCTATGAAGCTAGACTTCCCAACCACAAATAATGAGGCAGAATATGAAGCACTGATAGATGGCCTTGGTCTAGCTGGGACACTTAGAGTCAAAAACTTAAAGGTCTGTGGAGACTCGAAGCTGATCATATCCCAGGTAAAGGGAGAATTTGAGGCAAGGGATGATACAATGGCTAAGTATGTCCACCTAGTAAGGGCTGTGATGACCCAATTTAATGAATGCCATGTTGAACACATTCCAAGGGAAGAAAATGTTAAGGCAGATGCGCTATCAAAGTTTACTTCATCTGAGATAGAAGAAAGTTCAGGAAGTGTATACTTCCGTGTTTTGAAGACACGAAGCATAGATGTTAAGCTTGTGGCTCCCATAGGTCTGGGGACGTCATGGATCGATCCCATTAAGGCTCACATTCAAATCGGTTGGTTGCCAAGTGATGCAACTGAAGCACGAAAGTTAACTGTTGGAGCACTAAGGTACTCTTTGATAGATGGGATTCTGTATAAAAGATCTTTTGTGGTTCCTTACTTGAGGTGTCTCAGGCCCGATGAGGCACGCTTAGCTCTTGAGGAAGTGCATAAAGGTATTTGTGGGCAACACTTGAGGGGCAGGGCCTTAGCTCATAAGATAACCCGTTTAGGCTTTTATTGGCCAGAAATGATGACTGATGCCAAAGAATATGTAAAGAAGTGTGATCGCTGTCAGAAGCATGCACCAGTTGTTAGACAACCCCCCGAGATGCTGACCTCTATCAACTCGCCTATTCCCTTTGCTATGTGGGGGATGGATATTCTAGGACCTTTTCCTATGGCCACGGCACAAAGGAAATTTCTGATTGTAGCCATTGATTATTTCACCAAGTGGATCGAAGCCAAACCCTTGGCCAAAATCACAACTAAGCAGGTTGCACAATTCCTGTGGGAAAACATTATGTGCCGATATGGAATTCCCCGTATCCTCGTCACTGACAATGGAACACAATTCAACAATGAGGAATTCAAGAAGTATTGTGAAGAAAATGAAATTGAGTTACGATTCACCTCTGTGGCTCACCCGCAAGCCAATGGGCAAGCAGAGGTAGCAAATCGGATAATCCTGGATGGACTAAAGAAGAGGATCGAGAAGTCAAGAAATAATTGAGTGGATGAGATACTTCCCATATTATGGGCCTATAGGACTACCTGTAGAGTCACGACAGGAGCAACTCCTTTCATGTTGGCATATGGGGCAGAAGCAGTAGTTCCCGTGGAGATATCACATTCCTCTCCAAGGATTCAGGCTTTCGATGCTGTAGAAAATGAGGAAGGGCAGAGGTTAGCCCTGGATCTAATTGATGAAGTGCGAGATGAGGCACATGCAAATATAGTAGAATATCAGAAAAAGGCTTCATTCTATTACAACCTAAGGGTTAAAGAGAGATTTTTCAAACAAGGTGATCTAGTCTTGAGAAAAATAGAGGCTTCTGGTGTCGGACAGAAAGGAAAGCTTGCCCCGAATTGGGAAGGGCCGTATAGAGTCAAGAGCGTTCAGGGTAGAGGAACCTACAAGCTGGAAACTATGGAAGGTTTTGAAGTCCCGAGGACCTGGCACGCACAAAACCTGAAGGTTTACTACGTGTAAGATAGGCGAAGTACGATTCTCACTTGTCATTGTGATAAGTAGGTTTAAAAGCACCTTGAAGCTTTGCTTGCGTAGGATTTTATATTCCAGTAGAATTTACATTGTCTAGTTATTGTTGATTAGGGTCGAACCCATGCTGTGTAAGGTTTTGGAAAACCAGACTTCATATTAAAGAGTTTGAAATTATTTCTATCTAAGGATGTTTAAAGTTCAAATGCGTATTAAGATTGTAAAGTTAAAACAGAAAGAGGCAAGAAAAGCAACATATGAAATATAACCCCGAAGGGTAATAAGTTTAGATATGAATAAAGTTCAAAAAGAAGATATACAAAAAGTTAGGCCTTGGAAGGCTGAGATTCCTCAGAACCACTATCCGAAGTCTCCTCGGAAGTCTCAGTCGTTCCTTCGGACGTCTCGGTTGTCCCCTCCGAAGTCCCTGTAGAAGTTTCCTCTGCAGGAGATGCTGGCTGTTGAGGCACTGCTTTTGGAGGCTCTTCCACCCTGGCCTTCTTAGCGACAGGCTCAAACTCCTCTTCGGAAGAATCTTCCTCCTTTCCGTCCTTGATCATAACAGCAAGCTTCTCAGTAACACCTCCAAGCTCTGGAACCCGCACAGGGCAAGGAAAGGGGGACTGCTCAAGGACCTCTGGAAAATCATCCTGGATGGCCTCCACGGCAGCATCCGAGCCCTCTTTATAGCTAACTGGGTGAAGAAGGGCATCATGCTCCACCATCAAGTCTTTGAATTCTTGGGTGTCCATCCAGCCATCAAAGGCTTTGTCCTTCTGCGCCTTTCGAATGACATTTTCAGCCCGGGCCGTCTCCAGGTCAGAAGTGGAAGAGGCCAGTTGAGCTTCAAGGGCTTCTATTTTTTGGTTGGCCTCCTCCAACTTCTTGTTGGCATCTTCCAGGCCAACCTTCCAAGCCTTAGCTTGGTGAATTGCCCCTTGGAAATGGGCGTTAGCCTGCAAGAGAAACAGCGAAAGTTTAGAAAAGAAACATGGAAAGATAAGTACGAAGGGCATAAGTAAAGGACGTACCGTCGCCAGAGCCTGGGCTCCAAATAGCTCATTCCCCTCTAAGTCCTGTTGAAGGACAAAATCTTGATAATCCACCGGGGAGATGGAATGCTTAGACCATTCCTTGGACAGCGCCGTGCTGCCCACAATTGAGTCCTTGCCCCGGATCCCCCAAGCAGGTTGAAAATAGGCCCCTGGCCTCTGCTTGGTGCGTAGAACTTGGATGGGGCCTTCCTCATCTGGCTCCGTTGCCTGAAAAAGGAACTCGGGGAAGTGGTCACCCAGTCGAGGGTCTTTAAAGATCTTCCCGGACCTCTTCATCCTGGTTGTCTCCAGGTCCTTCGGCTTGGTAGCCTCCTCAATCTTCTCAGCCACTACAACAAACAAAGTCAGTTGAAAACCAATGAAATAAAAGTGCAGGAAATAAAGGAGGTAAGAAAGGGAACTTACTTTTCTTATGAACGGGCGAAAGGCCGCGTTCTACCAGGACGGTCTCCCGGATAAGGTCCCAAGAATGGGAAGTACCGTTGTCTTGCGTAAGGAGGTTGAAACCTCTAGCCTCCTCCTCAGACAAAGTTATGTCATTTGGGCTCCCGTCCACGGCCAGCCCAAAGGATGATCGAAACAGGGAGTCCCAATCTCCACCTTCCCAAATAACAAACAAAAAATCTTTCTTCCACCCCAAGTTGTTGTCAGGGATGGACTTCCCATTCACGATATGGGGGATAGTGGGGCGCTGGTTGATAGAAACCCAACCCGGACTTTTATCAGGGCTGTTTTTGAACTGAAAAATCTTCCTGAAGATAGCAACAGATGTGGGGACGTTGTGCTTGGCGCATTGCGACAGATAGCACAGAATCAACCTCCAGGAATTAGGGGGAAGTTGGCAAGGGCTGATGCCCACATCAGCCAGTAGCAAAGGAATGAATGGCTAAAAAGGGAGTCTAATACCTGCCCTTAGAGTATCCCTATAGACGCATAGCGCGTCCTTCTTCCACTGACAGGCCCTGTCGGCCGGACCTGCAAGAACCAGCTTAAAAGGTTCCTCGATTCTGAAGCAGCTGCTCAACTTTTCCAGCTCCTTGGGATCCCGTAAGGCGCTGATATGATCGTGCGCGTCCAGATGCGTATCAGACGGGTACTCGTCCCCTCGAGTGTTGATCATGTCGATTAAGGAAGTATACCTCGATCGAATAGGAAAATCGTTGGACTTTCTAGCCACGTTCATCTTGGCCAAGCGAGTCATTCTTTTGTCAGCCATCTGAAAAAAGTAAGGGGCACGTAAATAGGCTATCTTAAAATGGCACATAATAGAAAAATAGACACGAAAAGCAAAGGGAGGAATCTTACCTGAAGAAGCGCTCCTGAAAAAGGCTTTGAGCTCCGACTTGCTGTTATTGCTCTGAGAATCTTAGCAGGAAGATAAAGAAGAAAACTAAGAAATGAGAAAGTGAGGAGTAATAGCCTTTCCTCATTCCTTTATATAAGAGGAAAAGGAAGTTGAAGGGACGAAAAGCCCATTGAGAACAAAGGCCCATAAGAAAAGGCCCAGAAAAAGGAATATTCCAGAATATTCCTAGGAATTCTAGAGCATTCTAAACAGGGTGTATTAAGCCCAGTAATATTTGGTAAAGCCCAATAAAGAGGCCCAGTAATATTTGAAAAGCCCAATAAAGAGGCCCAGTAATATTTGAAAAGCCCAATAGAAAAAGCCAGGCCCAAATCCAATTAGGATTTGGAAAATTCAATTTTAGCCCTAAAAGATGTAAAGACCAATGGAGAAGGCTAGAAAAAGACCAGAATCCAGGTCGAGATCCAGGTCGTGAATCCTGCCCGAAATCTTTCGAGCAGACACCCGAATATAACGGGTAATAAAGACCAGAATTCAGGTCAAAATCCAGGTCGTGAATCCTACTCGAAAACTTTCGAGCAGGCACCCGAAAATAACGGGCAAAAAAGACCAGGATTCAGGTCGAAATCCCGGTCGTGATCCCTGCCCGAAATTTTTCGACTAGGCTCATGAAAATAACGGAAAAAATAGGATTAAATTGAAGTCAAAATTTCGACCAGGAATGAGGTCGAGTTAGCCAAGCATCTTTCAGGAATAAAGATTAAAAACCCAGGTCGAATTTCGACTAGGATCCTGGTCGAAATCCAGGTCGTGGATCCTAGTCGAAATCCTTCGACCAGGAATCAAGAAAACCAAAGAATTTTCGACCAGGATTCAGGTCGAAATTTCGACTAGGATCTTGGTCAAAATCCTAGTCGATGGGCTCAAGATCAGAAGCTAAAAGTGGGGAATTGACGACCTAGATCCAGGTCGAAATTTTGACTAGGATCCTGGTCGAAATCCAGGTCATGAATCCTAGTCGAAATCCTTCGACCAGGATGACAAGGCTGACCCCTATTTTCGACTAGGATCCAGGTCGAAATTTCGACTAGGATCCTGGTCGAAAAAGGGCTGGAAATCTGAAAAATCCAGAAAATTAGGGAAAATCCCAGAAAATTAGGGAAAAATCCCAGAAAATTAGGGAAAATCCCAGAAAATTAGGGAAAATCCCAGAAAATTAGGGAAAAATCCCTGAAAATTAGGGAAAATCCCAGAAAATTAGGGAAAAATCCCAGAAAATTAGGGAAAATCCCAGAAAATTAGGGAAAAATCCAGAAAATTAGGGAAAAATCCCGGAAATAAGGGAAAAATTCCTGGAAATTAAGATAACTCCTGAATAAAAGGAAAATTCATTGTAAATATGTAGTTCGCTCCACACTTTACGGAAAAATGAAGCCCTGTAAGGGAACGAATAGACTTAACTTCTGCGAAACCTAATCAATGTTTCCCAAAAGTTGGGGGGCAAATGATAGGGATAAATAAATTATGATTGTATAATTAAATACTGCATTAATTATACAAGCTGTGGACTGCTAGGACCAATAAAAAGATATATGATACTCAGACCAGAAAGGTTAAGCCTGATGGACCAGATCAGGCCTGATGGAATAAAAAAGGCCCAAAAGCCCTGATTATTAATTAATTTCGTAATTAATTAATAAGGGAAAAATCAGATGTTGAGAAGAGTCCCGATAAGGATATAAATCCTTAGAGATTAGCCTCAAGGGGACCTAAAAGGATAAGGAATCAGTTTCCTACTATCTAGGACTCCAAAGTCCATTCTAATTATGAGACTTGCCCACCAAGTCTCCTATACCAAGTCCAATTCAAGGACTCCCAACATCTATATAAGGGGCCTCACCCCACAAATCAGAACTACATTTTTTGGCTTGATTCTCTAATTCACAGAGATATGTAGGCATCTCGTAAAGGCAGATCGAGCCACGAAACACGAGAGCAGCCATTAAAGGCCTTGAGCTCCCGAATCTTAGTAATAAATACAGCAAATAATAACCTTAGTTTTTTATCCATAACAGTTGTCATGCCCCGACTTAACAATATATTATACAAATTATTACAATAGATAACAAAAGAAAGTAAATACAGCTGAATCCAAGATCTTACAGTTTAGGGTTTGGAACAGCCCAACACTATTAACTATTTCAACCTGATTTCTATTATCCAGTCCTCACACAAAACGATCACTAATGTACCTGAGCTCGAACATATGCATTGGCATCACAAGTCTAACGCGCTGTCTGCTTGAATCTAACCATAACTGCTAGCTGAAATATCAGGGTGAAAGCAAGTTGTGGCGCCCTCCAAACCCAGGTCAGAAGTTTTGGGACCACAACACATACACAATATATAAACCTGTATATGAAACATTATTTGCAATGACCATGTTTTATATAACCACAGATCGCAACAGGTTAAAGTATGAAAATAAGTCACCACCTTAACTTTCATTACAGCGTACCAAATCCCAACTAATTTAACTTACAACTGATAAAGAAATTATTCTTATAACCTTATGATCTCATTACTGTAATAGGCTCCTGCTAGCTCGATCCAACATAATCTGGAATCCTAGCTTGTACATTGAACTGGGAAACCTCGTTATCAACCATATCCTTCTTAACTGTAAAATATATAAAAAGATTCGCAAGAATGAGCTAACTAGCTCAGCAAGTCATAATAGCAATAACTGAGGTTAAACAATGATCAAACGGGATGATTCAAAGGAATCAAGTTTCTTGTTAAACAACCAATATAATTGGATATTCATTTTAAATTTTTAAAACCAAGGTTAGGCTACTGATCAGTCACGCACTAACCCCGAGCAAGCACACAGCACTGCTCTAACTACTGGATCCAAGGCACACATTGGCCTAACTTGACCATCGATATGATCTGACCACGAATCAGGTCCACACAAAGAAAATTATCCAATTCTAAAGCAGTTCAATATGATAAACAATATAATTCAATAAAACCAGATCATAATCAATAGCAAAAAAACATTTATATAAGAGCATGGTGAAAATTCATGGGTACCAAAAAGGGTATGTCAAAGTATATAAAAGAAGTGGCCTCCAGCCTGTAGGATAATCGGGTATTAGATGAATAATGTTTTTACAGGGTTTTAATACTTTGATGTCACAAGGTATGGTTGAGTATAAAAGTTTATGTATGTTTAAACAATTTTGTTCCAGTGTTTGATATATGATGGTTTTATATTTGTGGAATAGTATCGTATTTGTGTGGCTCAATATCTGGTAAATCAACAAGAAATGGTTCACAAAGAATAAGGCTTACGGCTCAAAGATTAAATGATGTGGCTCAGGTTCAAGGCTGAAGGATTTAAAGTATTTCCAATATAAAACAGAGCTATTATGAATATTAACAATATTTCATAAGAGAATTTAGACATATTTGCAATATATCTCGAGAAAGGTTTAGAAGTACTTGCCTTATCATAATCGATTTCAACTTCACTTGTACTCGTCTAACGACTCTATTCAACAACCACTTGTCTGCTTCTCCTATGCCTCGCTTCTATCCTCTGATCACTTGTTGTATTTTCTACATGCCAATTCTATTTTCTGTTCACCTGCTTCCCTTTCCTACGCCTTGCTTACTCTGCTAGGCATCATAAGCATCTATCAATATTCATCTCACATTGTTCTAGTCATCATATGGACGTCATAAGGTTTAAACTACCCTTCGTTTCACTCAAATCCGATTAACGGATTGAAAGTTATGCTATAAACAAATAAACACCGAACATATAGACCGACAATCAATCAACAAATCACATATAACACATAACACGTCAAATAATCAATGACATATCATTTATAAAGGAGTCTCGGATTATAAACAAGCTTTTGGGTATTTAAAATGATTTTCAAAGCATTTTTCGGAATTAAAACGGGTCGTTGGATCAATTTTAAAGTAATAAATAGAGTTCGGCTGGCCAATTCTGGCTTCAAAACAATTTTATAATAATTATCGAGCCTTGAAAACAATTTATAATAATATTTTAAAGCTCGAAACTATTTTTCAGAATTTTTAAATCAATTAAAATAATTAAATCCAATTAAATAATCAATTAAAATTAATTAATAACTAATTAAACTAATTAATCAATTAATATTTAAATTAATTGATCCATTAATCAATTAATATTTAAATTAATTGATCCATTAATCAATTAATTATTAATTAAAACTAATTAATTAAATAATTTAGATTTATTTTCGAATTAAAAACAGATTTTGGAATTAAATAATCATTTTCAGAATTTTTTAAAATAGTTAAAACTATTTTTAAAATCATTTTATAAAAAGAAATCCTATTTTTGAAAAGTTGATAAACAGAAATCTGATTTTTGAAAATAATTAATACAGAAGTATAATTTTTGTAAATTTATAAAACTGATGTATGAAGTCTGAATATTAGGGAAAACTACAGGGGCCAAACTGAAGTTTGCCAGCCCTGTGTCTTCTCCGATGAACTCACGCCGACCGGACTCCATGGCCGCCACCATGGAGCTTTTCCGGCGGCCGGAAACGTTCCAGAAATAAGCCAGAAATTGCAGGGTTAAAGAACACGGTATCAGGAACTCAAATATCACAATCAATTCAAGACAACATTCGTAAATCAGCCGAAAAATTAACCAGAAAAACCCGCCGCCGCCTGGGTTCGTTTTTCCGGCGAGGTTCGAACTAGGCAATCCAGAGATCGTCAGTTAACAAGTTACACATAAATCAATTTGTTTTTCCACGATCTACTCGATGATGTAATCAATTTCAGCTTTCAATCCCAAACAAAGAAACGCCTAAATCAAATTAAGAATATTCAAGCTACTACAAACCCTAGTTCATCAATTCGAGAATCAAACACAAAATTAAACACGTTATTGAACTCCAAATCGGTCATATAATATACCAAAATCATCAGGATGAAAAGCTCTACAACATGCAATCGTCAAATCAGCCAACCAATCATCCGAACAAAAATTCCTATTTTAAATCATTAGTAATTCGAATTAAAAACAGTTTGTAGGGAATTACCACTTGATTCTGCAGTGGTTTTGATGGAAGATTCTGAAAGTACAAATCAACAGCTTCGTTTTGAGTATAAGCACGCCAAAATCCGATATCGATAACGCCTCCGAATTTGTGTTTGATTACGAAGAACAATTTATAATTATAGTATTTTCTCTGTAAAACTCTGTGAATACTGTTTGCAAATGATTTTTTGTACGAAATAAAATACGGTAGAGGCAATTTATAATTACGGAAAATTAGTATCCCGTTGGATCATTCTGGATATAAAACGGTACGTTTATTTGTAAAAACTGATCCAAACGGTACTGGTTTTCGGGATAATTATCCAAATCAATACAATTTGTACTGCGGTCTTGGTCTCAGCGCCTGGTTACACGTATTACGAGGTGATAATTGTGATAGTTTAATAAAAAGCTCCCATTTATCAAAAATACGAGTTTTATCGATTCACCGAAATAAATAATGTATCGAAAATGATGCGCCAGGACCCGCAATAGACAAACCGTACGCCGGATCGAAAAAGTCAGAACATGGAAAATGCTCGGAATATTGCAATTAGGTTAGGAAGGAGTTCTCGGAAGAGTTTCAGGTTATAAAAACTTAACAACGGATGACGTATGTTGGTTCCCGATTTTATAAAATAGTTTTTAAATACTCGGAAAAAGATTTTGTAAAATCCATATAATTCCTGTAAAATCATAAATTATCATAAAAATAAATAGGAAGATATGACAATTATCTATATTTTATTTTGGACTTATAAAAATTAAAATACTCAATTAATATTATTTTTAAATATCCAAACACATATAACACTTACCAAATAATCCACAGAATAGATACTGAACATACAAAATAATTATTTATTAATAAAATAATTACACGATATATCCCGGATATTACACAAGTAGTGAGCCAAATGCTCAACAAGTGCTATACAATACAATACAAAACATAAATCGAGATATAAGAATAACAATGTGAAGGTAGAGCTAATAATAGCAAGAGATAAACTTTTGAGTGATTGCATCATTTATCAGCCGCGAAGTAATCCCGAACCTCGCTGGGTTCTAGAACATTAATGGGATCCCTAGGCAACTTTTAAGCCTACAAATTAAGAGCAGAAAGAAATTGCGTCTCAGTCCAGATCCACTATTTAAAGAAAATATTTGTCCCCCTTTGGGACTGAAAATCCAAATTTTAACTTTTTATTTTATTAAAAACTGATGCCAGGTGACGATTAATTTCTTAAACAGTGAGCATCTTTATCAAGGGTTCTAGATCAACTTTGAAGCACAGGGAAAAGGTCCACCAAATTTTAAGGCCATGATCAACTACACTATACTTCATCAAGGGAATTGCAAGGATTCTATATACAAGGATTTTGACAATGAAATTTAGCAAGGTTATCGGATAATATGAAGGAACAAGGTCAAACTAGGTCCAAGGTAGTGGCTCCAGATAAGACATAGGTATTAAAGTATAAATAAAGTGATCATTAATGGTTCCAGATAAGATTTAGGTATTAAAATATGGAGAAAGTGAGCATCAGCTCAAGGTACAACAGAGTATCATATTTTAGGGTAAGGATAGGGTTATCAAACAATTATGGACAATCTTTAAGGAACAACTGACTTTTAGGTATTAAGACAAGGTTACTGGGTATAGCTTGCACATGGTTCAACATCATAATTACTTTGGTATACTAGCATGATAGGACTTTGGATTTACTTGCATAGCAATCTTCAAGTAAAGTTAGACTACTTGAAATAAATACTTGAGGGTTCAAGTAATCTTCATATACTACGGATATAGATTCGAAACCACTTGGTTCATGAATATCAAGGTAAATTAAAATACTCGCATCGTATATATGAACTAGTTATCATACACTTGCAGTGTAAATGAAAGAGGCAGGTTGAATCACTTGCCTTGAGAAAGGCTGGACTTGACTGGCAGGTAGGAGCAACTGGAAGCTTTACTCGACCTTAGTGGCAAGTTTACCCTCGTCTCGAGATCCTACACAAATAATAATAACCTCATTATAATATATTCTTACCAACACAACCTATTTGTAAACCAAAATTTAAACATAATGGCACTTAGGCCTATATACACACAATTTAAAATCACCTTATAATCATAATAGTACACATAGACACATATGCTCACATACCATATTTAAGTACCAAATAATATCACACACACCATATTGTAACACTAGGCTTGGATGATCTCGCTCCATTTACTTAAGTCACTTGGTCGCTAAACTAGACAAAATCTCCAAATTTTGGCCTCCTAACTCGATGTGCCTTTACTAAACCATCCAATTCCTATTGACCCTAACCTGGGCCTTTCACTCTACTGACTTTATTCTATCTTGCAACTATGGTGGTCAACCAAAACTTCACTCCTAAGTGCTCTAAAACTATGCGATAAGTGAATGTGCTCTATATGGTAAATTTCAGAATGACATCTAAGGTTTCTTGGGTGCATTTGACACTCTTACACTTCAAGTTTACCTCCAAAACTTTTACACTAGACTCTAATGATCATATGCCAACTCCCAAACCAGATGTGGCTCAAGGGCCTAGCTTGGGCCTCCCTAGGCCTAAGCTTAAAGTCTACGCTTCCCCTATTTTTCTGGGCAGAAAAGGGACCTGATTTGAACTAACCTATGACACATGATTATAACTCAAATCCTATGAACTATGGTTGGAAAAACTCCTCTGACACTCCCTCTAACTAAGGCCCAACAGGGCCTGATGAGGGCCTACCTATGACATGGTCAAAACTTCCCATTTCTAAGTTGCAACAAAACTGTCCCCTGCTGGACAAATTTGGTGTTTCCACTCGTGCACCTAACTAAACGTCTTACAAACCTCTAAAAAACACCTAAAAACTATTTTATACTCCTAGTGCTAGCTTCTGGTGACTTGGGCCTCAAATTGGACAACAATGACAAGGTCAAATCTCACTCTAAACCTCAGGGTACCAAACTGATTTTCTGCAGAAACTAATACTCTCCTTTCACCAAAATTCTTACTTGACAAACCAACCAACAACTAATACTCTCCTTTCACCAAAATTCTTACTTGACAAATCCAACCAACAACAACCAAAAACCCAAACCAAACCTGAACCAAGGTGATCTACTGAACTAACTCTCCTACACTCAATATTGACTTATTGGAGATCATCCGTACCTAAGGTGCAACATAGCAAAACAAAAGTTAACATACTATACTAATTACAAGTCATCAAGTTTTGAAAACAACAAGTTATATCTTCTTTATAAATATATACGAATTAACATAACATATCAAGGAGCACAAATCAAGATTAATACCTTAACTCAACTGAAATTAAATCCTACTAACAATTATCAATCCAAATGATCAAAAACTTTCGAAAATCATGAGTTGTTTACATGCATGCATGCCTTCGAATTTTACAAGTCAAAACCATCTGATTTCCACAATAATTTTTATCATAAAATCAACATGCAAGCCTAATATAGACTAATACTAAATGATCACTTAGCATGCAAAGGGTTTTATCAAGTTTATACTATAAAATTCATGTTATTATCACAAAATACACAAAAATGAAACAAGGAAACAAAACACCATCAAGAACCATTCATTCGGCTCCCTTATGGTCATAGCCGAATGAAATGGAAGGAAAATGACCATTAAAAACAAGAGCTTCACTCTCTTGACTTGGCATTTCACCATTCCTTGTAGTTCCCTCAATAATACAACCTTAAATCCATAAGAATCAAGATTATACTTTGAGTTCCAACTAAAAATAAGACATGCAAGATCAAAACATAAACTTTCCACTCAAAACTCTTTGGATTATATATGATCAAGATATAGGAAGTAACATTTACTTGAATGGAAGCTAGGTGTTTGAATGAAGAAGGAAGAAAAAGGGGAGGGGTAGGGCTTCGGCCAAGAGGCCGAGAGGGAGGAGCCGAGAGGGAGGGGAGGGAGGTGAGGTGAGTGGTGGAATGGTGGAGTGAAAATGGAGTGCTATGATACTTGTGTTTTGTTTTTATGCCCTTGTTTTGACCAAAAGTGAGTGGATTTAACAAATGACAAAAGTAACCTTCTAGCTAAAGTTAGGTAAATTTGCATGCAAGGACAAAATGGTAAATTGGCTAGTAGAATGAAAGTGAGTGGGGTTGGAATTGTCTTTTTAGCCCTTTAGTTGAATGGGAGGGTATTTGCATGCGAGGATATTCATGTAATTTTCTAATTACTTAGCAACTAATTTTCAAAGATCTATTTTTATAAAATAAAATAAAAGTTCAAAAATTATAAAATCTATACCATAAAATAACTTGGATTTTTAGAAATTTTATGAGATCACTTTTGAAATTTGTGAATGAAATAATTTTTAAAAGATAATTTTCCATGGTAAAGAATAATCTTTATAAATCAAAAATATGAGTAATTAATAAAACTATCGCTTTGAAAAATTCATATTCTGAATAAAGCAATTTATATTGCAGCAACTCCATTCACACAAGTGTACAATCAAATAGGTATATTTATGTTCGATTTAAATATTACACAAAGTTCGAAAATAATATTACATAAAATGCCGGTCGTAACAGTCGTGACTCACTTACACCGAGAAGCCACTGTAAAAAGGAATTTCAAAAGATGCATAAAATGAGTACAAACAATTGAGGTGGACTCTTGCATATATTTGTTCTATAGTAGACATCATGACTGATGACATATTTTAAGCATTTTTCTGAGTTATGCCTTATTTCTAAGATGTACTGAAGTTGATCAGACTTTAATCTTTATCTGATATTTTGCTGAATGCACACACTTTCACTCCATATGAATGATGAAAATTACTGTGGTGGTTAAGTTGTTTTTGACAAACAGTTAAGTGTCATTTGCATAAATTCTGAGGACAAGTTCTGATGGAAGTTCTGATGATTAAACTCTGAAGAAAACAAGTCAGTATTTGTATGAAGAATCACAGAAAAAGATATTCACTTTTTGAGTACAGAAGCCATATTCTGATGACTGTTAAAAATCTGATATAAGTTAAGTTCTGATATTAAATCCTGATGGAATCCTAGATGCTTACGTGGCATTTTTTTTACTTGACTTATTTATGGTAAAATCTGAAACAGTCATATTTAAATCAGAATAAATTTGGGTGATTTTAAAAAAATCATAATCAATATGGGTTAGTGGTTAACGTGTATGTCTTGAAAAACTGCATGTGCACAGTAATTGTTAATTATTTCCCGTGCCCATAAACTCTTGCATTAGATCTTTTACTGACTGTTATTATTACACATCATTCTAGGGAGTAGAGGTATCATTATTTTTACTTGTAATTGTTAAACAATCCTCGTGTCCCTTGGTATTTTATTGGCTATTCAAACCGACTATTCATCCCTGCCAAAACATCTTTCATTTTTTCACGAACTCAATCTCTCTTTATTCTCATCAACAAAAATGGTTCGTTTCAACTTGTTCCTGAACTATGAAACTTTCAACATCGAGTTGAGTTGTGATGATTGGCAACAGGAGTGACATGTCACCGCCATTCCTGAAGAGCTCTGGAACTCAGTTCCACAAGAGGATCACACAGACCTCTTTTTCTTTTTGATGGAATACCACCTCCATCTTGATCATTTTGGAAGAGGAAATGAGAGAAGCTCTCCGTCAGCAAGAACGGATCATCCGTATTGCAGTGCTCTTCATCAGCAGTAGAAGGAGCTAGTCAATAGGTTTTCTTAGACTAGGACTAAGGCTGTTGATGTTAAGAATCTTAGAATAGGACTATCTTGTAATTTTAGCATGTAATTGATGAATTTCATGAAATGTACTCATCTGATATATTAATGAAATATCCTTTAAATTGCAAGATTTGGTCTTTGTTTCTCAAATTATGTGACTGACATATTTTAATTGCAATTTGTTAATCTTCACTTCATCGATTTTTAACCTTATCCTGTGATGAATGTTTGGATTCAATTATGGTCAATAATAAATTTTGATGACTTGAGGAAACAATTGAAGCACGAGTTCATGCATCTGAACCTGTGATATTTGAAGCTGAGAATGTTACTTCTCAGAAAGAGAAAGCAGCTCAAAGTTCTGATACTTTGAAAAGGAAATCTGTAAATTTTGATGCTGTTGAAGCAACTCCTTCATTGGCAAGGAGATTGAAGAAAATGAAGGCTAGGAGGTATTTGGCTAAGGCTATATCAGAAGATACTGAAGAAGCTGAGGAAGGGGATCAGGAATCTCTGAACTCACAAGAACCAATTATCATTGAATCCCTTCCAGCTCAAGCCAAAGACACTGCTCATGACACAGTTGTTACCCCTCCTGTCTCTCCTATTAAAGCTACAGTTGATGCTAAAGAACAAACTGATAATTCTGAAATAGATATTCATAATTTGAATATACCTGAAGTTCTTTATCTGGAAGCTCCATCTACATCAAAGACACCAGCTCTGGGGATAAATTTTGCTGATCAGAATTTAGATGATGTTATTCTTGAATCTCCAGTTGCTTCACACACTATTGAGCTATCAGAATAGAATGAGTCTTCCTCAAGTTCTGATGACAGTGTTTCTGTTGAGACTCCAGTACCTACTCTGGGCAAGGAAGAATTGGTGAAGAAATTTGTTGAAAAGGAAGCACCTATTCCTTGGGAGGATACTCACAGAGGTGTTGAGTGGACCAAGAAGTGGAATGAATCAGATTATAGTCCATGTTCTAAAATTCTGATAGAGCATATTGCAAAAGCTAATGAGTTGCTCAAAAATGCTGATTTCAAGACACAACTCATGATCACAGCTCTGTCTACAAAACATCTTCAAGGTCTACATACTTCTACTCATGAAAAGGTTGATACACTCAGGGAACATGCTGATAAGTTCAATATACAGATCAAGCTTGACAAGAACAGGTATATCAGACCTATTTCTGAAAAATTTACAGCCTTTGAGAAAACTCAAGAGAAGCAACAGGCCCAAATTGCTGAGGTTCTGGCTAATCAAGCTTCTCAGAAAGCTCAATTGGATGAAATCCAATCTTCAGTTGAACTTCTTCTTTCTCTCTTACTTCTTGATGATGCCAAAAAAGGGGGAGAAGGTAGTTAAGTCCAAATGCTTACCTACTCAAGAACTGAAGAAAAAGGATGATAAGGGTGATGACCAGGGAAACTCTGAAAAGAGCAGAGGTCAAAGGAAAGTTCAAGGAAAATCTTCTATTCAGAAGAAGTCAAGTTCTAATGTTGTGAATGCTCAAAGACTGAAGTCAAGTGGTGATAAACAAAGTCTGATGTCAAGTTCTGATATTCTGATTCAGTCAGGATCTGAAGACTCTCAGAAGTTTTTGCAAACTCTGAAGTTAAAGGGGAAGCAGACTACTGTTTATTATAAAGATCCTAAAATCCAGACACTTGATGAGGATATAGCAAGAAGATTATTTCTGAAACACAATCCAGGAATGGATTTAGAAACTCTCAAGGAGGAAGAAGCTAGATTTGTTGCTGAGAAGACAAATCCTAAGTCTAAAGCTTCTGATGCAAAGAAACCTCCAAGGCCTAAGGAAAAAGGCATTGTGATCAAGGAAAAGTTAAATTCTGAAACTTCAAAGTTCAAGACTATATCACAGACTGAGAGTGATCCCAAAGGCAAAGGGAAAGGAAAAATTTATGAACCAGCCAAGTCACTGGACTCGAAAACTTCTCAAGATCTGATGAAACCTGTGTGTAAAATGGTTCAAGTAGCTTATGATAATCTTGTTGAAGATGAAACTGTTCAAATTCTGAAAAGAAGAAAGATAAATGAAGATTCTAAAACAACCTCTGATACCGCTCAAGTTGTTGTTCAGAATAAAGGACAGGAAGGTACAGAAGATAAAAAATTCTGATCAAGCTATCAAGACATCAACTACTGATAATGCTCAAGTTGATTTGGATAAAATGACAATTGGTCATAAGAAGAAGCTGTTATGGAAGAAAGCTACTCCAGTTGAACCAAAATCCAATCTCATGATTAATCAACTTGCTACGTTTGGGTTGAAAGCCAAGCAACCTAGATATAGAGATGGATTAGGTTCTGACGAAGAGAAGGTTCAAACAGGAGTAGAGGTTACTCTAAGAGATCCTTTCATATTGACAGACAAACCATATGAACAAATCAAACAAAGGCACCTCGATAAGGTGTTGTTTGCTTAAATTGTGATAGATGCTCATGACAAAGAGAATCTAAAATATAAATTGATCTTATTTCTCAATGATGGAAGGACTTATAGATTAGCTGATACTGATGTATTAAAGAAGTCTATCAGAGAACTTCAACATATTCACTATCTTCAGGAAGTAAAATCTGATGTTACAAGAAGATGGTCAGAATACATTTTGAAGGTTATAAGAGATCTATTCAGAATCTTTGGTACAAAGACTTCTCATTACAGTCCAATGATTACTGAAGGTGATGAAAGAAAAATTTCTATGCTGGAGAATTCTGCTAAGGTGGAAGATATTCTGAAAGGAAGATGCTTATGTTATAATGAAAACTCTTCACATCCTAAGGTTATCAGACTTGGTGATGGACTTGAAAGAACATCCATTCAAGCTCTCAGAACAACCATTTATCAAATTGGTGATAGTAAAGAAGAAGAACTGATGCAGGTCAAAGCACAGTTAGCTGAAGTTATGAAAAAAGCTGAAGATAATCTGATAAATGATTTTGTTAAAAATCATTATGGATTCATATTGATTCAGTGATATTGGTAAAGCTGGATGTTTTGTAAGTTGTAATTAATAGTCTTATTAAACTCTTATTGCATTTTAACTTAAATGTTTTTGACATCATCAAATCTATTAACTTGTACATTCGTGCATAATTTACAAGTTGGGAGAGATTGTTGGATATATTTGAGATATCATGTCTAATATGTTTCATGTTTAGTTTTCAGATCTTAACTAACAGAAAATATCAGTTCTTACTGGAATCAGGACTTACTGGAAGTCAGGACTTAAGGATATCAGGACTTAGATTATCAGAAGATAATATCAGAAGATGGATATCAGAACTTAAGTACTGGAGGACTAATAGTTAAGGAAGGAAGATAATTTACAGGAAAGAAGAACGAGACTAATACAAGAAGAAGATATGCATGGAAAGAGTTAGAGGACTAGAAGAATTATATAAGATATCTGATTGATATATTTTAGGAGATAGAATTATATTCCATATCAATTAGAAGTTATCTTGTAACTGTGTGTCTATATAAACATAGACATAGGTTTACTCTATAAGAGTTACGATCATCGAGAAGATCATACAATTGTAACCTAGCAGCTCTCATGATATTTGTTCATCACTGAGAGAGAACAGTCCATTATAACAGAGTTGATTATATAGAATACATCTATTTTCTGTTACTTGTGCTTTAAATCGATTTAATTGTATACTACACTGTATTCAACCCCCTTCTACAATGTTGTGTGACCTAACAGTCCCGACACTCATTCGCTTTGCATACAACCTTACTTCCTTATTTTATAACTAATTTATTTGTTAGAGTTCGCTAACCATTCATTTCACGTCGAAATCCTCTGATTTGAAGCGCGTCATATTAACGCAATCTATCGTACTGATGAGATCCTCGTAACACGAACAACTGTCTGAATTGATGTCTTCGCCACATCTATGTTATCGATGAATTCCTTCATCCTTACCCGCAGATGTCCACCATTTATCGGTTTGTAGTCGTATCTATGTTTGTTGTATGATTCCACATGACACACTATTTCATTTCTTTTAAAATCGTAAGAGAACAGACTATACGCAAGAGGAGAGTTTGCGAATATGACTTTGATTGAAAACTGAATAAAGAATAACAATACCACAAACGATTGGGATAATTTGTAATTAAGTAAATTGAAGGAAGAAGAATGAGTGAAGATTTAGATGTGAATGAGACAACCATATTCGTACTCAAGATGGCCAGTCTTTCATACTATATGGCATACATCATATGATTAGGTGGCATCCCACCCGACTCTTCATCATTTCGACAAAGCGTCATACCACAACACTGTTTGTCTCAATCAGGAATCAGTAATTTGAGAAGAGAAATAATTAAGAAGGAATGCAATAAATTTTCTTTCGTCTTCGCCTCATATGATTTATCCACAGAAGAAACTCATACATATTCAAGAATCAAGAAGAACATATGTTATCATATTAAGAGAAGGAATGTCGATGTTGATCACCTTCCACGCTTCACCTACGTATGCCTTTAGAAACTAGTGGAATGAGAGATTCACAGTTTAGGTCACATTATAACTTTGAAATGTCATCTGGAAATGCCTCCACCTACGTATGCCTTCAGAAACTAGTAGAATGAGAGATTCACAGTTTAGGTCACATTATAACTTTGAAATGTCATCTGGAAATGCCTCCACATTAAATGCTTTAATGATTTGATCGTAATCGCGTCCCTACAAAATTTATAATTACTACTCCCGACTTCTTCTATGCCACGTAGAATAACAATCGATCCCGCCACGCTTCAACTTTGTCGATTAGGAATATTATCCTTTTCCAACCGTCTAAAAGAGTCTTCTATTTCCTTCAATTATCCTTTGTCCATTTGAATTACAAATCTTGTTAAATTTTAATAATTTCATTAATTGGGTAAATAATATTTTAACATGTTCATTCAATTGTTGGTATTATTTAAACAAAGATTACTTTCGTCTTTCACGAAAACTTTAAACTTTCTCCCTGCTGGGGGGGTCTACTTAGTCCTTCAAACTGACAACACTGAGTCTATATCCATTCTTCTTTTTAGGTCATTTTCTGTTTATAATAACAAGAACTTTAATAGTAATTCGACACCCAAATTGTAAAACTCATTTCATACAAAAATCTTCTGAAAGTTGATTAAGAAAATCTACTCCGAAATCTCATTTTAAAATTTTGAAAATCAAATATTTGGTTGTCATTATTATATAAGTTACTTGCTATTCTCCTGATCCTCTAATGAAATATCTAATTAAAGGAATGCCCATATAAGGGTCTCTCCATTTTGTTACATCTTCTACTTTTCCTTGGATTCTGCTCGCACTTATTAGTCGACGAAATTTCATTTACTATTGTATATCATCTATTCATAATTCTACTGCAATGCTGAATCCAGTACTATCTCTGACATTCTTGTCATCATTTTTGATACTATGCTTATAGCCACATAGGCGATTCAACGTTGTGTTATAGATAGGGTCGCACATTCTTGCTAGCCTTACCTATACCTAGTAAGGTAAATATCATTCTTCGCGCAGCGCCGGTATGTGACAAGAATCTTTTCGCGATGGTGGTGCCTTTGCAGCTTGCAACTTTGGCCCTTCATCAGCTTCCATCAACTCGTTGCCTCCAGCATGGAGCTCGTTCTATTACCTAATTCTAAGTTAAATCATACCAAAGCTCACCTAGCCTCTCTTTCACAAGTTCTCACAAGAATCAATCGTATTTTCTTCAAAACCGCATGAAACGTAGGGTAACATATCCAGTCTTCGTCGATCTATCGATTTCTCATTACTGTAGGATCAGAGAATTCAATATACCTATAGCGTTGCGATATTCACCTTACACTTCCCATAATAATTCTGGCTTACCAATTCCGTATCGGACCTGCTAATCCTGATTCGCACTCAATTCGAACTTAAAATGAGTGTACCTAGGATCTTTCTTATCTTATATGACCTATCCATCCTATCTTACTTTCACCTATTCTTATTTCAGGGACCAATATCCTGTAGCTCTGATACCAACTTGTAACACCCCCAAATCTGGGGTCAGGATTGGGTGTCACTACATAACTTTAAATAATAAAAACCTGTATATTAAAATAAATATACAGACAACCCCTCATTATTCAGGATCGCTTACAGGTTATGGTATTAAACAAGAATCTAAACTTCTAAAATTTACATTGTCTAAATACAATTTCATTACCTCATTACTAATTTCCTTGTACTGATCACTCTAACACCTCCAAATTTCTTCAGCTGGAATCTCACCACCTTTGCTGTCTATTAAAAGCTATTCACTTTCGTCCTTATTTGATACTGAAAGAAATAAGAGTTCACAAAGCAAGAGTGAGCCAAAAATGCCCATCAAGTATCATAAATGGTTTCCAAGTATCAGATCAAAGAAACTCCTGGAAATAATTTTTGAATGATTTTAAAAAAAAATTATACATTAAGAACATTTGAGTGAACAAAATGTTGGCGCTCATTGGCCTTTAGTCATAAATCACATTTTTCTGTAAAAGAATAGTGAACGTTTCAATATTTCATCCTTTTGAATAAATCTTTGTTTGATTTTGTACTTATGAACTATTCGGGAAGGAATTCCGTTAATGGTGATCAACAATAAATTAGACTGAACATTAGAAACCGACATATGCACTATACCCTGCTGATCAGTCAAGATACAATGCGGATTTATATCCAACTGCATAGACCCACCAACATATAGGGTAGCGAGGCACTAAGGCCCAAGGGTCCGGTCTATCCCCAACCCATAGGATCTAGCTCATCACTGGTCCTCATAATAACCATCCAGCCCATAGAGTATTTTGATGTGAAATCATTTTGATCTCAAAACATCCCAACTCAGGGTTCGCAAATAACCCGAAAGAATGGGTATTTGCTCAAGAGAGCAATCGAATTATAGGAAAAATAATGAAAAAAACTGGCATAATAAGAGGAATTCCAGCGAAATATAAAATGGTTAACTATTCTGAACTTAGAATAAGAATGAAGAAATATTTGCAGTATTTTAAAAGAAAGTTCAGGAATACTTGCTTCAATTGATAATCCTCTGATCTTTAACTAGTTGTCATATCACTCATTTATGTTGCATCTATATTTCCCTTGACAGGCTACTTGACCTTTTTTATCATTTACCCTCTTAGTTTATCTTTATTCTAAATCCACTCATTTCATTACTACACGCAATCAGGTTTTACTTCTACAATCTCTGTCTGCCTTGAATGCCTCCCACTATGAGTATCTATCATAAAAGATACCATTCAATTAACTGAAAATATATAATTGTCTCATCTATACGTATATCCTTATCATCTACCCGCCCGCTAATAACAGATAAGGATCATCTTTAATCATATAAAGTTTAATAGACACGAGAACTCATAGTTCAAATAACACATAAACATACAAGGCACATATCACATATTCCATATAACACATAGTCACTTAATTCATGTAGCACATGAGTTAAATCATCAAAAGATAGATCTTGATACGTTTAGGATTGAAATTGGGTCAAAAAGGGCATTTTATTGATCAATAGTTGACTCAGAATGATAAGCAAAACAAATTATCTTTTGATACAAAAGAAATTAGGTTTCGAAAGTATTTTTAGTGAAAGCGAAATATTTTTCTGAGTCTAGAGGCGTTCGTTTCGTGTTAAACGGACGAACGGTTGATTTATTATGAATAAAATAAGAATAATTCAATTAATAATGATATTAATTAAATTTTAAATACCTTTGTTTAAATTTTAAAAGCTCAAAATAATTTTTAAATCATTATTTGGCTTAATTAATTAATTAAATAAATTAATCAATTTATTAAATCCATAAATAATTAATTAAAATAAATTATAAATAATTAAATCAAATTTTGATTATTGAAAATAATAAAAAAAATTATTTTATGGAATTAAAATAATTTATTCAATTAATTATAATAATTAACTAAATTAATTTGAATTCAAAAAAAAATTTTAGAATTTATAAATGATTTTTGAATAAATTTTTAAAATCTGAATTTCAGAAACAGGAACTTTGAACAGCTGCACCAGAAAATGGATCGAAGGGCGGCCAGAACGGGGAGGGTGACCGGAACTGGGAAGGACACTCGCCGGAACAGGTGAGCTTCTCAAGTTTCCAGTCGCTGGAAATTCGTGACCCCGGCCCCGATTCAAGGTCAAAACCACATGGAAACTCGAGGTTTTTACTCCTAAATTCATCTAACAACGATCAGGAATCAGAATCCCACAACAACAACATCAATCGATGAGTTCCTCACCGATTCCAGCCAACATCCGAGAAGAACTCGGCACTTTCCGGTGAAATACCGATTTGGACAAAAAAGCGAACCAAACTTAATGATTCTGGTATCAAATCGAAGCCTATTACAACCACAATCTATTCGCGTAATTATATTCATCTAACAATTAACGAAAAACTCAGAAAATTAATTCAAAATATAAGCAACTTTCATAAATTCGTTTAATCACTTCCGGGACTCGTTTGGTACAACTAAATATACAAATCAATTGCAAATCACATAGAGAAGCTATTCCAATCATCAAAATCAATCAATAATCCAAGAATAAAAAATACCCAAAAATCAATTAAAACTGTTCTTGAACAAGAACCCTAATTTTATTTTTCCAGAATCAAATTCATTTTTCTACATGATGCAAACCTCAAAATCTGACATATTATATACCAAAATGATCAAAAAATTATTCTCTACATGATTATAGCATCAATTCATATCAACAACTTCAAGAACAAATTTTCATATTTAAAATCTTAATAAATTTGAATTAAAATAATTAGACAGAGGATAACCTGAAATTTCTTGGTTTGATTTGACAATTGATTATGATTCTATATTTCGAGAGCCTCGTTTTGATATATTACACGCTTGAATCGGAGTTCAATAATGCATTCGTTCGTGCGTTTGATTCTCAAGAACGTATCGTTTTTAGTGTTTTTCTCTGTAATTACTATATTTTTACTGGTTGTAAATTAAAAAAATGAATAAAATGAAATAAGAAATATGCTATTTATATTTACGGAATATTGGTTCGTTCTGGATCATTTTGGATCAATAAATTAGTTGTTTAGCCGCTAAGTAACTGCAATAACGATCCGATTTGATATCAGCTTTGGATAATTATTCCAACCGGGCCTTTATAAAACACTTTATACGAAAATAATGTATTATTATCCCGTCTTTTGACAATACGGGTTTTGTTGATTTATCAAAATGATTATCGTATCGAAAATTTTGCGTCGGGCCACGCACGGGTCAAACCGTAATCCCGATTGAAAAAGTCAAAACATGGAAAATGTCCGGAATTACCAGATTAGGTTAGGAAGGAGTTTTCAGAAGAGTTTCGGGTTGTAAAAATGTAAAAATGGTTGAAGTCAGACAATTTCCGGCTTTATAAAATAATTTTGCAATTATGCAGAAAATTATTAATAAATTCATAAATCATTACAAAATCATATAACACTCCAAAAATCACCAGAAAAATATCAAAATTATCTATATTTTATTCTGGTCATATTAAAATTTACATGCTCATATTTTACTATATACCAACATCCAAATATTATTATCAATCATTAGATAATTTACCAAAAATTCACATAAATATCACATAATAAGCATTTATTGATAGAAATAATTAGACGTTATATTCCGGATATTACATCCTTCCCCCCTTAAAAGGATTTTGTCCCTAGAATCACACTAAAGAATGATACTGATACTTTTTAAGTATCTCACTTTCATTTTCTCAGGTAAATCTCTCAACCTTACAATTTTTTATAATTTTAACATACCATATCAGTTAATCTATAATAGCCTCCTGATAACATCATTTTACTGGTTACTCGTATATCTCCACTCAAGTCTCCATCTTATATAAAATGGAGGTAAATTATAAAATCTATACCATAAAATAACTTGGATTTTTAGAAATTTTATGAGATCACTTTTGAAATTTGTGAATGAAATAATTTTTAAAAGATAATTTTCCATGGTAAAGAATAATCTTTATAAATCAAAAATAGGAGCAATTAATAAAACTATCGCTTTGAAAAATTCATATTCTGAATAAAGCAATTTATAATGCAGCAACTCCATTCACACAAGTGTACAATCAAATAGGTATATTTATATTCGATTTAAATATTATACAAAGTTCGTAAATAATATTACATAAAATGCCGATCGTAATAGTCGTGACTCACTTACACTGAGAAGCCACTGTAAAAAGGAATTTCAAAAGATGCATAAAATAAGCACAAACAGTTGAAGTGGACTCTTGCATAAATTTGTTCTATAGTAGACATCATGACTGATGACATATTTTAAGTATTTTTCTGAGTTATGCCTTATTTCTAAGATGTACTGAAGTTGATCAGACTTTAATCTTTATCTGATATTTTGCTGAATGCACACACTTTCACTCTATATGAATGATGAAAATTACTGTGGTGATTAAGTTGTTTTTGACAAACAATTAAGTGTCATTTGCATAAATTCTGAGGACAAGTTCTGATGGAAGTTCTGATGATTAAACTCTGAAGAAAACAAGTCAGCATTTGTATGAAGAATCACAGAAAAAGATATTCACTTTTTGAGTACAGAAGCCATAATCTGATGACTGTTAAAAATCTGATATAAGTTAAGTTCTGATATTAAATCCTTATGGAATCCTTGATGCTTACGTGGCATTTTTCTTTACTTGACTTATTTGTGGTAAAATCTGAAACAGTCATATTTAAATCAAAATAAATTTGAGTGAGATAAAAAAAATCATAATCAATATGGGTTAGTGGTTAACGTGTATGTCTTGAAAAACTGCATGTGCACAGTAATTGTTAATTATTTCCGGTGCCCATAAACTCTTGCTTTAGATCTTTTACTGACTATTATTATTACACATCAGTCTAGGGAGTCGAGGGATCATTATTTTTACTTGTAATTGTTAAACAATCCTCACGTCCCATGATATTCTATTGGCTATTTAAACCGACTATTCATCCCAACCAAAACATCTTTCATTTTCTCACGAACTCAATCTCTCTTTATTCTCATCAACAAAAATGGTTCGTTTTAACTTGTTCCTGAACTATGAAACTTTCAACATCGAGTTGAGTTGTGATGATTGGCAACAGGAGTGGCATGTCACCGCCATTCCTGAAGAGCTCTAGAACTCAGTTCCACAAGAGGTTCACACAGACCTCTTGTTCTTTTCGATGGAATACCACCTCCATCTTGATCGTTTGGAAGAGGAAAAGAGAGAAGCTCTCCGTCAGCAAGAACGGATCATCCGTCTTGCAGTGCTCTTCGTCAGCAACAGAAGGAGCTAGTCGATAGGTTTTCTTAGACTAGGACTAAGGCTGTTGATGTTAAGAATCTTAGAATAGGACTATCTTGTAATTTTTGCATGTAATTGATAAATTTCATGAAATGTACTCATCTGATATATTAATGAAATTTCCTTTAAATTGCAAGATTTGGTCTTTGTTTCTCAAATTATGTGACTGTGCATATTTTAATTACAATTTGTTAATCTTTACTTCATTGATTTTTAACCTTATCCTGTGATGAATGTTTGGATTCAATTATGGTCAATAATAAATTTTGATGACTTGAGGAAATAATTGAAGCACGAGTTCATGCATCTGAACCTGTGATATTTGAAGCTGAGAATGTTACTTCTCAGAAAGAGAAAGCAGCTCAAAGTTCTGATACTTTGAAAAGGAAATCTGTAAATTCTGATGCTGCTGAAGCAACTCCTTCATTGACAAGGAGATTGAAGAAAATGAAGGCTAGAAGGTATTTGGCTAAGGCTATATCAGAACATACTGAAGAAGCTGAGGAAGGGGATCAGGAATCTCTGATCTCACAAGAACCAATTATCATTGAAGCCCTTCCAGCTCATGCCAAAGACACTGCTCATGATATAGTTGTTACCCCTCCTGTCTCTCCTATTAAAGCTACAGATGATACTAAAGAACAAATTGATAATTCTGAAATAGATATTCATAATTTGAATATACCTGAAGTTCTTTATCTGGAAGCTCCATCTACATCAAAGACACCAGCTATGGAGATAAATTCTGCTGATAAGAATTTAGATGATGTTATTCTTGAATCTCCAGTTGCTTCACACACTGTTGAGCTATCAGAACAGAATGAGTCTTCCTCAAGTTCTGATGACAGTGTTTCTGTTGAGACTCCAGTACCTACTCTGGGCAAGGAAGAATTGGTGAAGAAATTTGTTTAAAAGGAAGCACCTATTCCTTGGGAGGATACTCACAGAGGTGTTGAGTGGACCAAGAAGTGGAATGAATCAGATTATAGTCCATGTTCTAAAATTCTGACACAGCATATTGCAAAAGCTGATGAGTTGCTCACAAATGCTGATTTCAAGACACAACTCAAGATCACAGCTCTGTCTACAAAATATCTTCAAGGTCTACATACTTCTACTCATGAAAAGGTTGATACACTCAGGGGACAAGCTGATATGTTCAATATACAGATCAAGCTTGACAAGAACAGGTATATCAAACCTATTTCTGAAAAAGTTGCAGCCATTGAGATAACTCAAGAGAATCAACATGCCCAAATTGCTGAGGTTCTGGATAATCAAGCTTCTCAGAAAGCTCAATTCGATGAAATCCAATCTTTAGTTGAACTTCTTCTTTCTCTCTTACTTTTTGATGATGCCCAAAAAAGGGGGAGAAGGTAGTTAAGTCCAAATGCTCACCTACTCAAGAACTGAAGAAAAAGGATTATAAGGGTGATGACCAGGGAAACTCTGAAAAGAGTAGAGGTCAAAGAAAAGTTCAAGGAAAATCTTCTATTCAGAACAAGTCAAGTTCTGATGTTGTGAATGCTGAAAGACTGAAGTCAAGTGGTGATAAGCAAAGTCTGATGTCAAGTTCTGATATTCTGATTCAGTCAGGATCTGAAGACTTTCAGAAGTTTTTACAAACTCTGAAGTTAAAGGGGAAGGAGACTACTGCTTATTATAAAGATCCTAAATTCCAGAGACTTGATGAGGAGATAGCAAGAAGATTATTTCTGAAACACAATCCAGGAATGGATTCAGAAACTCTCAAGGAGGAAGAAGCTAGATTTACTGCTGAGAAGACAAATCCTAAGTATAAAGCTTCTGATGCAAAGAAACCTCCAAGGCCTAAGGAAAAAGGCATTGTGATCAAGGAAAAGTTTAATTCTGAAACTTTAAAGTTCAAGACTAGATCACAGACTGAGAGTGATCCCAAAGACAAAGGGAAAGGAAAAATTTATGAACCATCCAAGTCACTGGACTTGAAAACATCTCAAGATCTGATGAAACCGGTGTGTAAAATGGTTCAAGTAACTGATGATAATCTTGTTGAAGATGAAACTGTTCAAATTCTGAAAAGAAGAGAGATAAATGAAGATTCTAAAACAACCTCTGACACTGCTCAAGTTGTTGTCCAGAATAAAGGACAGGAAGGTACAAAAGAAATAGCAAATTCTGATCAAGCTATCAAGACATCAACTACTGACAATGCTCAAGTTGATTTGGATAAAATGACAATTGCTGATAAGAAGAAGCTGTTATGGAAGAGAGCTACTCCAGTTTAACCAAAATCCAATCTCATGATTAATCAACTTGCTACATTTAGGTTGAAAGCCAAACAACCTAGAGATAGAGATGGATTAGGCTCTGACGAAGAGAAGATTCAAACAGGAGTAGAGGTTACTCTAAGAGATCCTTTCATATTGACAGACAAACCATATGAACAAATCAAACAAAGGCACCTCGATAAGGTGTTGTCTGCTTAAATTGTGATAGATGCTCATGACAAAGAGAATCTAAAATATAAATTGATCTTATTTCTCAATGATGGAAGGACTTACAGATTAGCTGATACTGATGTATTAAAGAAGTCTATCAGAGAACTTTAACATATTCACTATCTTCAGGAAGTAAAATTTGATGTTACAAGAAGATGGTCAGAATACATTTTGAAGGTTATAAGAGATCTATTCAGAATCTCTGGTACAAAGACTTCTCATTACAGTCCAATGATTACTGAAGGTGATGGAAGAGAAATTCCTATACTGAAGAATTCTGTTAAGGTGGAAGATATTCTGAAAGGAAGATGCTTCTGTTATAATGAAAACTCTTCACATCCTAAGGTTATCAGACTTGGTGATGGACTTGAAAGAACATCCATTCAAGCTCTCAGAACAACCATTTATCAAATTGGTGATAGTAAAGAAGAAGAACTGATGCAGGTCAAAGCACAGTTTGTTGAAGTTCTGAAGAAAGCTGAAGATAATCTGATAAATGATTTTGTTAAGAATCATTATGGATTCAGATTGATTCAGTGATATTGGTAAAGCTGGATGTTTTGTAAGTTGTAATTAATAGTCTTATTAAACTCTTATTACATTTAACTTAAATGTTTTTGACATCATCAAATCTATTAACTTGTACATTCGTGCATAATTTACAAGTTGGGGGAGATTGTTGGATATATTTGAGATGTCATGTCTAATATGTTTCATGTTTAGTTTTCAGATCTTAACTAACAGGAAATATCAGTTCTTACTGGAATCAGGACTTACTGGAAGTCAGGATTTAATGATATCAGGACTTAGATTATCAGAAGATAATATCAGATGATGGATATCAGAACTTAAGTACTGGAGGACTAATAGTTAGGAAGGAAGCTGATTTACAGGAAAGAAGATCGAGACTAATACAAGAAGAAGATATGCATGGAAATAGTTAGAGGACTAGAAGAATTATATAAGATACGTGATTGATATATTTTAGGAGATAGAATTATATTCCATATTAATTAGAAGTTATCTTGTAACTCTGTGTCTATATAAACACAGACATATGTTTACTCTATAAGAGTTACGATCATCGAGAAGATCATACAATTGTAACCTAGCAGCTCTCATGATATTTGTTCATCACTGAGAGAGAATAGTTCCATTGTAACAGAATTTATTATATCGAATTCATCTGTTTTCTGTTACTTGTGCTTTAAATCGATTTGATTGTATACGACACTGTAGTCAACCCCCTTCTACAGTGTTGTGTGACCTAACAGTCCCGACACTCGTTCGCATTGCATACAGCCTTACTTCCTTATTTTATAACTAATTTATTTGTTAGGGTTCGCTAACCATTCATTTCACGTCAAAATCCTCTGATTTGAAGCGCATCATATTAACGCAATCTATCGTACTGATGAGATCCTCATAACATGAACAACTGTCTGAATTGATGTCTTCGCCACATCCATGTTATCGATGAATTCCTTCTTCCTTACCCGCAGATGTCCACCATTTATCGGTTTGTAGTCATTTGGTACAACTAAATATACGAAGCAATTGCAAATCATATAGAGAAGCTATTCCAATCCTCAAAATCAATCAATAATCCAAGAATAAAAAATACCCAAAAATCAATTAAAACTGTTCTTGAACAAGAACCCTAATTTTATTTTTCCAGAATCAAATTCATTTTTCTACATGATGCAAACCTCAAAATATGACATATTATATACCAAAATGATCAGAAAATTATTCTCTACATGATTATAGCATCAATTCATATCAACAACTTCAAGAACAAATTTTCATATTTAAAATCTTAATAAATTTGAATTAAAACAATTAGACAGAGGATTACGTGAAATTTCTTGGTTTAATTTGACGATTGATTATGATTCTATATTTCGAGAGCTTCGTTTTGATATATTACACGCTTGAATCGGAGTTCGGTAATGCCTTCGTTTGTGCGTTTGATTCTCAAGAACGTATCGTTTTTAGTGTTTTTCTCTGTAATTACTATATTTTTACTGGTTGTAAATTAAAAAAACGAATAAAATGAAATAAGAAATATGCTATTTATATTTACGGAATATTGGTTCGTTCTGGATCATTTTGGATCGATAAATTAGTTGCTTAGCCGCTAAGTAACTGCAATAACGATCCGATTTGATATCAGCTTTGGATAATTATTCCAACCGGGCCTTTATAAAACACTTTATACAAAAATAATATATTATTCTCACGTCTTTTGAGAATACGGGTTTTGTTGATTTATCGAAATGATTATCGTATCGAAAATTTTGCGTCGGGCCACGCACGGGTCAAACCGTAATCCCGATCGAAAAAGTCAAAACACGGAAAATGTCCGAAATTACCAGATTAGGTTAGGAAGGAGCTTTCAGAAGAGTTTCGGGTTGTAAAAATGTAAAAATGGTTGAAGTCAGACAATTCCCGGCTTTATAAAATAATTTTGCAATTATGCAGAAAATTATTAATAAATTCATAAATCATTACAAAATCATATAACACTCCAAAAATCACCAGAAAAATATTGTAATTATCTATATTTTATTCTGGTCATATTAAAATTTACATGCTCATTTTTTACTATATACCAACATCCAAATATTATTATCAATCATTAGATAATTCACCAAAAATTCACATAAATATCACATAATAAGCATTTATTGTTACAAATAATTAGACGTTATATTCCGGATGTTACATCCTTCCCCCCTTAAAAGGATTATGTCCCCAGAATCACAATAAAGAATGATACTGATACTTTTTAAGTATCTGACTTTCATTTTCTCATGTAAATCTCTCAACCTTACAATTTTTTATAATTTTAACATACCATATCAGTTATTCCGTAATAGCCTCCTGATAACATCATTTTACTGGTTACTCGTATATCTCCACTCAAGTCTCCATCTTATATAAAATGGAGGTAAATTATAAAATACCACAAACGATTTAGAGAATTTGTAATTCAGTAAATTGAAGGAAGAAGAATGAGTAAAGATTTAGATGTGAATGAGACAACCATATTCGTACTCAAGATGGCCAGTCTTTCATACTATATGGCATACATCATATGATTAGGTGGCGTTCCACCCGACTCTTCATCATTTTGACAAAGCGTCATACCACAACACTGTTTGTCTCAATCAGGAATCAGTAATTTGAGAAGAGAAACAATTAAGAAGGAATACAATAAATTTTCTTTCGTCTTCGCCTCATATGATTTATTCGTAGAAGAAACTCATACGTATTCAAGAATCAAGAAGAACATATGCTATCGTATTAAGAGAAGGAATGTCGATGTTGATCACCTTCCACGCTTCACCTACGTATGCCTTCAGAAACCAGTAGAATGAGAGATTCACAGTTTAGGTCACATTATAACTTCAAAATGTCATCTGGAAATACCTACACATTAAATGCTTTAATGATTTAATCGTAATCGCGTCCCTACAAAATTTATAATTACTACTCCCGACTTCTTCTATGCCACGTAGAATAATAATCGATCCCGCCACGCTTCAACTTTGTCGATTAGAAATATTATCCTTTGCCAACCGTTTAAAGGAGTCTTCTATTTCTTTTAATTATCCTTTGTCCATTCGAATTACAAATCTTGTTAAATTTTAATAATTTCATGAATTGGGTAAATAATATTTTAACAGGTTCATTCAATTGTTGGTATTATTTAAACAAAGATTACTTTCGTCTTTCATGAAAACTTTAAACTTTCTCCCTGCTGGGGGGTCTACTTAGTCCTTCGAACTGACAACACTGAGTCTATATCCATTCTTCTTTTTAGGTCATTTTCTGTTTATAATAACAAGAACTTTAATAGTAATTCGATAAGCAAATTGTAAATCTCATTTCATGCAAAAATCTTCTGAAAGTTGATTAAGAAAATCTTCTCCGAAATCTCATTTTAAAATTTTGAAAATCAAATATTTAGTTGTCATTACTATATAAGTTACTTGCTATTATCTTGATCCGCTAATGAAATATCTAATTAAAGGAATGCCCATATAAGTGTCTCTCCATTTTGGTACATCATCTAATTTTCCTTGGATTCTGCTCGCACTTATTAGTCGACGAAGTTTCATTTACTATTGTATATCATCTATTCGCAATTATACCGTAATGTTGAATCCGGTACTATCTCTGACATTCTTGTCATCATTCTTGATGCTATGCTTATAACCACGCAGGCGATTCGACGTTCTGTCTATAGATAGGGTCACACCTTCTTGCTAGCATTACCTATACCTAGTAAGGTAAATATCATTCTTCGCGCAGCGCCCGGTATGTGACAAGAATCTTTTCGCGATGGTGGTGCCTTTGCAGCTTGCAACTTTGGCCCTTCATCAGCTTCCATCAACTCGTTACGTCCAGCGTGGAGCTCGTTCTATTACCTAATTCTAAGTTAAATCGTACCAAAGCTCACCTAGCCTCTCTTTCACAAGTTCTCACAAGAATCAATCACATTTTCTTCAAAATTGCATGAAACGTAGGGTAACATATCCAGTCTCCATCGATATATCGATTCCTCATTACTGTAGGATCGGAGAATTCAATATACCTATAGCGTTGCGATATTCACCTTACACTTCCCTCAACAATTCTGGCTTACCAATTCCGTATCGGACCTGCTAATCCTCATTCGCACTCAATTCGAACTTAAAATGAGTGTACCTAGGATATTTCTTATCATATATGACCTATCCATCCTATCTTACTTTCACCTATTCTTATTTCAGGGACCAATATCCTGTAGCTCTGATACCAAGTTGTAACACCCCCAAATCCGGGGTCAGGATTGGGTGTCACTACATAACTTTAAATAATAAAAACCTGTATATTAAAATAAATATACAGACAGCCCCTCATTATTCAGGATCGCTTACAGGTTATGGTATGAAACAAGAATCTAACCTTCTAAAATTTACATTGTCTAAATATAATTTCATTACCTCATACTTAATTTCCTTGTACTGATCACTCTAACACCTCCAAATTTCTTCAGCTGGAATCTCACCACCTTTGCTATCTATTAAAAGCTAATCACTTTCGTCCTTATTTGATACTGAAAGAAATAAGAGTTCACAAAGCAACAGTGAGCCAAAAATGCCCAGCAAGTATCATAAATGGTTTCCAGGTATCAGATCAAAAAAACTCCTGGAAACAATTTTTGAATGATTTCAAAACATTTTTATACATTAAGAACATTTGAGTGAACAAAACGTCGGCCCTCATTGGCCTTTAGTCATAAATCACATTATTATGTAAAAGAATAGTGAACGTTTCAATGTTTCATCCTTTTGAATCAAATCTTTATTTGATTTTGTACTTATGAACTATTCAGGAAGGAATGTCGGTAATGGTGATCAACAATAAGTTAGACTAAATATAACACCCTCCAAATCCGGGGTATAGATTTGGGGCATTATTAACAACAATTACCAACTATACTTGCACAAGCGGAATATTAATATAATAATTACCCCGAACTATCACTACTCAGGATCTTTTAAGGTTTGAGGTTGGAAACAAGAATCATGCACTACACTTTATTACAAACCCAACTAAATAAAACCTGTTTCAAGAACTCTCTTTATTACAAAACTTTATTCTATCTACAGTTTCACTACGCAATCTTTTATTCAAACTACACAAAACTCTTATTCAACCCAATATTACTACTTATCCTGCTACACCTGATCTGGCAATTCAAAGCTCTCTTCGGGAATAGGAAGGAACACTCTTGGTATAAGAGGGTCCCGCTGCTTGACTCGCTTCTTGACTACGCGGGTCCTGATGGGTTTCATTCTCTACCTTAACTGTAAAACAATAGGAGTGACAATAAAAGAAATGAGCCAAAATTGCTCAACAAGCCTGCAAAAGTATATATATATGGTATAGAGAAAGAGACATAAGAGAAACAATAAGCTGTTGGTTGTAACAACCATCTGTATCTGTATATGATAATAATTTGCCAATGATGGCGAGTGCCAAATGAACAAGACTGGAAACAAGAACCAACATATGCACTATAATCTGCTGATCAGTCAGAATATAGTGCGGATCTATACCCAACTGCATAGACCCAACCAACATAAGGAGTACTCAGGCAACTATGGCCTAATAATTAATGGTCTGGGAAAAACCCAGCCTTTATAGTAACCATCCAGTCCAAGGCTGAGCATCCGGAACAATCGGTATGCTATTGATATATCCCAACACCAGGATATACCAGAATATATATAGGGTAAAGGAATTGAAATATGAACAGGAATTCAATAAATTGGGTAAATCAAGAATTGAAATGAAATGGAACAAGTGATATAAATGGGTAACAGTGTATATGAACAATAATTATCAAAGAGAATTGATACGATAGAAAGGAAATATAAATCACTATTCTGAATTTAGAATAGGGGAAAAACTTGCCTTGCGCGTACTTAACCTGGTTTAACTTACTGCCTTCTGACCCTAGCTTGCTCTGCCTTGCTAACACTGAACAATTCATAGAAAGATAGGTGTTTAGATAATTTACTACATACGTGTATCTTGAATTGATATCACGCAACCTTATCAGTCTACCCATGCGTTTCTATCTGACTCGCATATATATATACATATATTTACACAACACATTTATACACATAATCACATATAACACATAACACGTAAAGCACACAATTAATTTCTAGATTTATAATTATTTTTAGAATCAATTCTAGGCTTATACCTGCATTACTAGTCGTATCTGATTTTATTATAATTTTTCGGGATTTATTCGGCTTAATTATATCCCTACTAGGACCTTCGAACTATCAATTATCACCAACCACTCTTTTTCAGAAGAAATTATATCTTACAACTATTTTTATTGGATTCGTCTCATTTTTCTGAGTCTAGGGGTCTTCGTTTCACTCAAATCGGACTAACGGTTGAATTGTTATGAATTAAACACTGATAATTCAATTTATTATTCAATATAGATAATTATTATAACCTTTTAAATCCTAAAATAATTTTTAAATAATTATTTAAGAAAAATCAAAGTCAATAATAATTTTTTTTTATAATTTTTGGAGCTAAAATGAAGAAGTTACGATTTATTGAACATTATGTGATTAATTATCGAAATAATTAATCAATTTTTAAATATTTAATAAATAAATAATTAATAAATAATTAATAATTACTTATTTAATAATTTAAAATAATAAATCCCTAATTATTAGGATTAATCACAATTTATTATAATATTTATAACTTATCGATATTTATTCGATTAGATCGATTATTTACAAATAATCAATCAACTTAATTAACTGATACGCTATTTATCGAATAGCTACGAATTATTCGAATTATAGATCACTTAACGATTAATCACTCGTATCTTCACGAGCCACTCGTAACTTCCGCATAATTATCGATCTATTAGATTATTATTGAAACTCGTACGACTCGTTAATTAATTAATTACGGATATCTAATTATACGATACGAATAATTATTACAATATTATTCAAATAACTAACGCTCGAATAATAATTCAATTATCGAATCATTACTCGTAATAATAACTAATTATCGAATTATTAATCATATTATTTAATTATTTCTAATCTTTATTTATTAATTAATTACCTAATTATTAATTAATTACCTAATTATTAATTAATTAGATAACTAATAAATAATTAGATAAATAATTAAATAATTAATTAATTAATTAAATTCGAATTTATAAATTAATAAAATAATTTAGAAATTAATAATACTATTTTTCAGAATATAAAACTAATTAATTTTTTTTTTTAATTAATTATTAGAATTTTTAAAACTGATTTTCTGATTTTAGAAAATATAATAAATAATTAATATATCAGAAACATAATACAGGTTTCCAGATTAGGGTTTTTAGGATCAAACCCGGGTCGAAACCGGGTTGCAAACCGGGTCGAACCCGGGTCGCGAAGAACACACCCCAGCAACCCAGAATCCGGGCCGGCGACGTTTCCCGGCGAAAGTCCGGCGAGACAAAAACACGACCACAGCTGCGATTTCAATCCCGTTTCTTCACCGTTTTTGTTCCACAGCAACCACATGACGTTCCCTTCTGATCCTCCTTCCTCGTTCATCGACACAGCAGCCGAAAAACTGAAAAACGCGGCGGCGGCGCCGCTTTCCGGCCACCCCTAAAACAGAACCCAACCGGCACAAAACCGGTGCCAATCGACTCACAACACAACGATCTAAACGTTCGTAATCATCAAAACATCAAATAACAACCAGAAAATCAAACCCGAATTCGCGATTAAAATCCGAAAAACGAAATTAAAATCAATTAATCAAACACTAAAATTAATTGCATAATCAGAAACTACGATTCTTGGGCTTCAATTTGACTACTTACATGAACGATTTGGATGCTGGAATCACCTTCAAACTTTGCTTTGATTCTGCTACTCTGTTCTTCACAAACCCTAACCCTAATTCCCTTTTCTGATTTTCTTTTTATTTTCTGATTTTTAATTATAATTAACTGATTTAATTAATAGTAATTCATGTATTTATATTTATGAAAATAATACCCCTAAGTAAAATTAAGGGTCTAATTACACTCCTAATAAAAATATTTGGCCCCAATTTTTATAATTTTTGGGTATTAATAATGAATTTTTAAATATCCAATAAATACAAAATAAATACCAAAAATTCCCAAAAATTGTGAAAAATACAAATATACAAAGAAAAATGATATATGATAATTTCATAATCATATAAAAATAAGAATATGATTTTTGTGGGGTTTTTGGTACCCGAAGGGGTCCGGAAAAGTCGTTTTTCGCGAAAAAGGTCAATTTGTAAAACGTCTAGGGGTTCAGAATAGCAATACGGTATAGGGTATTTTTGGCAAAATAGGGCCAATGATTTTGTTTGAAATACGGGCTTTTAAAATACTGTTTGAGCTGTACGGGTTTTGATATAAAATATATAACTTGCAATAAAACACTCAATAAATATCCGAAACATGTTCAGATCAAAACAGACAACACGTAGCACATAACGATTAGGGTTTAATGCCTCAACACAGTTAATCACATAATAATACACATAATTTATTATTATTATAATATAATGCAAGCGTAATTTCTCGGTCGTTACACTAAACATTAGAAACCAACATATGCACTATACCATGCTGATCAGTCAGGATAAAGTGTGAATCTATACCCAACTGCATAGACCCACCAACAGATAGGGTACCGAGGCACGAAGGCCCAAGGGTCTGGTCTATCCCCAACCCATAGGATCTAGCTCATCACTGGTCCTCATAATAACCATCCAGCCCGTAGAGTATTTTGATGTCAAATCATTTTGATCTCAAAACATCCCAACTCAGGGTTCGCAAATAACCCGAAAGAATGGGTATTTGCTCAAGGGAGCAATCGAATTATAGGAACAATAATGAAAAAAACTAGCATAATAAGAGTAATTGCAGCGAAATATAAAACAGTTAACTATTCTGAACTTAGAATAGGAATGAAGAAATATTTGCAGTAATTTAAAAGAAAGTTCAGGAATACTTGCTTCAATTGATAATCCTCTGATCTTTAACTTGTTGCCATATCACTCATTCCTGTTGCATCTGTATTTCCCTTGACAGGCTACTTGACTTTTTTTATCATTTACCCTCTTAGTTTATCTTTATTCTAAATCCACTCATTTCATTACTACACGCAATCAGGCTTTACTTTTACAATCTCTGTCTGGCTTTGAATGCCTCCCACTATGAGTATCTATCATAAAAGATACCATTCAATTAACTGAAAATATATAATTGTCTCATCTATACGTTTATCCTTATCATCTACCCGCCCGCTAATAACAGATAAGGATCATATTTAATCATATAAAGTTTAATAGACACGAGAACTCATAGTTCACATAACACATAAACACACAAGGCACGTATCACATATTCCATATAATACATAATCACATAATTCATGTAGCACATGAGTTAAATCGTCAAAAGATAGATCTTGATACGTTTAGGATTGAAATTGGGTCAAAAAGAGTATTTTATTGATCAATAGTTGACTTAGAATGATTCGCAAAACAAATGATCTTTTGATACAAAAGAAATTAGGTTTCGAAAGTATTTTTAGTGAAAGCGAAATATTTTTCTGAGTCTAGAGGCATTCGTTTCGTGTTAAACGGACGAACGGTTGATTTATTATGAATAAAATAAGAATAATTCAATTAATAATAATATTAATTGAATTTTAAATACCTTTGTTTAAATTTTAAAAGCTCAAAATGACTTTTAAATCATTACTTGGCTTAATTATAAATAATTACATTTTATTTAACTATTTATAGATAAAATTAATTAATTAAATAAATTAATCAATTTATTAAATCCATAAATAATTAATTAAAATAAAGTATAAATAATTAAATCAAATTTTGATTATCGAAAATAAAAATAATAGTTTTATGGTATTAAAATAATTTATTCAATTAATTATAATAATTAACTAAATTAATTTGAATTCAAAAACAATTTTTAGAATTTATAAATGATTTTTGTATAAATTTTTAAAATCAGAATTTCAGAAGCAGGAACTTTGAACAGCTGCACCAAAAAATGGATGGAAGGGCGGCCAGAACGGGGAGGGTGACCGGAACTGGGAAGGACACTCTCCGGAACAGGTGAGCTTCTCCAGTTTCCGGTCGCCGGAAATTCGCGGCCCCAACCCCGATTCGGGGTCAAAACTACATGGAAACTCGAGGTTTTTACTCCTAAATTCATCTAACAACGATCAGGAATCAGAATCCCACAACAACAACATTAATTGATGAGTTCCTCACCGATTCCAGCCAACATCCGAGAAGAACTCGGCACTTTCAGGTGAAATACCGATTTGGACAAAAAAGAGAACCAAACTTAATGATTATGGTATCAAATCGAAGCCTATTACAACCACAATCTATTCGTGTAATTATATTCATCTAACAATTAACACAAAACTCAGAAAATCAATTCAAAATATAAGAAACTATCATAAACTCGTTTAATCACTTCAGGGAATCGTTTGGTACAACTAAATATATGAATCAATTGCAAATCACATAGAGAAGTTACTCCAATCCTCAAAATAAATCAATAATCCAAGAATAAAAAATACCCAAAAATCAATTAAAACTGTTCTTCAACAAGAACCCTAATTTTATTTTTCCAGAATCAAATTCATTTTTCTACATGATGCAAACCTCAAAATCTGACATATTATATACCAAAATGATCAGAAAATTATTCTCTACATGATTATAGCATCAATTCATATCAACAACTTCAAGAACAAATTTTTATATTTAAAATCTTAATAAATTCGAATTAAAAGAATTAGACAGAGGATTACCTGAAATTTCTGGGTTAGATTTGACGATTGATTATGATTCTATATTTCGAGAGCTTCGTTTTGATATATTACACGCTTGAATCGGAGTTCGGTAATGCCTTCGTTCGTGCATTTGATTCTCAAGAATGTATCATTTTTAGTGTTTTTCTATGTAATTACTATATTTTTACTGGTTGTAAATTAAAAAAATGAATAAAATGAAATAAGAAATATGCTATTTATATTTACGGAATATTGGTTCGTTCTGGATCATTTTGGATCAATAAATTAGTTGTTTAGCCGCTAAGTAACTGCAATAACGATCCGATTTGATATCAGCTTTGGAAAATAATTCCAACCGGGCCTTTATAAAACACTTTATACGAAAATAATGTATTATTATCCCGTCTTTTGAGAATACGGGTTTTGTTGATTTATCGAAATGATTAACGTATCGAAAATTTTGCGTCGGGCCACGCACGGGTCAAACCGTAATCCAGATCGAAAAAGTCAAAACATTGAAAATATCCGGAATTACCAGATTAGGTTAGGAAGGAGTTTTCGGAAGAGTTTCGGGTGGTAAAAACGTAAAAATGGTTGAAGTCAGACAATTCCCGGCTTTATAAAATAATTTTACAATTATACAGAAAATTATTAATAAATTCATAAATCATTACAAAATCATATAACACTCCAAAAATCACCAGAAAAATACCCTAATTATCTATATTATATTCTGGTCATATTAAAATTTACATGCTCATATTTTATTATATACCAACATCCAAATATTATTATCAATCATTTGATAATTCACCAAAAATTCACATAATAATCACATAATAAGCATTTATTGATAGAAATAATTAGACGTTATATTCCGGATGTTACATCCTTCCCCCCTTAAAAGGATTATGTCCCCAGAATCACAATAAAGAATGATACTGATACTTTTTAAGTATCTCACTTTCATTTTCTCAGGTAAATCTCTCAACCTTACAATTTTTTATAATTTTAACATACCATATCAGTTATTCCTTAATAGCCTCCTGATAACATCATTTTACTGGTTACTCGTATATCTCCACTCAAGTCTCCATCTTATATATAATGGAGGTAAATTTACTTTTCCTGAGTATGCACATATAAACACCCTATTAATCTTCTATACATATGGCGGTGAAGCCAACTCATTTCCACTTACCCTTCCTATTTTACAGCCTCAAAAGGATCAACATAACGCATATAAATTTTTCTTTTTCTTTCTAAATTTAATAATTCGGGCTCATGAACATTTCCAACGGTTACTCATTGTTGAACCTCGTCCCCATATGTTTCTTCGTTCAAATAACCTAATTTGTAATCATTTCCCATCGCATTCGAAGCTCTTTAATCGTTCCCATAATCTTCTTCTTCATCTGCAAATGATGTACTGAGACCTTGGCATATTTGATTTCTAACGTTGACTATGATATTTTTCTAATTACCTTTCTAATAATTTCTCAGGTCTCATCACTTTAATCACAACTCAACGGTCTCTTACCGACATCAAATCTATTTGTTACTCACGTAACCTGAATCAACCTTCATTTTATACATAGGGAGCTAAATTACCCTTCTTAGTCATATACATTTGAACATCTTATGAACTCATTATGCCTGTAACAACAAGGTCGACTCATTCGTAATCGTTCCATCCATCTCATTGTCTCAATAGACTAACTTAATTTATACTAATCTGCTTCTTTTTCTAATTCTAATAATTTGTGTTCATGAACCTTCCATTTTCCCTGACTGTCCAACTTTACTTTTTACGTCTCCTTCTGTTCGGTTAGTCTGGCCTATGATCATTTTCAATCGTATTCGAGAACCTTTAGCTGGTCTCTTGCACTTTCAATCCATCTGCGCCCGATATACTGAACCCATGGCGTCTGATGCTTCGAAATGTTCTAAATCTATTCAAAACTAAAAATCAAAGGAAAATCTCGGCAATTGCATTTAACTCACCACTTTGTAGTATACTTCAATTTCTTTTCAATCACTATCAATTATGTTCATCGAGCGCGAAAATCCTTTACTATCTGAAAGGAAATATTAGTTTGGAATGGAATGAATCATAACTTTATTTAAAACCAAACTCTTGGTACTAATACTTATTTTGTTGTCATATCAAATTAGATATCAATATGAACTTTGATGCTCACAATATTCCATACTGAAGTCAACATCAATCATCTATATTAATACCACCTTTGATATCTAACAACAAAGTGAGTATCAGCATCACCTAGAAACCGGATCAAAACCTGTTCTTCAATTTCTAACCTTCCCAATTCCTTTATCCACTCCCCAGCAATCTTAGTGATATTCACTCTTTCTTTTCTAAACAAGACATCGGTCTCTGAATGGATCTTGCTTGGTTGGTAATTAACCATACTTTCGTAGCTCATAATTAATTATAACCAGAGTTCATACCTTTGAAGCTTAGAACGCAGTTGCTAATCTTTCACCCTTCGCATATCTTCAGGTGTTCAACTTGGTCTTCCTTAGTTCTTGAATAGGCGAGGATGTTATTAATAAATTCAATTACACTATCCAATTACTCCTTATACACTATGTTCATTTAATCTTCAGACTTACAATTTCTGATAACCTATGCGTGACTTCATACCTCCCTTCTCTTTTCTCCATGATCACTTTTGTGTATAGCGCGAAGTACTCTTTATTTCATTATTCTTTCATTCCACATTTCTAAAGTTTTCCTTCACTCAATATCTCATTCCTACTAGGTTATACGATACAGGGCTTTTGACACCAGCTCGACTCTATGCAGTAACCAATGAGAAATTCTTATCTCATTTCCCGAGGTAACCTTGGTAAATCATTCGTTAGAACCTTCGGGGCTTTGCTTTAATTCTAAAGAATTCCGATATAAGATTTATTGTAATGTTCTTCTTTAACAGTTCACCACTAATACCTTGGTTTAATCTCCCCTGTTTACACGCATTCTTTGAATAAAATTTCTATCTTCAATTATCGGCGTTTCATTTCATTCTCCTATCAGTTCTGACATAGCTAACATTCACAACTTGCTAATATCCTGGACTATTTTATAAAATTTCTTTATCGTCCTTTTGATTCCACTTCTTTTCTTATTTAGTTCTTCATTCTCATTGCTCATTAACTCTTTTAACATAAGGAATGTCTTTTTCTTGATAATATTAATATGTGCATTATTAGCTAAGCCATTTCTGAAGTTAATAAAAGGCTTTTATTTATAATATTTAAGTTCTTATGGACAGAATTATCAAAATTCATTGATAATTATTTTCTTAGCCTCACTTAAATCATCATTGATCGCATATTTGGCTTTTTTTCCCAATTGATCAACATTTCTTTTTCTTGAGTTCACATGCGGACTTCGTTAGTCTTCGTCTAACATCGGATACTTGGATTCGCGAGCTTTATAAAACTTTTATTCAATCGCCATTCGATATGGGTATACTTTTAAGTCCTTCCTGGAATGCTATTACAGATGATAGAATCTCTTTGCTTTATCTTGAACCTTCAGTTCTTGAAAATATTCTTCTTACTAGCATGTACCAATTACTTTCTGTTCCTCTTGTTTACCGAACAGGGTGTATTCATCTAGATAAAATCTCGCATATGTCTGCAGTAACATCACGCTAATTCTACTAAACTTTCGATTTCTGCTAATGCCATCACTTCCTTCAACTTGCTAACCGCTTTGATTTCGGATTTGAAAATCATGTTAGAGCTTGACTCAATCTAATTGGAATCGATCTCGATTTAGCTAACCATTGGTTGGTAAAGTTGATCAATTAACTCTTTTAACTGATCACTTAAACCAGTGCTGACTAGCTAACTGGAATCAAAGACCAATTATATAAAGTCGGGTTAGGCATAATAACTTTCTCAAGAACCGAGATCGCAGTTATTTGGAGTATTGACGAGAACGACAATATACCTCTTTATCCTTACATGTAGGGTAATTTCTGAAAATTTGGGCAGCACTTGCCCTATATCATTGACTACCAGCCGGACTCAAGCCAACACCATCAATCTACCAAATCATCCATAATCATATCCATCCACTTCCATCAACCAAATTCATCCATCCACCATAATTCAAACTATATCATATTGACCAGCATTTATATGATTAACTGGCATAACATATATCTTTTTTGAAATGGGACTAAGGTCTTAAACCAACAATGATTAATATAACCATACTTTTCTCAGTTCTTTCAGAATATAATAAAATTTTATTTTGCAAGTCTTTTAACTTATCTCTTACCATTACTAATTGGGTACAGTTACTTTTGAAAATTATGCTGCATCCTTCAACGAACTACACCAATCCTCCTTCTTTGACGATACACACTCAATTTCATTAGCGAGTCTGTTGATCTTTTAATAACCATGCAGGGTCTTAATTATCATCATCACAATCGAGTGACAACTCATCACCCGTTCGTTATTTCTTAAAAGGTCTCGCAGTCGAATCACCATTAATTTATCTCCACTTATGTTCCCGAATCGAACTTTCGTCACCGACCCGGTTATGGGTATTAAATTTACCGTAACTTATTTACTCAAGGTAGAGAACTTCACAATTTCTTGAAGAACACGTTCAAAATTTGTTTGCAATTAAGATTTTTTGATCTTGAATCTTCACGGCAAATATCTTTCTGTGACGAAGGGATGCTTCACGTATTAATTGCCTGTCTGAGTCAGTGTTCAGAATTCCCTTGATCTCCGATTGTTGTCCCGACACCCGTTCGCTTTGCATACAGCCTTACTTCCTTATTTTATAACTAATTTATTTGTTACGGTTCGCTAACCATTCATTTCACGTCAAAATCCTCTAATTTGAAGCGCGTCATGTTAACGCAATCTATCGTACTGATGAGATCCTCGTAACACGAACAACTATCTGAATTGATGTCTTCGCCACGTCCATGTTATTAATGAATTCCTTCTTCCTTACCCGCGGATGTCCACCATTTATCGGTTTGCAGTCGTATCTATGTTTGTTGTATGATTCCACGTTCCACACTATTTCATTTCTTTTGAAATCGTCAAAGAACAGACTGTACGCAAGAGGAGAGTTTGTGAATATGACTTTGATTGAAAACTAAATAAGGAATAACAATATCACATACGATTGGGAGAATCTGTAATTCAGTAAATTGAAGGAAGAAGAATGAGTGAAGATTTAGATGTGAATGAGATAACCATATTCGTACTCAAGATGGCCAGTCTTTCATACTATATGGCATAAAACACATTATTAGGTGGCATCCCACCCGACTCTTCATCATTTCGACAAAGCGTCACACCACAACACTGTTTGTCTCAATTAAGAATAAGTAATTTGAGAAGAGAAACAATTAAGAAGGAATACAATAAATTTTCTTTCGTCTTCGCCTCATATGATTTATCCACAGAAGAAACTAATACGTATTCAAGAATGAAGAAGAACATATGATATCGTATTAAGAGAAGGAATGTCGATGTTGATCACCTTCCACGCTTCATCTACGTATGCCTTCAGAAACCAGTCGAATGAGAGATTCACAGTTTAGGTCACATTATAACTTCGAAATGTCATCTGGAAATGCCTCCACATTAAATGCTTTAATGATTTGATCATAATCATGTCCCTAAAAAATTTATAATTACAACTCCCGACTTCTTCTATGCCACGTAGAATAACAATCGATCCCGCCACGCTTCAACTTTGTCGATTAGGAATATTATCCTTTGCCAACCGTCTAAAAGAGTCTTCTATTTCCTTCAATCATCCTTTGTCCATTCGAATTACAAACTTTTTAAATTTTAATAATTTCATGAATTGGGTAAATAATATTTTAATATGTTCATTAAATTGTTGGTATTATTTAAACATTACTTTTATCTTTCACGAAAACTTTAAATTTTCTCCCTGCTGGGGGGGTCTACTTAGTCCTTCGAACTGACAACACTGAGTCTATATCAATTCTTCTTTTTAGGTCATTTTCTGTTTATAATAACAAGAACTTTAATAGTAATTCGACAACCAAATTGTAAAACTCATTTCATGCAAAAATCTTCTGAAAGTTGATTAACAAAATCTTCTCCGAAATCTCATTTTAAAATTTTGAAAATTAAATATTTGGTCATCATTACTATATAAGTTACTTGCTATTCTCTTGATCCACTAATGAAATATCTAATTAAAGGAATGCCCATATAAGGGTCCCTCCATTTTGGTACATCTTCCACTTTTCCTTGGATTCTGCTCGCACTTATTAGTCGACGAAGTTTCATTTACTATTGTATATCATTTATTCGCAATTCTACTGTAATGCTGACATTTGGTACTATCTATGACATTCTTCTCATCATTCTTGACGCTATGCTTACAACCACGCAGGAGATTCGACGTCCTTTCTATAGATAGGGTCACACCTTCTTGCTAGCCTTATCTATAACTAGTAGGGTAAATATCATTCTTCGCGCAGCGCCCGGTATGTGATAAGAATCTTTTCGCGACGGTGGTGCCTTTTGCAGCTTGCAACTTTGGCCCTTCATCAGCTTCCATCAACTCGTTGCCTCCAGCGTAGAGCTCGTTCTATTACCTAATTCTAAGTTAAATCGTACCAAAGTTCACCTAGCCTCTCTTTCACAAGTTCTCACAAGAATCAATAGTATTTTCTTTAAAACCACATGAAATATAGGGTAATATATCCTGACTACGTCGATCTATCGATTCCTCAATAATGTAGGATCGGAGAATTCAATATACCTATAGCGTTGCGATATTCACCTTACACTTCCCTCAATAATTCTGGCTTACCAATTCCGTATCGGACGTGCTAATCCTCATTCGCACTCTATTCGAACTTAAAATGAGTGTACCTAGGATCTTTCTTATCTTATATGACATGTCCATCCTAACTTACTTTCACCTATTTTTATTTCAGGGAGCAATAACCTGTAGCTCTGATACCAACTTGTAACACCCCCAAATCCAGGGTCAAGATTGGGTGTCACTACATAACTTTAAATAATAAAAACCTGTATATTAAAATAAATATACAGACAACCCCTCATTATTCAGGATCGCATACAGGTTATGGTATGAAATAAGAATCTAACCTTCTAAAATTTACATTGTCTAAATACAATTTTATTACCTTATTACTAATTTCCTTGTACTGATCACTCTGACACCTCCAAATTTCTTCAGCCGGAATCTCACCACCTTTGTTGTCTATTAAAATCTATTCACTTTCGTCCTTATTTGATATTGAAAGAAATAAGGGTTCACAAAGCAAGAGTGAGCAAAAAATGCCCAGCAAGTATCATAAATGGTTTCCAGGTATCAGATCAAAGAAACTCCTGGAAACGATTTTTGAATGATTTCAAAACATTTTTATACATTAAGAACAGTTGAGTGAACAAAACATCGGCCCTCATTGGCCTTTAGTCATAAATCACATTTTTCTGTAAAAAAATAGTGAACGTTTCAATTTTACATCCTTTTGAATCAAATCTTTGTTTGATTTTGTACTTATGAACTATTTGGGAAGGAATTCCGTTAATGGCGATCAACAATAAATTAGGCCGAACATTGGAAACCAATATATGCACTATACCCTGCTGATCAGTCAGGATACAGTGCGGATCTATACCCAACTGCATAGACCAACCAACATATAGGGTACCGAGGAACTATGGCCCAAGGGTCTGGTCCATCCCCGACCCATAGGATCCAGCTCATCACTGGTCCTCATTATAACCGTCCAGCCCGTAGAGTATTTTGATGTCAAATCATTTTGATCTCAAAACATCCCAACTCAGGGTTCGCAAATAAACCGAAAGAATGGGTATTTGCTCAAGAGAGAAATCAAATTATATGAACAATAATGAAAAGAACTGGCATAATAAGAGTAATTGCAGTGAAATATAAAATAGTTAACTATTCTGAACTTAGAATAGGAATGAAGAAATATTTGCGGTATTCTAAAAGAAAGTTGAGGAATACTTGCCTCAATTGATAATCCTCTGATCTTTAACTAGATTCCATATCACTCAGTCCTGTTGCATCTGTATTTCCCTTGACAGGCTACTTGACCTTTTTTATCATTTACCCTCTTAGTTTATCTTTATTATAATTCACTCGTTTCATTACTACACGCAATCAGGCTTTACTTCTACAATCTCTGTCTGGCTTTGAATGCCTCCCACTATGAGTATCTATCATAAAAGATATCATTCAATTAACTGAAAATATATATTTGTCTCATCTATACGTTTATCCTTATCATCTACCCGCCCGCTAATAACAAATAAGGATCATCTTTAATCATATAAAGTTTAATAGACACGAGAACTCATAGTTCACATAACACATAAACACACAAGGCACGTATCACATATTCCATATAACACATAGTCACATAATTCATGTAGCACGTGAGTTAAATCGTCAAAAGATAGATCTTGATACGTTTAGGATTGAAATCGGGTCCAAAAGAGTATTTTATTGATTAATAGTTGACTCAGAATGATTCGCAAAACAAATGATCTTTTGATAAAAAAGAAATTAGGTTTCGAAAGTATTTCTATTGAAAGCGAAATAGTTTTCTGAGTCTAGAGACGTTCGTTTCGTGTTAAACGGACGAACGATTGATTTATTATGAATAAAATAAGAATAATTCAATTAATAATAATATTAATTGAATTTTAAATACCTTTGTATAAATTTTAAAAGCTCAAAATGATTTTAAATCATAATTTAGCTTAATTATAAATAATTACATTTTATTTAACTATTTATAGATAAAATTAATTAATTAAATTAATTAATCAATTAATTAAATCCATAAAAAATTAACTAAAATAAATTATAAATAATTAAATCAAATTTTAATTTTTGAAAATAATAAAGAAAATAATTTAATGGAATTAAAATAATTTATTCAAATAATTATAATAATTAACTAAATTAATTTGAATTCAAAAACAATTTTTTGAATTTATAAATGATTTTTCAATAAATTTTTAAAATCAGAATTTTAGAAACAGGAACTTAGAACAGCTGCACAAGAAAATGGATCGAAGGGCGGCCAGAATGGGGAGGGTGACCGGAACTGGGAAGAACACTCGTCGGAACAGGTCAGCTTCTCCACTTTCCGGTCGCCGGAAATTCGCGGCCCCATCCCCCTTTCGGGGTCAAAATCATATGAAAACTCGAGACTTTCCGGTGAAATACAGATTTGGACAAAAAAGCGAACGAAACTTAACGATTCTGGTATCAAATCGAAACCTATTACAACCACAATCTATTTGTGTAATTATATTCATCTAACAATTAACACAAAACTCAGAAAATCAATTCAAAATTTAAGCAACTTTCATAAACTCGTTTAATCACTTCCGGGAATCGTTTGGTATAACTAAATATACGAATCAATTGCAAATCACATAGAGAACCTATTCCAATCCTCAAAATCAATAAATAATCCAAGAATCAAAAATACCCAAAAATCAATTAAAACTGTTCTTGAACAAGAACCCTAATTTTATTTTTCCAGAATCAAATTCATGTTTCTACATGATGCAAACCTCAAAATCTGACAAATTATATACCAAAATGATCAAAAAATTATTCTCTACATGATTATAACATCAATTCATATCAACAACTTCAAGAACAAATTTTCATATTTAAAATCTTAATATATTTGAATTAAAACAATTAGATAGAGGATTACCTGAAATTTCTAGGTTTCATTTGACGATTGATTATGATTCTATATTTCGAGAGCTTCGTTTTGATATATTACACGCTTGAATCGGAATTCGGTAATGCCTTCGTTCGTGTGTTTTATTCTCAAGAACGTATCGTTTTTAGGGTTTTTCTCTGTAATTACTATATTGTTACTGGTTGTAAATGAATAAATGAATAAAATGATATAAGAAATATGCTATTTATATTTACGGAATATTGGTTCGTTCTGGATCATTTTGGATCGATAAATTAGTTGTTTAGCCGCTAAGTAACTGCAATAATGATCCGATTTGATATCAGCTTTGGATAATTATCCCAACGGGCCTTTATAAAACACTTTATACGAAAATAATGTAATATTATCCCGTCTTTTGAGAATACGGGTTTTGTTGATTTATCGAAATGATTATCGTATTGAAAATTTTGCACCGGGCCACGCACGGGTCAAACCATAATCCGGATCGAAAAAGTCAAAATGTGGCGTCCCACCAAACCCGGGTCAGAGGTTTGGGGTCCACAACACATACTCAATATATAAACCTGTATATAAAATATTATTTGCAATGACCCTGCTTTATATAACCACGGATCGCAACAGGTTAAAGTATGCAAACAAGCCACAACCTTAACTTTTATTACAATGTACCAAATCCCAACTAATTTAATTTACAACTGATATGAAATATTCTTACAACCTTACTATCTCACTACTGCAATAAGCTCCTGCTAGCTCGATCAATCATAATTTGGAATCCTAGCTCGAACATTGAACTGGGAAACCTTGCTATCAACCGTATCCTTCTTAACTGTAGAATACATAAAAAGATTTGCAAGAATGAGCTAACTAGCTCAGCAAGTCATATTATCAATAACTGAGGTTAAACAATAATAAACGAGGTGATTCAAAGGAATCAAGCTTCTTGTTAAATAGAATTGGATATTCATTTCAAGTTTTTAAAACCAAGGTTAGGCTGCTGATCAGTCACGCACTAACCCCGAGCAAAGCATATAGCACTGCTCTGACTACTGGATCCAAGGCACACATTGGCCTAACTTGACCATTGATATGGTCTGACCACGAATCTGGTCCACATAAAGAAAACTATCCAATTCTAATGCATTTCAATATGATAAACAATAGAGTTCAATAAAACCAGATCATAATTAATAATCATAAAACATTTGTAAAAGAGCATGGTAAAAATTCATGGTTACCAAAAGGGTATGTCAAAATACATAAAAGAAGTGGCTTTCAGCCGGTAGGATAATCGGGTATTAGAAGAATAGTGTTTTTACAAGGTTTTAGTGCTTTGATATCACAAGGTATGATTGAGTATAAAAGTTTCTGTATGTGTAAACAATTCTGTTCCAGTGTTTGGTATATGATGGGTATATATTTGTGGAGTAATATCGTATTTGTGTGGTTTAGTATCTGGTAAATCTACAATAAATGGTTTACAAAGAATAAGGCTTACATCTCAAAGATCAAATGATGTGGCTCAGGTTCAAGGCTGAAGGATTCAAAATATGTACAGTATAAAACAGAGCTATCTTGGGTATTAACAATTTGTCACAAGAGAATTTAAAAAATATTTGCGTTGTATCTTAAGAAAGGTTTAGAAATACTTGCCTTATCATAATCGATTTCAACTTCACTTGTATTTGTCTAATGACCCCATTCAACAATCACTCGTCTGCTTCTCCTATGTCTCGCATCTATCTTCTGCTCACTTGTTGTATTTTCTACATGTCAATTCTATTTTCTGATCACCTGCTTCTCTTTCTTACGCCTTGCTTACTCTGCTAGACATCATAAGTATCTATCAATATTCCACTCATACGATTCTGTTCAACACATACTTCTATCTACCCTTCGTTTCACCCAAATCCGATTAATGGATCGAAAGTTATGTTATAAACAAGTAATCACCGAACATATAGACCGACAATCAAACAATAAGTCACATATAACACATAACACGTCAAATAATCAACGACATATCATTTATAAAGAAGTCTCGGGTCATAAACAGGCTTTCGGGTATTTAAAATAATTTTTAAAACATTTTTCCGAATTAAAACGGGTCGTTGGATCAATTTCAGAGTAATAAACAGGGTTCGGTTGGCCAATTCTGGCTTCGAAACAATTTTATAATAATTATCGAGCCTTGTAAATAATTTAAAATATTATTTTAAAGCTCGAAACTATTTTTCGGAATTTTTAAACATTTAAAATCATTAAATCCAATTAACTAATCAATTAATATCAATTAATAAATAATTAAACTAATTAATCAATTAATATTTAAATTAATTGATCAATCAATTAATTAATTATTAATTAAAATTAAATAATTAAGTGATTTAGATTTATTTTTAAGTTAAAGATGAATTTTAGAAATAAAATAAATGATTTTTGGAATTAAAATAAATAAATAAAGACAATTTTTAAAAAGTAGAAATTCCAGGGGGTTAAGTGTAAGTTTTCAAAACTTTTAGTCGCAGGGTTAAAACTGTACAGTTTGCAAACTTTTGGGGTTTAACTGTAATGTTTGTAAAACCCTGGGGGCTAAACGGATATTTGTCCGCCGCCACCCCCAGGTCGCCGGAGAACGTCGCCGGAAACGACGTCGGTGGAGTTCAGCTACACAGAAATCACTCAACAGCTCGAGAAACGTTTTACAACTCTCAAGGATTCTCCCCATGGGTCTGGAATGGACTGAAGATAAGCTATATGTCCGGAAAAACTGAAGCAACTTCCTGTCGCCGCCGTGTTCGTCCAACTCCGGCGAGCTCGAACCGGGTACCCTTTGTACATTAAACTGGGATCAATCAATTCCTCTCCTTACGATCTATAAGCTGGTAACATCTAATTAAACCAATAACCCTTAAAACAAAAATCCCTAATTTCCAATTAACAATATTCAAAGTATATAAACCCTAGTTTCTTTAATTCGAGAATCAAACACTTATTTGAACATGTTATTGAACTCCAAATCAATCATATAATATATCAAAATCATCAGGAAGAAAAGCTCTACAACATGCATTCATCAAATCATACAAACAAGCTCTTGAACAAAAATTCGGAATTTAAATACCAAGAAATTCGAATATAAATCATTAAACAGAAAATCACCTAATGTTTATGGGTTGAAATTGATGGAAAATTTGGATTCTAGATTTCAGTAGCTTCGTTTTGAGTATATGTACGCCAAAATCGGATATCGATAACGCCTTCGAATTTGTGTTTGATTACGAAGAACAAAATATAATCATAGTATTTTCTCTGTAAAAACTCTGTAAATACTGTTTGCAAATGATTTCCGGTACAAAATAAAATACGGTAGAGGCTATTTATAATTAAGGGAAATTAGTATCCCGTTGGATCATTCCGGATATAAAATGGTACGTTTATTTATAAAAACTAATCCAAACGGTACCGGTTTTCGAGATAATTATCCAAATCAGTATAATTTGTACTGCGGTCTTGGTCTCAGCGCCTGGTTACACGTACTACGAAGTGATAATAGTGATAGTTTAATAAAAAGCTCCCGTTTATCAAAAATACGAGTTTTATTGATTTACCGAAACGAATATTGTATCGAAAATGTTGCGCCGGGACCCGCGCAGGACAAACCATACGCCGGATCGAAAAAGTCAAAACATGGAAAATGCTCAGAATATTACAATTAGGTTATGAAGGAGTTCTCGGAAGAGTTTCGGGTTCTAAAAATGTAACAACGGATGACGTCGGTTGGTTCCCGTTTTTATAAAATAGATTTTAAATACCCGGAAAAAGATTTTATAAAATCCATATGATTCCTATAAATTCATAAATCAACATAAAAATAATTTGGAAAATATGACAATTATCTATATTTTATTTGGAACATATAAAAATTGAAATACTTAATTAATAACACTTTTAAACATTCAAACACATTTAACACTTGACAAATTATTCACAGAATAGATACTGAATACATATAATAATTATCTATTAGCAAAAATAATTGCACGATATATCCCGGATATTACATCCTTCCCCCCTTAAAAGGATTCTGTCCTCAGAATCTCCTAAGAAAACAAATGAGGACACTTTGCTCTCATATCACTTTCTAACTCCCAGGTTGACTCTTCAACCTTTGGGTTTCTCCATAATACTCTTACTAACTTTACCACTTTATTTCTTAATACTTTCTCTCTTTCCTCTAGAATCTCTATCGGACTCTCTACATATGACAAATCTTCCTGAAGCTCTATCGGCTCATATTCTATTACATACCTGAAGTCTGGATTATACTTCTTAAGCATCGATACATGAAAAATATTATGAATGTGCTCCATGTACGGAGGTAACGTTAACTCGAAAGCTATTTTTCCAACATGCTTTAAAATTTCAAAAGGTCTGACATATCTTAGGCTCGGTTTTTCTTTCTTTCTAAACCTCGTTAATCCCTTCCACGGCGATACTTTCAGTAGTACTAAGCTTCCTTCTTCGAATTACATGTCTTTCCTTGATTGATCTGTTTATTTCCTTTGACGGTCTGGTAAGGCTATCAATCTCTTCTGGATAACTTCAACAACTTCCTTTGTCTGTTGTACTAATTCAGGTCCAAGTATTTTGCGTTCTACTGCTCCGTCTTAATACACTGGAGATCTGTATTTGCGTCCATAAAGGGATTCTTAGGGTGACATCCCGAAACTAGCGTGATAACTGTTTTTGCAAGCAAATTCTATCAGAGGTAAATGCTCGCCCCAATTTCCTTTGAAATCAATAGCACAAACACGTAATAAGTCTTATATTGTCTGGATTATTCTTTCACTTTGGCCATCCGTCTGTGGGTGATAATCTGTACTCATATTCAATCTTGTTCCTAAACATTCTTGAAAACTCTTCCAAAATCTCGAATTAAATCTTGGATCTCGATCAGATACGATAGACAAAGGGATTTCATGACGAGCTACACTTTCCTTCAGGCACCTATGGATCAACTTATCGAGCGAAAATCTTTCGTTTATAGGCAGAAAATGAGCTGACTTAGTAAATCTATCCACTATAAGCCAAATGACATCATGATTAGTTTTTGTGCTTGGTAACCCCAACTATGAAATCCATGGTGATATGCTCCCACTTCCACTCTGGAACTTCCAATGACTGTAGCAATCCACTCGATCTCTGATGCTCTACTTTAACTCTGTTGACATATATAACATCTGCTAATTCATTCTGCAATTCCCCGCTTCATATCTAACCACCTATAATTTCCTTTAAATCTCTATACATCTTGGTACTCCCTGAATGGATTGAATACCTCGAATTATGAGCTGCCTGTAAAATTTCATCCTTCAGTTCCATCACTGGTGGAATCCAAGTTCTAGAAGAAAACCTAAGAATACCTTGATCATCCTTTTTGCATGCACTATTCTTCCCATACTAAATGATTTATATCCTGATCTACTACCTCTTCCTGACACTTCTTTATCTTCTCTAACAATCCCGACTGAAAAGTTATACTTATACATTCTTACTCCTTTTTGGATCATGCACTCTGACTTCCAATTCCAACTTCTAGAATCCCATAGATAATTCTTCTGGTACAGTTTCTATGTTTATTCTCTCTCCTTCTTGCTCATCTCTTGCCCCTACATTTGCTTTTCCTCGAGAGTTCATACTTCGACTTTTATGGTACGTATATATTTCACATCTTTCTCTATACTTATAATATTTCCCAATCTTTCAAAACGAATATTATTGTTGCTTTTAATTCCCAGTTATGAGTAGGGTACTTCTGTTCATAAGGTTTCAGTTGTCTGGATGCATATGCAATAACTTTATTATTTTGCGTCATCACACATCCTATTCCCTTACGAGAAGTATCACTATAAACTACCAAATCTCCATAATACTTTCAAAGTAATAAAATAGATGTTATAATCATTCTTTCATTTAACTTCGCAAAACTTTCCCCACCCTTCTCCATTTCACATAACCTTCTTGCTTTTCCTGGTCAGCTTCATCCAAAATATTGCAATTTTCAAGAAATCTTGCACAAATTTCCAATAATAACTAGCCCATGATAAAACTTATTACTTTTGTTGGTGCTTCTGGTCTTTCTTCATTCATACTGTCTTTAAATTTTCTGCTGAATCCCCTTTTATCTCCTCCTTACTGATTGTCTATACTAAGAATTATACCTCCTGCCATTAAAGTTTTCACTTGGTAAACCCTTCTTATACCGCTTTTTTCTTCTTTAACTCCTCAGCTATCATTGTATAGGTTGCATGGTTCTCCTTAAGTAACACCATCCAACTAACATTTCTAGAATTTTATAACAACAGTACTGAGTTCTGAAAATTATCTTTGATATGTCCATAAGTTCAATCTTCACTTGGTGATATACCCAGTCTTAAATCAATCTTATAAAAATACCTTGCTTTGTTCATATAATTAAACAAATCATTGGTTCGAGGTAACCGATATCTGCTCTTGAGCGTAAACTCGTTGAGCTTTCGCTAACACATAATCTAATACTTCCATTTTTCTTATTAACATATTATGCCGGTGCATTTTAGGGGTAACGCTAGGTCCAGTTGCTTTTTCTTCTAATTATCTCCTGCATTTGCTCTGGTAACTCCTTTATTTTATCTGGTGCCATTCTATGCGGGGCTTTGGACACTGGCTTCATTTCAGGTGCTAAATCAATCATAAACGCATTTTCTTTATCTAAAGGAAATATTGGTAACTCATCTGGAAACATATCTTGAGACTGTAAAATCTTCAAGTTCGGTTTGCTCCTGACTTTTATTTATAATCACCATAGCACGTATATTTCGGTCACTGTAATCCTAAATCATTCTTAACTAGTTCTTTACTTTCCTTTGTCCTTTAAACTTCTTCATGTTCTCATTTGGCATCTTCAAAACTATCTTCCATCACGACAGTCTACCTGGGCATCACACTTGAATAGTTAATCCATTCCTTAGAATAATGTCAAATCCTCTTATCTCAAATGATATCAATTCTTTGCAACTTATTGCCAGAAATATCGATTCCGCCATTGGTACTTACTTATTCAATAACTGCACGTTCTTAACTTGCTAGTCCTTTGGTCATAAACTTATTGATTCAACAAGATAATTCATCTGATTAATAAAACCTTGAGAGATATACAATCAAGTTGCTCCCACATCTTTCAATACTTTAACGCATAAGGTATTCGCATTAATCTTCCACATCATCACATCCATATTCTAAATATCGTATCACAAATTCTCGTTCTCGAAGACGTATCTCTTATTGAAGTAGATTCCTTTGACTGTTAATGCATCCCTGGCTAGGGCCAGTGATTTACAATTCTCACCATATGCCCTTGTTTCCTTTCTATGCATGAGAGATAAATGAGACTTTGCCCGCTGGGTGTATAATACGTTGACTTTTGTTTAAAATGCTCTCGGAAAGAGCAACGATACAACAAAACTACTAGAAGGATTCACGATTTTAATAAACTTAGAGTTGAAAAGAAAGAAGAAGTAATGATTTGAATATGAATGAGACAACCACATAGTACTTAAGATGGCCAGTCTTTCATACCGTATGGCATACAGCACATGATTAGGTGGCGTCCCACCCGACTCTTCGTCATTCCGACAAAGTGTCTCATCATAACACTGTTTGTCTCTATCAGAAAACAAAACTCAAGGGGAACAATTAAGTTTGAAAGGAATGCAAAATCCTCCGTTTTGATATCATCAGAAAGAATTTATTAAGAAAAGGAGTTCATACATTTTTAGGAATTAAAAAAGGCATATACGCTATAATGTTGAGGACAAGAATGATACCATTGGTCACCATCCACATTCCACTTGTATTCATCTTTTGAGTTTGATCGATCATATCCCAATTGTATCGTATAACAACTTTAGAAGTATGCTAAAATGCCTTCGCAACTAAGCATTATGGTAGATTCTTACTTGTAACGTCGCACCAACACATGTAATACTTTAACAATTCGATCGTAATGGCGTTCTTATCATATAACCTTGAGTTTCCTCTTTTAATTTGTAATAACCATGAATCATTCAACATAGCGATCATTTTATTAACAATATTCTTCCTTTAGAAAAGTCTGGAAATTTTCCCAATCTTTTTCGGTCATGCTCAGGCTTCCGTTTAATTAATGAATTCTTCGAACTCTAATAATCCCAGTAATTGGATGAATACTTACTCTGTACGCTAGTTCTGTTGTTAATCCTATCAGACAATACTTGCACTCACTTCTTCATAATCACAGGTTACCTCGTTCTCCAAATTAACAATACTGAGTCTAAAACAAAATCCTTCCAGATAATCCGGGTCTTTTAACAAACAAGAAACTCAAGTAGTAATTTGAGAACCAAGGTTTAAAACTTATTTTATTCAAAAAGGCTTTTAGAAATTTTGTGAGGAAAAATCTTTTTCGAAAACTTGTTGAAAATTTTGAAAATTTTGAAAATCACACATCTGGTTGTCCTCACTATGTGAGTTGGTTGTTGTCCTTCTTATGACCAAATACCAAGTTAAAGAATGATCACTCAATCCTCTCCTTCATTGGGGTCTATTACATTCCTTAATCAATAAAAACTTCCGCTGTCGTTGCACGTTATCTTATTCGTAGCTTCACATTAAGGCTCCCATACTGGTAGTACTCTCGTTAACCACTCTGCAATCATTAAGTGGAACAGACTATCCAGTAGTCAACAAGTCAGCTAATGTCACATCATCTTGTTAAAATATATACCACATCATTACAACATCATTAATTTCAAGAAATCTTCAGATCCCTAATCTCCTCTAACTCTCTCTCTACAACACTTATCTACTCCATTTCACAGGCTAGTCATGAGTGGCCTAATTACTAACAGCTTCTTGTAACCTGATAACAGCCATCCTCCGGAACACTTAAATCTTCTTTCTAAACTCCTTCTCACCTTAATTTGTATCTCAATACTCACCATTTACTGCAGCTATCGTGTCCCTTCTCGCAAATGTTGATGTTTCATTGGAATGGTTTTTTTTTTTTAACTGAGGATATAAAATATGATGTATAGTAAAAAGAAAAGATACATCCATAGTTGAATGTTCAAAAGAACAAGAAGCAAATGAAGGTTCTTGAATAGGTAATCTTTTATCAAAAGATGATAGAATAACGTTGAATAACTTGGAGAGGCGCAACTGTCATAACAGAAGGTAATACCGCTAATACTGATGGAAGAATAAGGCGCAAATCGAATCGGGAAGAAGATGACGAGTCTTAAACGGAAAGCTCCAAACGGTCAGTTGATGCAGGGAAATCAGGATCTGCCATTGCCTTTGCCTAGATATCACGTCGCGAGTTAAAAATCCTGAATCGCAACACGAATCATGCCGGAGACCTACTATACAGTCGCACTCAACCTCACGATGGCTTATCTTTCTATTTCCTATTCCTAATCCTAACCCTCTACCCAATCCCGACTATCTAGGCTTGTTTCAGTGACTTATAACCTGTAGTTCTGATACCAACCTGTGGCGTCCCACCAAACCCGGGTCAGAGGTTTGGGGTCCACAACACATACTCAATATATAAACCTGTATATAAAATATTATTTGCAATGACCCTGCTTTACATAACCAGGGATCGCAACAGGTTAAAGTATGAAAACAAGCCACAACCTTAACTTTTATTACAACGTACCAAATCCCAACTAATTTAATTTACAACTGATATGAAATATTCTTAGAACCTTACTATCTCACTACTGTAATAAGCTCCTGCTAGCTCGATCAATCATAATCTGGAATCCTAGCTCGAACATTGAACTGGGAAACCTTTCTATCAACCGTATCCTTCTTAACTGTAGAATACATAAAAAGATTTGCAAGAATGAGCTAACTAGCTCAGCAAGTCATATTATCAATAACTGAGGTTAAACAATAATAAACGAGGTGATTCAAAGGAATCAAGCTTCTTGTTAAACAACCAATAGAATTGGATATTCATTTCAAGTTTTTAAAACCAAGGTTAGGTTGCTGATCAGTCACGCACTAACCCCGAGCAAAGCACACAGCACTACTCTGACTACTGGATCCAAGGCACACATTGGCCTAACTTGACCATTGATATGGTCTGACCACAAATCTGGTCCACATAAAGAAAACTATCCAATTCTAATGCATTTCAATATGATAAACAATAGAGTTCAATAAAACCAGATCATAATTAATAATCATAAAACATTTGTAAAAGAGCATGGTAAAAATTCATGGTTACCAAAAGGGTATGTCAAAATACATAAAAGAAGTGGCTTCCAGCCGGTAGGATAATCGGGTATTAGAAGAATAGGGTTTTTACAAGGTTTTAGTGCTTTGATATCACAAGGTATGATTGAGTATAAAAGTTTCTGTATGTGTAAATAATTCTGTTCCAGTGTTTGGTATATGATGGGTATATATTTGTGGAGTAGTATCATATTTATGTGGTTTAGTATCTGGTAAATCTACAATAAATGGTTTACAAAGAATAAGGCTTACAGCTCAAAGATCAAATGATGTGGCTCAGGTTCAAGGCTGAAGGATTCAAAATATGTACAGTATAAAACAGAGCTATCTTGGGTATTAACAATTTGTCACAAGAGAATTTAAAAAATATTTGCGTTGTATCTTAAGAAAGGTTTAGAAATACTTGCCTTATCATAATCGATTTCAACTTCACTTGTATTTGTCTAATGACCCCATTCAACAATCACTCGTCTGCTTCTCCTATGTCTCGCTTCTATCTTCTGCTCACTTGCTGTATTTTCTACATGTCAATTCTATTTTCTGATCACCTGCTTCTCTTTCTTACGCCTTGCTTACTCTGCTAGACATCATAAGTATCTATCAATATTCCACTCATACGATTATGTTCAACACATACTTCTATCTACCCTTCGTTTCACCCAAATCTGATTAATAGATCGAAAGTTATGTTATAAACAAGTAATCACCGAACATATAGACCGACAATCAAACAATAAGTCACATATAACATATAACACGTCAAATAATCAACGACATATCATTTATAAATAAGTCTCGGGTCATAAACAGGCTTTCGGGTATTTAAAATAATTTTTAAAACATTTTTCAGAATTAAAACGGGTCATTGGATCAATTTCAGAGTAATAAACAGGGTTCGGTTGGCCAATTCTGGCTTCGAAACAATTTTATAATAATTATCGAGCCTTGGAAATAATTTAAAATAATATTTTAAAGCTCGAAACTATTTTTCGGAATTTTTAAATCATTTAAAATCATTAAATCCAATTAAGTAATCAATTAATATCAATTAATAAATAATTAAACTAATTAATCAATTAATATTTAAATTAATTGATCAGTCAATTAATTAATTATTAATTAAAATTAATTAATTAAGTGATTTAGATTTATTTTTAAGTTAAAGATGAATTTTAGAAATAAAATAAATGATTTTTGGAATTAAAATAAATAAATAAAGACATTTTTTAAAAAGTAGAAATTCCAGGGTGTAAAGTGTAAGTTTTCAAAACTTTTAGTCACAGGGTTAAAACCGTACAGTTTGCAAACTTTTGGGGTTTAACTGTAATGTTTGTAAAACCCTAGGGGCTAAACTGATATTTGTCCGCCGCCACCCCCAGGTCGCGGGAGAACGTCGCCGGAAACGACGTCGGTGGCGTTCGGCTCCACAGAAATCACTCAACAGCTCCAGAAACGTTCTACAACTCTCAAGGATTCTCCCCATGGGTCTGGAATGGACTGAAGATAAGCTATATGTCCGGAAAAACCGAAGCAACTTCCAGTCGCCGCCGTTTCGTCCAACTCCGGCGAGCTCGAACCGGGAACCCTTTGTACATTAAACTGGGATCAATCAATTCCTCTCCTTACGATCTATAAGCTGGTAACATCTAATTAAACCAATAACCCTTAAAACAAAAATCACTAATTTCCAATTAAGAATATTCAAAGTATATAAACCCTAGTTTCTTTAATTATTCGAGAATCAAACACTTATTTGAACATGTTATTGAACTCCAAATCAATCATATAATATATCAAAATCATCAGGAAGAAAAGCTCTACAACATGCAGTCATCAAATCATACAAACAAGCTCTTGAAGAAAAATTTGTAATTTAAATACCAAGAAATTCGAATATAAATCATTAAACAGAAAATCACCTAATGTTTCTGGGTTGAAATTGATGGAAAATTTGGATTCTAGATTTCAGTAGCTTCGTTTTGAGTATATGTACGCCAAAATCGGATATCGATAACGCCTTCGAATTTGTGTTTGATTACGAAGAACAAAATATAATCATAGTATTTTCTCTGTAAAAACACTGTAAATACTGTTTGCAAATGATTTCCGGTACAAAATAAAATACGGTAGAGGCTATTTATAATTAAGGGAAATTATTATCCCGTTGGATCATTCCGAATATAAAATGGTACGTTTATTTATAAAAACTGATCCAAACGGTACCGGTTTTCGAGATAATTATCCAAATCAGTACAATTTGTACTGCGGTCTTGGTCTCAGCGCCTGGTTACACGTACTACGATGTTATAATAGTGATAGTTTAATAAAAAGCTCCCGTTTATCAAAAATACGAGTTTTATTGATTTACCGAAACGAATATTGTATCGAAAATGTTGCGCCGGGACCCGCGCAGGACAAACCGTTCGCCGGATCGAAAAAGTCAAAACATGGAAAATGCTCAGAATATTACAATTAGGTTAGGAAGGAGTTCTCGGAAGAGTTTCGGGTTCTAAAAACGTAACAACGGATGACGTCGGTTGATTCTCGTTTTTATAAAATAGATTTTAAATACCCGGAAAAAGATTTTATAAAATCCATATGATTCCTATAAATTCATAAATCAACATAAAAATAATTAGGAAAATATGACAATTATCTATATTTTATTTGGAACATATAAAAATTGAAATACTTAATTAATAACATTTTTAAACATTCAAACACATTTAACACTTAACAAATAATTCACAGAATAGATATTGAATACATATAATAATTATCTATTAGCAAAAATAATTGCACGATATATCCCGGATATTACACAAAACACGGAAAATGTTCGAAATTACCATATTACGTTAGGAAGGTGTTTTCGAAAGAGTTTAGGGTTGTAAAAACGTAAAAATGGTTGAAGTCGGAAAATTCCCGGCTTTATAAAATAATTTTGCAATTATGCAGAAAATATTTAATAAATTCACAAATCATTACAAAATCATATAACACTCCAAAAATCACCAGAAAATAACCTAATTATCTATATTTTATTCTGGTCATATTAAAATTTATATGCTCACATTTTATTATATACCAACATCCAAATATTATTATCAATCATCAGATAATTTACCAAAAATTCACATAATAATCACATAATAAGCATTTATTGATAGAAATAATTAGACATTATATTCCGGATGTTACAATTTCTATTTCTCTTTTTCTTTCTTACATCTTAAGTTTCGGTTTCTTTAACGGGGGTCTTGGGACTTTTTTTGTTCATGAGCTTATCTTCAATATTTGAAGACTGAATTGATTCTTCAGTTTTCCTCTCTTTATCTTCATCAGCAATTTCTTACTTGATAATCAATTCTTCTTCACTGAAATTTACTTCACATTTTTTGAATATAGGTGCATTAACCTCTTTAAAAAAGGTTGGAGTATTCTTAGTTTTCTTTGCTTTCCCTTTGTCACCTACAGTCTTCTTTTTGTCATTCGTGGCATCATAGTCAAGGCCAATAGCAATATTTGCACATGGCTTATTCTTCTGATGATACTGTCTGACCAGTTCAGATGCATTTCTGAAAGATTTTATCTTCACTTCATTCTTTTCCAGCTTCTCCCTGAGCACTACTTCAATTTCATTTGCACACTTGAGCTTGTTCTTTAGATAAGCATTTTCTAGTTTTAAAGCTTCAAGCTCCACCAACAACAGTTCATATTCTTGCTTCTCACTTTCAAGTTTCTCATATCTCTTTGTCAATCTGCAAACTTCTTCATTAGCAGCAACCATGCTTGTGTGAATGTGAAACATTTCTATGCTCATCTTTTCAACAGTTTCCTTATATTGATTCACGTTTAAATCAATAGTGGTAAGAGTTGGTGTCTGTGCTTTTGATGTGGATGACTCACCTTGTTCAAAATCCATTAGAGCATAGTTTCCAACTTCCTCATTTTCATCATTATCTGAATCATCCCAACTCTTTCCCTCCGCAATGTAAGCTTTGTTTTGTTGATTTTTCAGAAGAGCTTCATACTTTGCTACCAGTTCAAGATAAGCTTTGTCTTTCTTTTCCTTCTTGGGTTTCCTGCATTGTGTAGCAAAGTGACCTACTTCATCACAGTTTAAGCACCTTATAATAGATCTGTCAACATATCCAGTTTTGTAACCACTCTTGCTATCATAATTGTACTTCCCTTTCTCTTTCCAGCTGTTGTCTTTGTTGAAAGATTGTCCTTTACTCCTGAAGTACCTTGGCTTCATTACTCTAATGTTAGAGAATTTTCTAGCTAAATAGGCCATTGATTGATCTAGCTCATCCAGTTCTTCAAGAGTGTAGAACTCATCCTTTTTCTACTCTAATATGACTTGCTCCTGTGAATCATTTGTTCTCTGCCCACTTGTTGAGGCAACTGAAGTTTGAGATCTTTGTTCATCATTGAAAGATTGGCTTTCATTTATAATTAAAGCACTTGAGCCATCCACAACATGTCCTTGACCAGACCTTAACGATTGCCTTTGAATCATCTCTAGTTCATATGTTTTGAGAATCCCATATAGAACTTCCAGAGTTATTCTGCTCAAGTCTCTCCCTTCCCTGATTGCTGAGATTTTTTGTTCCAAATGATCAGGGAGAGTAAGAAAGAACTTTAGATTCACCTCTTCAGCTTCATAGTATTTTTCATGAAGCTGTAAGTCATTTATCAGCTTATTGAATCTTTCAAACAAATCAGTAATGCTTTCCTTTGGCTTAGCCATAAAACCCTCTTACTGTGAAATCAGTATCCTTCTTTAATTTGATCTAACCTCCTCAGTTCCCTCACAGTGTATTTCAATCTTTTCCCATATTTTCTTGGCAGTGTCACAGTTGACAATGTTGTTGTACATTACATGGTCAAGTGACTCAATCAAAATTAATTACAAGCTACTATCCAAGGAAATTTTCTCATTTTCAGGGTCAGAATACTCAGCAGGATCTTTTGGAGCATAATGAGCTGGGATAACCATGTCATCATCTGTAGATTCCTCAACTCTAACCATAGGAATGAAGGTTCCATTCTTGAGGATCTGAATGTAGAGTGGATTGGTCATTCTGTTAAACGACATCATTTTCTTTTTCCAAAGAGTGTAGTTAGTTTTGTCAAAAGTAGGAATTTTGATGCTACTGATTTTCTGTGTATTCATTCTTCCAAGATCTTGGATCTGTTTACTTTCAGATTTCGCTCTGATACCACTTGTTAGGTAATGAATAACACACAGGGGGGTGAATGTGTTTTACTGTTTTTAGGTTTTTCTTGAAAGTTAATGGTTGAACAAAGTAAATTAAATCTTGTAGAGAAAAGTGTTCATGCAGAATCTAAACTTGCAGAAAATAGAGAACACAGATCTTCAAAACTCAATTAATTTTATATTAAAAATTAAGACTGTTTTGCTACAAAATTTCTAAGCTCTTTGATGTTAAAGAGCTCAGGTTCTTCTTGAGAGTGATACAAGAGATTTGATCTAAATTGTTACTTCTGACTAAGGACCAGTGTTAACTTTATAACTCAGTTAACTGCTGGTTTATACAGTGGATAATAAACATGCTATTAGCTTTTCTAAACTGTCACTTGTCATTTCTATTTATAGAAAAGCAAATCTTCCATTTCTGACTTAGCATATCTTTAGCATCCTGTGTTTACTTTAATCTTCTCTGTCAGTTAATCTTTGCCATTGATCTTGCACACTCTTCAAGCTGCTTTTTGTAGACTTGTCAATCCATCTGTTGGATTTTTTGTTGATTGTTTATCTTGGATATTGAACTGATCTGCAATTCTGTACTTTGAGACTATACCTCGAGATCTCCAGTTTAGATCTATAGAACACGTGACATCTCATTAAGTATATAGGCTTATTGAGATCTCTGGCATTCCATATTTATTTTGGCTTATAGAGGTCTTCAATTTGTCGAGATCTCTAGTCTTCACATCTTCACTATGACTTGTAGATAAGTCTTAGTTCTCTAATGGAACTTGACTTATCGATAACTCTGAGTTCTCTAGTGAAGGAATGACTTGTCGATATCTCCAATCTTCAGTTTTTCAACTTGGCTTGTTGATATCTTCCTGAGTTCTCTAGTAGCTTTCCTGACTTCTCCACTCCCGGTGGATATTGCTCATCCGTCGAGTAGTGATTGTATCCCGACGGATGTGCCTAACAGAAGTCATCCGTCGGATAACCAAACTTCTATCCCGATGGATGTTCCTCATCCGTCGGTACTCTCTGGAGTTCTCGAATGACTTCTCTATAACTTTAAATCTGTGACTTGTAGAAATCTTGACTTAGAATATTTTTCTCCAAACAGATTTATTCAACTCCAAGCTTCTTCAAAAATTTTCTGAGGCATGATCTTTTTGGTCTTCTTCCAGATAGAATCCTTAGGCTTGATACTGTTTTAGGAAAAAGACTACAGTCTGCTCCTTCGCATTTTTACAGACTTTAAGTGTTACAAGTACAAAATACAAATTTAGATAACAATACAATTTACTTAGGGTTGACAAATTGTCTTAGTCTTGTTAAAGTACAGACATGTCTTTTACAACAGTTTCTTTTCTTTATTCAAAGCCGAGCCTATGTATATATGTCCAACTTCTTGTCTTGAGTGGATCATGCATTTCTTCTATCATGTTTCTTGCGTACATCATTTTCTAGCACATACTACTTTCTATTCATGTTACTACTAGTATTATAATAATTAGTTTAATTAGCTTGTTTATAAATTTCTACACTGTAATCTTCTGCCCTAAAATCCAATTTTTATGCTTCTTAATTAGACTACCAGGTGACTTTAGTTTAATATTTATTATTTTTTTATTATGTTCTCATTATTTTGGATAGTTTAAATAATTTCGTAATTATCTTCGATTATAGTTATTAGTTGTTAAAGCTAAACTCACTCCAAAAATTACTTGTTCTAATTCGCCTAAGTTAAAAATTAAGATTGCGAAAAATTTATAGTCCTTGTGGAACGAATCTCAAAATATTAAAATGAAAGTTGTGCGCTTGCAATTAAAATATTTTTTTTGGCTCATCAAGTTTTTGGCGCCGCTGCCGGGGACTATAATTATTTTTCGCGCCTTAATTTTTAATTTTTTGAATTAGTTTTACTTGCTCTCTTTGTTTAATTTTTCTAGAAAATTGAAGATTTGGAAAGCTCATTGGAACTTCGGAAATTGTCAAGACTCGAAGGAATTTTTGGAAGCTTGCTTGGGTAAACCGTATCTCTCTCTTTTCATATTTTTCACTAGTTATAAAAAAATTCACAAAAAAATTGAAAATTGAAATAAAAAAAAGTTAGTTAAGTACATTATTGTTGCATCATACATTTATGCACCTAGGAGCACATCATCTTAGATTTTATTTTCTTGTTTTTAATTTTTCGTACCTTATAAATTGTGGTGATTGCCAAGGTACGTTAAATTTCTTCTTTTCTTTAGTTAGGACACGTAGTTTAGAGCATCCTTAATTTTTTATCGCTTTTATATCTCGTTGTGTGTTGCATCATTTAAATAAACTTTAAGGGCAAAAGTATATCACAAGATAAGGGGAGGGATTTCATCACTCTTTCATTGGCCCACAACCATTAAATACATCATTTTGCATACCATAGCCTTTTTAATAAAATTAAGTAGACATTAGCCCCTAGGACTTCTCGCTCAACTAGGAAGAAAACCTGAAATGATAAAATCTCTAAGTATTCATTCTTTGTTGTCTAGGCTAGCGAAAGCTTACCTGGCCATTTAGATTGGTGACTAGGCTGGTGTTTAGCCTCTTGGCAATGCTTGCACCTACCTGCCAATCAGATAGAATACTTTTAGTTTTGTGACTTTTAGTAATATCTTTTTGTTAGGAGCAAGTCTAGAATTTTTAGGGAACTATAGATTTAGAATTTTTCTTTCGATTTTTCACCCTTTCTTTTGAGTATTTTAAATTCTTTCACTTATTTGCTACTTGATTCCTATCCTGTTTATGCTTACTATGTGGATTAGAGATAATTCCTCTAGGTTAGTGAGACCAATTGAGCGTACTTCCTCATCGGAATCCGAACCCGTCGAAATTCTTGAACCCGTAGTAAACATTGAAGTTTCTCTTAAGGATCATTGTTATCCCGCCCGTTCGACCCAATCTTCTTGTATTACTCTTTCGCCGGTTAATGGTAATAATTTTCAAATTAAAGGTCATCATATTAGCATGTTACCTAAATTTACCGGGAGTGAATGTGAGGATCCGTATCTTTATATTCATGAATTCGAGGAGGTTTGTGCCTTACAAAAACTCCAGCAATTAACCGAGGACTCCATTAGGCTTAGACTAATCAATTTCGCTCTTAAAGAAAATGCTAAAAAATGGTTATATAGCCTATTGGTTAATTCTATTTCAACTTGGGAGGGATTTGTAGTCATTTTTCTAAAAAAATATTTTTTGAACCATAAGACTTACAAATGAGATAAACCAATTTCATCAAAGGAAAAATGAATCTTTTTGGAAATATTTTGATAGACTTAAGAACCTTTGTCTCAATGTCCCCACCATGGAATAGAAAAATGGAGACTTTGTAAGATGGTCTATGAGGCCTTAGATAGTTCAACAACCGCGTTGTTAGAGTCTGTGTGCCAAGGTAAATTCATGGAAAAGGATGAAGATCAAGGTTTAGTAGTTTTTCGAGGAATTAGCAGAAAAGACCATGTTATGGGAGTCTACTAGGGAGCCCGACAAGCAAAATGAAACACTCGATTCATTAGCTAATAAAGGCTTACATTTAGTTGGTAATTCTTTAGCAACTGAAGCTAATTTAGTTACTCTCACTAGAAGGCTAGAAGCTTTAGAAACCACTAGTGCCCCCTCACAAGTGTCTATGTGTGCAAACTATAATTCTTCTAATAATAGGGTTCCGACTTATCATGAGGTTGAACAAGTCAATGCGATATTTCAACCAACCTCTAGGAATGACCCTTTTGCACCCACTTACAATCCCGAGTGGAAGAATCACCCGAATTTCTCATGGACCCAAGGTCAAACTTGTCAAGCTCCGAAACCTACTTTTCAAAGGCCCATTCCTAACTCTTACCCTAGTTCTAGTCAAAATCCTTATCCAAACCCAATTCAAGCACCCTTGAATCCTCCCGGGTTTCATGATTCGGATAAGAGACTTAATTCCTTAGAAAAGAGTATTGAGGCTTTGATTAAGTCTCAAACTAATTTGACTCAATCTCAACAGTCATTCATGCAAACCATGACCCAAGATTGGCAATTATTAAACTCTAATACTCAAGCCATATCTAAGTTAGAGGTTCAAGTGAGTCAATTAGCCAACACCATTTGTGAGAGAGAGAAAAATCAACTTCCTAGTCAACCTGAGGTTAATTCTAAATTCCCTCTCAACCAAAGACCTCATGAAAATGTTAATGCTATAATTTCTTTAAGGTCGAGAAATAAGGTTAATACTCAATTAGGTATGGACTCTCACGAAGAAGAAAATTCAATTTCCGAACCTAATCGTTCTCTTTCTACCTCAATTCCTGATCAATATAAGAAATGCGAGACTTCCGAGTCATTTGCTTTATCTAGAAAAATGCATTCACTTAAGGAACCTTCATCTTCTAGAAAGCCACCTTCAAAACCTATCTCTGATTTTTCCAGTGAAATAGTCTTTAAGCCAAAAGCTCCTTATCCTCAAAGACTCCTTTCAAACAAAAAATCGGCTCAATTAGACCAAATTTTGGAAGTTCTTAAACAAGTCAAGATAAACATTCCTCTTTTAGATGCCATTCAACAAATTCCCTCATACGCCAAGTGTCTAAAAGATTTGTGTACTCACAAGAGATCCACCCATGTTCCAAAAAAAGGCTTTTTGACCTCCCAAGTTAGTTCGATTCTCTCGAATGAAATTCCCGTGAAATATATGGACCCTGGTTGTCCTACTATTTCTTGTGTCATTGGAAACACTTTTCTTGACAAAGCTTTACTTGACTTAGGTGCTAGTGTGAATCTTCTTCCATATTCTGTCTACCAAAAACTCGGTCTAAGTGAACTTCAGAAGACCAATATCACACTTAATTAGCCGACCGTTCTATCAAAATTCCTAAGGGAATAATTAAAGACGTGTTGATTAAGGTTGGTGATTTTATTTTTCCCGTTGATTTTGTGGTCCTAGAAACTCAGCCTGTCACAAATTCTAAGAACCATATTCCTATTATTTTAGAAAGACCTTTTCTTGCTACATCTGATGCCTTAATCAATTATAGAAATGGTTCTATGAAACTCACCTTTGGAAATATGACTATTGACCTTAACATTTTTAATGTAGGAAAAGAGCCCATTGAAATTTATGAATAACCAATAGGGGTTAATGTGGTCAACAAGTTTGTCACATGGTCTAGCCTTGAGGATAGCGAAATGGAGTCCCTTCTTAGGGAAGAGGTCAAGGTCAACTATGAGTCTAATCGAGAGATTCATGAGTTATTTAAGGACTTGACATCGGAAGAGTTGTTAGGCGAGTTAAATAATATATGTTCCAAATGGGAAACTCCACCCGAGAATGTTAGTGTTGAACCTAGGCACATTTTAAGGAGTCCCGTAGGTGAACCACCTACACTCGACTCGATGTTGCCTCACTCCAATTTTGACCAATGTGCCTTAGGAGAGTTTCGACCCATTTCTTATGTCACTCATAGTATTTTGAACCATGATCAACTATTAAATATCTCTAATTTTCTTAAACAAAATGAAGAAGTTAAAGTTGGTTTAGGGAAAGCATTAGTGATACTTGCTCTATAGGGTTGAATTATTGCACTTTGCTAGAGAAAGTCTTTTCTAATCAAAATTTTCAAAAATGTCTTGACTCTTTCTCGAAGCTTCATCCCATCTTTCCTTCCGGTATTGGTTAATTAGTCTCGGTTTGTCACCTCCCCTCGTGACGTTCGGGAATGGGGGAGGAAATGTGTGTGTTAGTTGTGTTAGTTATTAGTTTTTCAGTATGTCGCTTCTCTCTTCATCCCTTATCAGTTTTATTCTCATCATTCTCCTTGCTTATTTCTCTCTTTTACATACATTGAGGATAATGCATGATTTAGGTATAAGGGAGGGTTTTAGTGTAGTTCTTAAAAAACAGAAAATCTAAAAAAATTTGAAAAAATAAAAAAATTTAAAAAAATAGAGACATTTTTAACTAAGTTGTCTTACTCTCTCTTGAACTTTAATAGTAGTTGGTGTTAACATGTTTTCAAAAACTTATATGTATAGTGCCTTTTAGATTATTTAAACGTGGTTAGGTAAGATGTCTTTGTGAAACTTGTGTTAAACGGTTTTCACTCTAGATTCCAAGATGGCACTTTTTGCACAAGACCTTTGTTGGAAAGATTGTCTAGGAATGTTATTCGATACTTGAGAGAGAACCAACATGTTGAAACAATGTCGAATCAAATTTTTGCGAAAAAAATATATAAAAAAATGTAAAAAGAAAAAAAATTGATGAATAAACTACTTCAATACCCATTATTCTTATAAACAAAAATATTTAGATAATAGGCACAAGTAGAATTGACTAGTCTTGTTTTGTTACTCGAGTTATTAAGTTCGTCTAGGGATTTCAAAACCTAGTGCCCTAAAACCATCTGGCTTGGGAGTCACTGATCTAAAGCTCGCTACATGAGTAACATAGAAAGCCTAAGAAAATAGACATCATAAAGTCAATTGAAACAAAAAAAGAAAAAAGAAAAAAAAAAGAATAATTTTGTGAAGTTTGGCTAGATACTTGTTTTGATAGAGAATGGGTCAGTTCAATATTAGTTGAAAAAGAGAAAATGCTCTTAGACAGTTAAATCCATTAAAGGCCTTAAATTCACTACACACCTTGGGATCTTTTGTAAAAATTCTAAGTCGACATAAGCAGATTTAAGTCACCTACATCTTGGCTATTACTAGAAGAGTCTTTAAAGCACATATTTTCCTTATAAAATCTTTTTGTGGACACCAATGTATATTAGAGTAAAATTGAGGTAGATGCTTGTTAAATTGTCTCAAAGATTTTATGGGTATATCTTCTGTAAACCCTTAGGAGATAACACTCCTCCTATGGAGATCGTCTTTGGGTTTAACGGGTTGGTAAACCTAAAATTTCCCGTCACGCCTACGAAAAGGAGCATAGGATTTTTCTTAGTTAACATTTTGATTTTACTCGAGGACGAGCAAAAGAAAGGTATGGGGGCATTTGAAAATCACATATTTTTGCATAATTTTATACCTATTTATTGTTTGCTTTCATATTTTTAATAAATTAATTTGTTACATTCTCATCATTTTGTAGATATTTGAAAAAATGAGAAATGTGAAGAAAATAGGAGAAAAGGGCAAGAATGGAAGAAACATAATGTTACCAAGCAACTTGGAGAAAAAGCCAAAGGAAAGAGTTGGTGAAAATCAAGGGTCAAGATCAACATAACACACCTCTCACTTGGATGACCAAGATTCACCCAACTCCACCATAAACCCTACTTTTTAGCTATTAAATACCCCATTTTTCCCCTTGTACTGAACCTTAGTTTTATCTTAGTTTACCCTAAATTTAGTAGTAGTATCTCGTTTCAATTTCTAGATCTAGTTTTATTTCATTGTAGTAGCTCTCAAAAGTTGTAAACACTCTCTTCAATTAATGTCATTCAAGTCTTGTTATTACATCCTCTCCTCTATTTTTATGTCTTCTTATTTTTATTTTGGGTTATGATATCTTTTAATGTCACACAAGTTACATACTTGGAGATATAAAAGGAGCCCACTAGATTTGAAAGTTTTATTGTCTTGCTCGGATCTTGTTAAATTTTTCCGACCAGTTTAATTTTTCCGGTGAAATATAATTTGCTGGAGAGATTTGCTACGCCCATTTTAAGTTTCACTTATTTTCGGTTTTACACTGTTTGTTTTCTGAAGACTCTAATTACTCGATGTGATTTTTATTTTTTTGGAGTAGATTTACTTTCGGCTTCTACTTTGCTTCCATTTTATGCATTAATTTATTTTTATTGCGGTCCGTCTGTCTAGCTAGTTTTACCAGCAACAATTCCACCATTAATATCATTTTTCTGTAGATATACTTGGATATGCTTCATTTATGTTTTTCATCACTGCAGTCCCATATGTATTTTTTTGTTCATTTTTATTGATGACCCATTATTCTAGTTTATAGTTGCTAGGTACCATTATCATCTCTGGCCCAACTTTCAATTTCAGCCCATGTTTCATTTATAGCCCATGTTTCATTTCTAGCCCGTAGATATAGTTGTCAATATTTGCTTAGTTAATTTTTAATGTGGTTTATTAATTAATGCTTCTATTATCTTAATTAGTAAAATTAATGCTTGCCAATTTAATAGTATTATGTTGTCTTTATGAGTTCATGTCCGTAGAATTAATCTTGTTTTTTCTAATGGGTTTCTTTTCTCTATTCAAAGCCGAGCCCATATATATATGTCGAACTTCTTGTCTTGAGTGGATCATGCATTTCTTCTATCATGTTTCTTTCCCACATCATTTTCTAGCACATACTACTTTCTGTTCATGTTACTACTAGTATTATAATAATTAGTATAATTAGCTTGTTTATAAATTTCTATACTGTAATCTTCTGCCCTAAAATCCAATTTTTATACTTCTTAATTAGACTACCATGTGACTTTAGTTTAATATTTATTTGTTTTTTTATTTATTGTGTTATCATTATTTTATATAGTTTAAATAATTTCGTAATTATCTTCGATTATAGTTATTAGTTGTTAAAGATAAACTCACTCCAAAAATTACTTGTTCTAATTCGCCTAAGTTAAAAATTAAGATGGCGAAAAATTTACAGTCCTTGTGGAACGAATCTCAAAATATTAAAATGAAAATTGTGCGCTTACAATTGAAATATTTATTTTTGGCACATCAACTACTCTTAACACAAAGTTGTTATTCGTGCATTCTCAAGACAAAACATCACAGATGGTGATTGATCATATCTGAAGATTAAGCTGGAAGCAACTGTAAAAGAAATGATCTTGTGGTCAGATAATGAGACTGAATTCAAGAATCAGTTCTGATTGATATCTGTAACATCAAGAATATTTTGAGACATATTCAGCACTGGGAGTTCCGTGTCATAATGGAGTGGTATAAAGGAATAACCAGAACTTGATTAAAGCAACAAGGACAATATCAAGCTAATCAAGACTTTCTAAATACCAAAGGGCTGAAGCAGTCAATACAGTTTGCAACAAGTAAGATCAAGCATTGATCAGGATGTATATATGAAGACCACTAATGAGTTAATGGCCAACAGGAGCAAACACTGGATAACCTGGAAGTGTTTGGAGAGAATGTTCTACAGAAGCAAACAATGAAATGTTTTCAGTTGTTTGAAGATCTTGGCATTTGCAGCTAAGACTTGTGAGGATATTCTTCATGGCTACTCAGTGGAGTCTACAACCTACAGGGCACAGTTCAACAACAAGCTGTTAAATGAAAAATTAATGGTATTGATGATTCATATCCAAGCAGTGGAATGGCAGTGTATAACACAACTCATTACTTCAATGAAGCCAGTAAGCAAGGGTAAGGATTTTTAGGAAATCCTGAAAACAGTTTAGGGGGAGCAAAAAAAAGGATCAATTACTCAAACACAACACCACATTGCAAATTAAGATGACACCACAAGAACATATCTGCTGAGACAAATGGTTTAATGTCAATATTATTCCCAGAGTCTAGTTCTTAAGTGATCCATATGGTGGAGTAATGATTAGCATGGCTACTGAGTATGAATGATTATTTCTCTAGTTTTCTATCTGAAGAAGAAACTAAAAAAGTTATAGAAGCTCTAATAGATCCAGATTGATTGGGTGATTGCAAGGGAAGATGAACTCAATCAGTCAGCAAACAGATAGTAGGGAAGTTGGTATCCAAACCAAATGATAATTTTGTAATTGGTACAAGGATAACCAGAAGTAAAAACTGGATGATAATGGCATTGTTACGAGGGACAAGGCCAAACTGGATGCTAGGTTATTATCAGGAAGCAGTATTTAACAAAAAGCACCAGTGATGAGACTTGAGGATATTACGATATATCAAGCACCTGATTCACATTCAAACTTGGAATGGACTCTAGTAGATGTGTACAAGTGTTCTCCTGGTTGGTGAGTCAAAAGAGGAAGTCAATGCACAACACTCGATGGACGTTGTGGTTACATATTTATTGGACTCTATAGAGATCTTCTTTGTTAGGTAATGAATAACACACACGGGGGGGGGGGTGAATGTGTTTTACTATTTTTAGGCTTTTCTTGAAAGTTATTGGTTGAACAAAGTAAAATAAATCTTGTATAAAAAAGTGTTCATGGATAATTTAAACTCGCAGAAAATAAGGAACACAGATCTTCAAAACTCACTTAATTTTATATTAAAATTAAGACTATTTTGCTACAAAATTTCTAAGCTCTTTGATGTTAAAGAGCTCAGCTTCTTCTTGACAGTGTTACAAGAATTTTTATCTAGATTGTTGCAACTGACTAAAGGACCAGTGTTAACTTTATAACTTAGTTAACTGCTGGTTTACACAGTGGATAATAAAATTTGCTATTAGCTTTTTTAAACTGTCACTTATCATTTTTATTTATAGAAAAGCAGATCTTCCATTTCTGGCTTAACATTATTTAGCATCCCGTGTTCACTTTAATCTTCCTCTGTCAGTTAATCTTTGCCATTGATCTTGCACATTCTTCAAGCTGCTTTTTGTAGACTTGTCAATCCAGCTGTTGGATTGTATGTTGATTGTTTATCTTGGATATTGAACTGGTCTGCAATTCTGTACTTTGAGAATGTACATCAAGATCTCCAGTTTAGGTCTATAGAGCATTTGACATCTCGATAAGTATATTGGTTTATCGAGATCTCTAGTTCTCTATATTCAGTTTGGCTTGTAGAGGTCTTCAGTTCTCTGTAAGAGATTTTTGGCTTGTCGAGATCTCTAGTCTTCACATCTTCACTTTGTCTAATCGATAACTCTTAGTTCTCTAGTGGATTCTTGACTTGTCGATATCTCAGAGTTCTTTAGTCAAATTCACCTTATCGACATCTCAGAGTTCTTACGTGAATTTTGACTTATCGATATCTCTGAATTCTCTAGTGTAAATTGACTTATCGATAACTCAGGGTCTCTACTGAATGTAGGCTTGTCGATAACTCTAAGTTCTCTAGTGAAGAAATGACTTGTCGATATCTCCAATCTTCAGTTCTTCAATTTGGCTTGTCGATATCTTCCTGAGTTCTCTAGTAGCTTTCCTGACTTCTCGATAACTCATTCTGGAGTTCTCGAATGACTTCTCTATAACATTAAATCTGTGGCTTGTAAATATCTTGACTTAGAGTATTTTTTTTAAACAGATTTATTCAACTCCAAGCTTCTTCAAAATTCTTTTGAGGCATGATCTTCTTGATCTTCTTCCAGATAGAATCCTTAGGCTTGATACTGTCTCAGGAAAAAGGCTTCAGTCTGCTCCTTTACATTTTTACAGACTTTAAATGTTACAAGTACAAAATACAAATTAAGATAATCAATACAACTTACTTAGGGTTGGCCCCAAGCTTAACTGATTACTAAAAATAACAGTTCATTAATCTCTTACTCAGATCAGATGTCCATTTGACTTGCTTCATATTATAATAGAGATGTTAATGACATTGTTATCTCCAGTGATCTTTGACATCATCACTTATATATTATAATATCCCCCAACTTGTTCATTATGGAATTATACACAAGTTCTGATTTATGATGTCAAAACTTTAACTAAATGTAGAAGCCAATCTCCCCATCTGGTCTTCTTTTGTTGAAGTGCATTTAGGTTTATTCTTCTCTCCCCCTATGAAAGAATATAATTTTCTTATCTGGAAACACCCATCAGCTATTTTGGTAGGCATTTAGATATTTATTCTCCCCCTTTTTGACATTATCTCCAGGTAGAAAGATCCACCTAGATGCACATTGTTCAAATTGCTGTCATTGTCCACTTAGAACACTGTCTGCAACTTCAAGCTTCAGTGAGATTTGTGGTGATGAGTTTATCAAATAGAATAGGAGTTTCACTTAGATCTGCATAAAAAGTTTATCAATAATAAAAATCCTAAGCTCTCTGTTCTTTTGAATAAGTAGTCTCACTACTCATCACTGCACTAGTCTCATGACTTTTGAGAGTCAGAGTTCACTCACAAGGATTACTAAATCCATACACTCATCTACCTCTCATTTTTCCAGGAAGGATCCTGCCTCTCTTAATCTCTGTTTTTCTCTCAATCTTTTCTCTTATTCTCACATGAAGGGCTCAGTTGTTGTTTGCCTTACAGAAATAAGAGGTGGCTGGGAAGAGTTGTCTGTGATCATATGATTAGGGGTAATCCATATAGGTCTAATCATAGTCATTTCATCAGAAAAGAGAATACTAGCGTGAAGTTGTGAGGTGAATGAATTATTAAAAACACTTGTGACTATGGTCACAGTTTGACTCACAGATTACTCTGTGGTTTTGATAGTATGTTGTTCCTCACTTGTAGTGGGAACCTCCAACTGAATTGGAGGGGATTTGACTGGGTGACTATCATGTACACTAGTCTCAAACCCTTGTGTGTCTTGTAACACACTAGCACATACATGTGCTATACTTGCCCTTCTCATGACATTATCATAGGCAATTGTACTTCTAGCTTTGAGTGCTAAGGCAGCTAGTGCTAGAGTTATGAGGGGAGTTGTTCCTTCATGAGGAACCTCCAATTGAATTGGAGAGGATTTAGATAGCTCCCCCTCAGGAGTACTACTCTCAAACCTTTCAGTCTGTGAAGATTGTTTTGCACATGAAAGTGCATTAGGGATACTCATGGAATATTAAAAAAAACTGATAAGTTTCCCATGTTTGTGGTGGTTTCTCTTCTCAAACAACAAAAAAATCTGAAGAACAATATGAACATGTCGTTCTTCTGTAAAACATGTTTCTTTTGAGAGTCACCTGAGTGGGATTGTGTTTGAGTTTGTGTTTGTGCTGTTGTATCTAGGAGAACTGCAGTTTGATTTATACGAGTTTTAACTGTAATTTAACATAAATACCTGTTGTTTGAGTGGATTGTGTTGAACCTGTAATGGATTGAACATATTTATCTGTTTGGAGTTTTAATTAGGCATAAGCATTGAGATATACACTTGCAAGCATTATGACAGGAAAATTGATAATCAATTACATTGTAAACACAAAGCAATCAAGACATAAACAACAAGCAATAAAAACAAATTGATAGAGAAGCACATAGTACATTAAGATTCAGATTACATCAAGTAAATCCTAATCCTAACTACTCTAATTTTGGCTTCTTCTCCTCGGCCTCTAACCTCCTTGCCCTACGCTGGTAAGCTCTAGACATGGAGTGTGCAAGAGAGATGATCCTCTCCTACAACCCCAGAGCAGCTAGGAGTTGCTACTCAGCCACCTTTGCACATCTCTCCAGCTCTAGAGAGACTTCCCCCTCAAAAAAAAGAATACTGATCTGATCATTCCACGAGAGTTCGTCAAAGACATCAAGTGGAATATCAAAGGGGCTGCAAACAACCCCTCTAAGACGAACACGAAGTCCGATAGGATCAAAGTATATTTGATCATCATCCAGATGATGGACAGGTTGGTAAACTCCATTAATAAGTCTGTAAAAGACTGGGGCATCCATTTGAGAGAGAAAGAGAGATAAACAGGAGGTGAGTTTTGAAATTAGATGTTTGTTGAGAATGAGAGTAGTGATGAATGATGAAGAGTGAAGGGTTTTAATTTATAGAGGGAGAAAATATAGAAACCAAGAGACTCTTGAGTTTCCCGGTTAATAAGAGTAATAATCACATAAGCATACTTTATGAGAAACTAGACAGTTAGAAATAACTAGTTACTATTCCCCATGCAAGTACTCAAGAATCTTAGTTCACTTTATGATAACTATTCCCCATGCAAATAAAGAAGTACTCATTACACAAAAAATAACTCCTTCTATCAGAAAAATATATCACTAGCTAGCTCATCAAAACATATACTGATAAAGAATTATTTTGAATAAATTCAAAACACATAATAAGTATATAGTCAAATAAATTTAACCATTATCAGCATTCTCAAAACCATCACATGTAATGTACTAGTCTACTTACATTGGACTAACATATTTCCATAAAAAAAATTGCACATAAGCACGTAAATGAGTCAATAAGTCAGAGTAATTATAGAAAAAGTATGTCAAAAGTATTTTGCTGAACATAATTTATAAATTAAATTATTTCAGTTTTTCATACTTTTGCTTCTTTTGATCTGTTATTTATTAACTTCATATATTGAGGATATGAATTAATAAATATTCAGCTTGCTTAGAATTTTGAGAAATTCCAAATAAAAATGTATTCGTGAAGTCTGGGTATTTATAGTAAAAGTAAATGACTTGTCGAGAACTCAAAAATAGACATTTGGAGTTAGTCTATCGAGAAGTCATTTTGAGAAATAAAGTACATATCGAGAAGTCATTTTAAATTACTCTTATATAGAACTCAAAATTAACTTATCGAAATGTCAAATAAATACCCAGTTGTCCAAAAAGTGGTATGAACTGATTCTAACTTTTATTCAAAATAAAATTATAATAAATTTTCCAAAAGTATTTTACCAAAATAATTTATCAATTTAAATTATCTCAGTTCTGAGTTATCGATAAGTCAAAAAATGTACTTGTAGAGAATTCTGTGAATGAACACTACTAGAGAACTCTACAAGGACTTATCGATAAGTCATTTTAAGCCTATCGAGAAGTCACTCGAGAAGTCAGTAAATTCACTTATCGAGGACTCACTCGAGAAGTCCTAAAATGACTTGTCGAGCAGTCAATTTATACTTATCGAGAACTCAGTTCTCCAAATACTTTTGGTTATTGCAATTCTGCCTTGTGTTAATTTTACATATTAAGAATGTAAATTAACAACTGAGCAGTTTACTTAGAATTTGAAAAATTCCAAGTTAATTGAATTTGAAAAATAAATATGCAGAGATTTCTGAAATATCTATATTTCATATTTCAGTTAATTTCCAATTTAATTAAATTAATTTTGATTTACTGGAGATTAATCTACTGCAAAACATTAGCTGAGTTCTTGCCTTAAGATGAAGAGTTAAGCATTCCAATTTCACCAACAAGTCTCGTGAAAGTTGCTTCATCCAAAGGTTTAGTAAAAATGTTAGCTAATTAGTTTTCCGTTGGTACAAAAATGAGCTCAATGGTACCATTAGTAGCATGTTCTCTAATAAAGCGGTACCTTACATCAATGTACTTTGTCCTAGAATGATTAACTGGATTAGCTACTATAGATATAGCACTATTATTGTCATACATGATAGGAATTTTGTGTAACATTAGGCCATAATCCATTAGCTAATTTCTAATCCAAAGCACTTGAGGACAACAACTTCCTACAACTATGTATTCAACTTAGCTGTAGAAGTTGATACAGATTGTTGTTTCTTGCTGTACCAGGATACAAGTCTTTGTCCAAGAAATTGATAGCTTCCACTGGTACTCTTTCTATCAACCCTGCATCCAGCAAAATTTGCATCTGTGTAACCAACAGCTTCAAAACCATTTCCCTTAGGACATCATAATCCCAAGTTAGGAGTCCCCTTCAAGTATTTGAAAATCCTCTTTACAGCCATCAAAAGTGATTCTTTTGGATTGGCTGAAAATCTTGCACATAGACATGTTGCAAACATGATGTCTGGTCTACTTGTTGTTAGTAAAGCAATGATCCAATCATCTCTCTATAGCTTGAAATATCTATACTCTTACCCCTTTTATCTTCATCCAACTTTTTTTGCAGTAGACATAGGTGTAGATGAAGGTAAACAATCAACCATTCCAAACTTTTTCAATAGATCCTTGACATATTTAGTTTGGCTAATGAAAATACCATCACTTCTTTGGATGACTTGAAGTCCAAGAAAGTAACTCAGTTCCCCCATCATACTCATTTCATATTCACTTTGCATAAGCTTGGAGAATCTTGGGAAAAGCTTCTCATTAGTAGAACTAAAAATGATATCATCCACATAGATCTGAACTAGGATCATATCTTCACATGTTTCTTGTAGAAGAGAGTCTTGTATATGGTTCCTTTGGTAAAACCATGCTTTAATAGGAAATCTGATAGTGTGTCATACCAAGCTCTAGGTGTCTGTTTTAGTCCATATAGAGCCTTGAGTAACTTGTACACAAAATTTGAAAATTTTGGATCCTCAAGGCCAGAAGGCTATTGCACATAAACTTCTTCTTCTAGCTCACCATTCAGAAAGGTACTTTAATATCCATTTGATACACCTTAAAGTTTGAATGTGTAGCAAATGCTAGAAAAATTCTTATAGCTTCAAGTCTTGCAACAGGAGCAAAAGTTTCATCATAATCAATTCCTTCTTCTTGTGAGTAACCTTTTGCAACCAACCTTGCTTTGTTTCTGGTAACTATACTATTTTCATCCATTTTATTCCTGAACACCCATTTTGTTCCAATAATGCTTCTATTTTTTGGTGCAGGAACTAACTTCTAGACTTTGCTTCTTTCAAACTGATTCAGCTCCTCCTGCATGGCAGATATCAAGTGAGGATCCAGTAGAGCTTCATCAATTTTCTTAGGTTCTACTTGAGACAGAAAACATGTATGTAGGCACTCATTAGCAGTTGCACTTCTAGTCCTCATACCAGCTGTAGTATCACCAATAATTGCTTCTCTAGAGTGACTTCTATCCCACTTCCTTGTGTGAGTTTGTTGACTTGTGCCTTCATCATTTTCTTTTTTTTAGTATGACTGGTAGATCCTTCTTCTCTTTCTCCCCCTGAGTTTGTGCTATCAAATTCAGGTGTTTGGGATGAGCTTCCATTCCCATGATTTTCCTGTTCATTAGTCTCTTCATTCATCATCTGTTGTGCATTAACTTCATCTTCTCCATCAGAATCACTATCTATATTGAGGTTTTCAAATGCAAGGGCTTCAGCCTCGTTATCATCAAGGCATTCCAAGCCTGGACACTTGTCATCATCAAAGGTCACATCTGTGCTTTTTATGATCTTCTTTTGATCAGTCACATAGACTTTGTAGGCTGTTCTTCCTAGTGAATATCCCAGAAAAATTGCTTCAAAGACCTTTGAGTCAAATTTTCCCACATATTCAGAATTGTCTTTCAAAATGTAACACTTGCTCCCAAACACATGAAGATGCTTTACAGTAGGCTTTCTCTTAGACATGATCTAGTAGGGTGACTTGCCATGTGTCTTGTTAATGAGATATCTGTTCTGAGTATAACATGCAGTGTTGACAGCCTCTTCCCAGAAACTTGTTGGCAGCTTGGCATCTTGCAGCATTGTTCTAGCAGCTTCAACCAATGTTCTGTTCTTTCTCTCAACTACTCCATTTTGTTGAGGTGTTCTGGCAGCTGAGAATTCTTGAACAAGGCCTTTGCCTTTGCAGAATTCACTTAATGTAACATATCTGAATCCAGTTCCATTGTCACTCCTCAGTCTTTTCACACAATTGTAGTCTTCAGCCTGTTTTTCCATCTTCTTGATGTGCTCAATTATGATGTGTGGAGTTCATCTTTAGAGTACATGAACTCTACCCAAGTGTATCTTGAGAAATCATCCGCCATCACAAGTGCATATCTGTTCCTTGAAATTGATAAGACATTCACTGGCCCAGACAAGTCCATGTGAATAAGTTGTAAGGGTGCACTTATGGAATTCACAGTTTTTGACTTGTGACTAGATCTTTTCATCTTTCCTTTCTGACAATCTTCACAAACTTCAATTTGAGCAAATTCCAGTTTGGGCATGTCTCTCACTAACTCCTTTTTGACTAAGTTGTTAATTACCTTGAAATTCAAGTAAGACAACTTCTTATGTCATAGCTTGCTTTGTTCTTTTTATGCCTTGGTGTAGAAGCAGTAGATACCATCCTTATTTGTTGTGTCCAAGTCTGCAACAAATAAGCTTCCTTTCCTTGCTCCTTTCAGAGCAACTTCACCAGTTTTCTTGCTGCATTCTTCTTTGTTGAATAAAACTTCAAAGCCTTTGTCTGCAAATTGGCTAACACTGAGAAGATTCACTTTAAGATCGGCTACTAGTGCTACATCATCAATGACAACATTTTCAGAAACAATCTTGCCATATCCCATTATGAATCCTTTTCTATTATCTCCAAAGGTCACCAATGGGCCATCTTTCTCCTCAAAGTGTGATAGCAGGGCCTTATCACCTGTCATATGTCTGGAACATCCATTATCAATGATCCATATGACTTTCTTCACTTTGCCCTGCACACAATGAGATTCTGGTGTGTTTAGTGACCCAAGCAGTGTTGGGTACTTTCTTCTTTTTAACTGATTTAACAGAAGTAGAGTGATTTGTTTCAGATAAAAAGAGTTCAATGATTGTTGTGCATTATCCCTTTCTGATGTAGACTCAATTTTTGATTCTTTAAGGTCTACTCTCAGTTTGTGGCAACTCTTCATCACTTTCAAATTGTAAGGGATGCAGTCAAACTTGTCACAGAATGAGTAGGGATCATTTAAATTTGCTTCATTATATTTGTAGGCTCCTTCATTTGGCTTACTAACACCCTTTTTACAAAGGTAAGTTAGATGATTTGCAGAGCCACATTTTTCACACTTCTTTCCAGGAATATCTGCAACATAGGTCATATTATTGCTTTTGTTTATTCCCATTCTTCCATTTCTATTTTTCTTCTTCTTTCTTGCACCTTCAATCTTGGTTTCTTTGACAGGAGTCTTGGTACTTTGTCCATAAGATTTTCTTCAGCCTTGGAAGATTGAATTGAATTTGCATTCTTCTTTTCATTATCCTCATCTGCAATTTCTTTCTTGATAATCAATTCTTCTTCACTGAAGTTTACCTCACAAGTCTTAAACACATGTGACCCAACATTTTTCAGCATTGCTGGAACATTTTCACTCTTTGTTGCTTTTCCTCTGTCACCGGTGTTTTTCTTTTTGCTTTTTAAGGTATTATAATCAAGACCAATAGCAATGTTTGCACATGGTTTGTTTTTCTCATGGTACTGACCAACCAATTCAGATGCATTCCTGAAGGACTTCAAGTTTACTTCACTTTTCTCCAGTTTTTCTCTTAGCACAGCTTCAATCTCATTTGCACACTTCAGCTTGTTTTTCAGATAACCATTTTCTTGTTTCAAGTCTTCAAGCTCCACTGTCAACAATTCAACTTCTTGTTTTTCACTTTCAAGCTTCTTATTTAACTTTGTTAATCTGCTAACTTCTTCATTAGCAACAACCATGCTTGTATGAATGTGAAACATTTCTGTGCTCATTTTTTCAACAGTTTCCTTATATTGATTCGCATTTAAATCAGTGGAGGTAAGAGTTGGTACCTGTGATTTAGATGAGGATGACTCTCCTTGCTCCAAGGCCATGAGTGCATAGTTTCCTAGTTCTTCATCTTTATCATTTTTAGAGTCATCCCAACTTTTACCTTCTACAATATAAGCTTTGCTTTGCTGTTTCTTCAAAAGAGCTTCATATTTTGCTTCAAGTTCAAGATAAGCTTTATCTTTCTTTGCCTTCTTGGGTTTTCTGCATTCTGTAGCAAAGTGGCCTGATTCATCACAATTGAAGCACCTTATATTAGATCTATCAACAGATCCAGTTTTGTAACCACTATTGCTATCAGAATTGTACTTCCCTTTTTCCTTCCAGCTGATATCTTTGTTAAAAGACTGTCCTTTACTTTTGAAGTATCTTGGCTTCCTTACTCTAATGTTAGAGAATTTTCTAGCCAGATAGGCCATTGACTGATCTAGCTCATCCAGTTCTTCAAGAGTATAGAACTCATCCTTTTCCAATTCCAGAATGACTTGTTCCTGTGAATCAGTTGTTCTCTGTTCACTTGTTGAGGCAACTGGAATATAAGATCTTGGTTCATCATCATATGTTTGACCTTCATTTACTATTAAAGCACTTGAGCCATCTACAACATGCCCTTGACCAGATCTCAATGATTGCCTTCGAATCATCTCTAGTTCATATGTTTTAAGAATTCCATATAGAACTTCCAGAGTTATTCTGCTCAAGTCTCTCCCTTCCCTAATCTAAGCAAGTACTTTAGATTCACCTCTTCAGCTTTATAGTATTTGTCATGAAGCTGCAAGTCATTTATTAGCTTATTGAATCTTTCAAACACATTAGTAATGCTTTCCTTAGGCTTAGCCATAAAACCCTCATACTGTAAAATCAGTATCGTTCTTTGATTAGATCTAACCTCCTCAGTTCCTTCACTGAGTATTTCAATCTTCTCCCATATTTGCTTGGCAGTGTCACAGTTGACAATATTGTTGTACATCACATTGTCAAGTGACTCAATCAATTTCAATTGCAAGCTGCTATCCAGGGAGACTCTCTTCTTTTCAAGGTCAGAATACTCAGCTGGGCCTTTTGGAGCATATTGAGCTAGTATGACCATGTCTCTATCTATAGATTCCTCAACTTATACCATAGGAATGAAGGGTCCATTCTTGAGGATCTGAATGTAGAGTGGATTGGTCATCTTGATAAACAACATCATTTTCTTTTTCCAAAGAGTATATTTAGCTTTGTCAAAGGTAGGAATTTTGATGCTACTGATTTTCTGTGTATTCATTTTTCCAAATCTTGAATCTGTTTACTTTCAGATTTTGCTCTAATACCAATTGTTAGGTAATGAATAACACACAGATGGGAGGTGAATGTGTTTTACTATTTTTAGGCTTTTCTTGAAAGTTAATGGTTGAACAAAGTAAATTAAATCTTGCATAGAAAAGTGTTCATGCAGAATTTAAACTCGCAGAAAATAAGGAACACGGATCTTCAAAACTCACTTAATTTATATTAAAATTAAGACTATTTTGCTATAAAATTTCTAAGCTATTTGATGTTAAAGAGCTCAGCTTCTTCTTGAGAGTGTTACAAGAATTTTTATCAAGATTGTTGCAACTGACTAAAGGACCAGTGTTAACTTTATAACTTAGTTAACTGCTGGTTTACACAGTGGATAATAAAACGTGCTATTAGCTTTTCTAAACTGTCACTTGTCATTTCTATTTATAGAAAAGCAAATCTTCCATTTCTGGCTTAGCATATCTTTAGCATCCCGTGTTCACTTTAATCTTCCTCTGTAAGTTAATCTTTGCCATTGATCTTGCACATTCTTCAAGCTACTTTTTGTAGACTTGTCAATCCAGTTGTTGGATTGTTTATTGATTGTTTATCTTGGATATTGAACTGGTCTGCAATTCTGTACTTTAAGAATGTACCTCGAGATCTCCAGTTTAGGTCTATAGAGCCATTTGACGTCTCGATAAGTATATTGGCTTATCGAGATCTCTAGTGCTCTATATTCAGTTTGGCTTGTAGAGGTCTTCAGTTCTCTATAAGAGATTTTAGGCTTGTGGAGATCTCTAGTCTTCACATCTTCACTTTGACTTATCGATAACTCTTAGTTCTCTAGTGGCTTATTGACTTGTCGATATCTCAGAGTTCTTTAGTCAAATTCACCTTGTCGACATCTCAGAGTTCTTTAGTGAATTTTGACTTATCGATATCTCTGAATTATCAAGTGGAACTTGACTTATCGATAACTCAGGGTTCTCTACTGAATGTAGGCTTGTCGAGAACTCTGAGTTCTCTAGTGAAGAAATGACTTGTCTATTTCTCCAATCTTCAGTTCTTCAATTTGGCTTGTTGATATCTTCCTGAGTTCTCTAATAGCTTTCCTGACTTCTCGATAAGCCATTCTTGAGTTCTCGAATGACTTCTCTATAACATTAAATCTGTGACTTGTAGAGATCTTGATTTAAAGTATTTTTCTCCAAACAGATTTATTCAACTCCAAGCTTCTTCAAAATTCTTCTGAGGCATGATCTTCTTGATCTTCTTCTAGATAGAATCCTTAGGCTAGACACCGTTTCATGAAAAAAGCTTTAGTTTTCTCCTTTGAATTTTTACAGACATTAAGCGTTACAAGTACAAAATACAAATTATAATACTTATTGAGGGTTGGCCCCAAGCTTAACTGATTTGTTATGACCGATATTTCTAAACCCTATCTATATATAATTGTGTGTTTATAATAAAGCGAGAAGTAGCAGAATTGGTATTGAGGTGCTATACTTGTCAGAAAGTGAAGGCAGAACACCAACGACCAAGTGGATTAATTCAGCCTTTAAAGATTCCAGAATGGAAGTGGGAAAACATTGCCATGGACTTTATAGTAGGATTATTATGAACTAAATCCGGACATGACGCTATATGGGTTATAGTTGATCGCCTTACGAAGTCGGCACATTTTCTTCCGATTAACGAGAGGTCTTCATTGAACAGATTGGTCCACCTGTATGTGCGTGAAATCGTATTACGACATGGCATACCTGTATAAATAGTTTCGGACAGAGATCCATGATTTAACTCTAGTATCTGGAAGCAATTTCAAGAAAGTCTTGGCACCAAGTTGAATACGAGTACGACGAATCATCCGTGGACTGATGGTCAAAACGAGAGGACAATTCAAATAAATGAAGACATGTTGCGTAGCTGTGCGATTGATTTTGCGGGAAGTTGGGACGACCACCTGCCATTGGTAGAATTCTCCTCTAACAATATCTATCACACCAGTATTGGCATGCCACCATACGAAGCTTTATACGGACGGAAATGCAGATCACCAACCAGCTGGGATGAAAGTTAGCACCTAGATATATTGGTCATTTTGAAGTTTTGAGTCAAGTAGGGAAGGTGGCCTAGGAATTAGCTTTGCCGCCTCGGTATCAGCATGTGCATAACGTGTTTCATGTGTCATTACTTAAGAAGTATAATCCTGATGCCAACCATGTGATAGAATATGAACCTATAAAGATTTAGGCAGACCTGTCATTTGTGTAGCAACCTGTCAAAATACTCGACTGGCAAGAGAAGAGTCTTCGAAATAAGTTGGTCAAGTTGGTAAGAGTACTTTGGAGAAATCCCAAGGTTGAAGAGTCAACGTGGGAACTAGAGTCGGATATGCATAGCCGGTACCCTCACTTATTCTCCTAGATTCTGAGGACAGAATCCTTACAGGGGGAGAGGATGTTACGACCGGTATTTCTAAACCCTATCTATATATAATTGTGTGTTTATAATTAAAATTAAAATTGTATGGAATTGTAAATGTGGATGATCTATATGACTGAGTGCCTATAAACTAAGTGTTTAATGTATTAGTTTAGATAAATTTTTTTTGAAAAAAAATCTTATCATTTAGTATTTTTAAATAATAATTAAAGTACTTCATTTTATATGAAAAATCGATTTTAAAAATCTTTTGACAATAAACTTTCAAATTTTATATCATTAAATTTCTAAAATCATAAGCTATTTTATGATATTTATTTTGTGATTTATGGAGGTGCATTTATATTTATAAAAATTGTTTTATATAAATTAGTTGATTTTTAAATTGTAAATTACTTAGTTGCCCATGCATGCAAATACCTTCCAATTCAATTTAAAAGGGCATAGGAGACAATTCATACCCCACTAACCTTCTTCTATCCACCAAAAGACTAAACTACCCTTGCATGCACTTTTGCTTGGTTATTGGAGAATGATAGTTTAGTACATTCCAAATTCCACTATTGAATTAGTGTATGATGAACCATAAAGAGAGGAGTTAACCCAAAACCACACTCCTCTCAAGCTCATCATTTTTACTCTCAAATTTTCTCTCCTCCCCCTCTCTTTTTCTTCATTCGGCCGAAGCCCCTTCCCCCATTCCCTTTAATTTTTCTTCATCAAATCCTTCCCATTCTAGTGTAATTCCATTACCCATTCATATAATATACACTTTACAAGAAGTTCCATGCTTAGGAGATGAATATTAATGCTTGCATGTCTTGATTTTATGTGATCTCCAAAGAGAAACTCTTAATATATGTGGATTAAAGAGTTCTCTATGATATATACTTTTTATGTGCATAAACTAAGTGTTTCCATGAATAAAACTCTTTTAAAACCTTTGCATGCTACTGATCTTTAGTAGTAAAGTCATATTCTACTTTGCATGTTAGAGATATGGCATTATTTTCAAGTATAATCATGTTATATATGCTCTTCTTTTCGAAAATGTACATGAATGCATAGTTTGTGTTAAATTCGACCTTACATATGCTTAAAACGAATTTTTTCCTTGATATTATGCTTGATATTAGTTGTTAAAAGGTAGTGTGCATGATCTTTTGAAGTAGTTAAGTATTTTAAGTCAAATTTATGAGCTAATAACCCTCTTGTTTAGTCGAACTTGATTTAGTGATCATCTTGAGTTGCATGTTAAGTTTTATTTTGCATGTTGGTACAATAGGGCATGGATGATCTCCATTATTGGTTTAGGCCTTATTTTAGAGTCTTATTGTAACGACTGGGAAATTTACGTTTATATTATATCAGAATCATAATAAATAAGGTGTGTTAATGTGTCATTTATGTGTGATTATCTGTTAAACCATGTTTGTTACGTGTTACGTGCATTTCGTGTCATTTCTGTATTTTTAAGGTATTTTTCAGATATTTTATTAAGCATTTATCGTTTTCATTTCAAACTTTTACGACCCAAACAATGATTTTAAAGCCAGTATTTCAAATAAAATAATGGGCCTTATTTTTCATCAAATGGCTTTTACAATCGCATTATTCTGAACATCTAGATATTTTATAAATTTTCTCATTTTACGAAAAAGGACTTTTCCGGGCCCCATTGGGTGTCAAAAACCCCACAAAAATCACATTTTTATTTTTATAAAATTATAGGACTTTCATTTATATTATTTCTTTGCATTTTTGCAATATTCACAATTTTTGGGAAATTTTGGCATATATATTGTATATATAAAATATTTATAAATTAAATTTTAATACTCAAAAATTATAAAATTAGGGGCCTATTAATTTTAAAAAGTGTAGAATTAGGGCCATAATTTTAATTAGGAGTATTAATTTTACTACTAAAATAGCCTAATTTTTATTTAATTAATCATAATTATTAATTAAAAATCAGAAAAATATACAAAATTCTCTGCAACCGGGTCGGGTTGAACAAATTCGGGTTGAGGATTCAATCGTTGATTTTGATCTGATTTCTGTACCAAATCAAGCAGTTCAAGTATCCAAATCGAAGGATTTGATCTGTTCTTTCCATTTCTAGCATCAATTTCACGTTTTAATTCGCAGTTTTTGATTTTTAAATTCTAGGGTTTATGTTCGAATTAGGACTTTTTGATTCTGGGGTTATTATGATGTTTTGATGATTGATATAGCTTTGTTAGATGATTTACAGTTGATTCATGGTGTTTAATTGAATAAACGATTACTGGATAGTGATTCACGATTTCTAGGGTTTATGTCGGATTTTCAAAACACAACTCGATGATTTCTGTGAATATTTGGTTCTTGTAATGTTAGGGCTTTGATTGTGTATGTTCTTAGCTTCAATTTGCACTATAGAACGTTAAGTTTGGTTTACAGAATCAAAAGATAGATTTTTGGCCGGAGTTGAATTCGATTTTGACCGGAGATGAAGATTCTAAGATATTTTTGGTATGTTGTGGCCAAAATCAGATTGGTGAAGTGATTTGGAATTGATTCCAGCTTAAAAACGAACCAAATGGTTCCGTTTTTTGCCTGAAAATGGCTCACCGGATTCTGCACCGGTGGCCGGATTCTGGGCAAAATCCGGCGTGTTCTTCACGACCCGGATTTTGACCCGTTTGACCCATATAAAATACCCGGGTTTTATCTGATTTTGTCAGGAATGGTTTTCTGACATATGTTTTTGGAATTTTGAATTTAATTTTATTTTTATTAATTCTAAAAATCAGATTTATTTATTTTATAAATTGATTAATTAATTGTTTAATTAATTTATTTATATTATAAATAATTCTGAATTATTTTCTAAAAATCAGATTGAATTATTTTCTTAATTATTTATTATTTAATTATTATTTACTAACTATTTATTAATTATTTAAAAATAATTAATTATTTTGATAATTAATCAAATAATTTTCAATAAATCATAATGAATTCATTTTAATTCCAAAAATTATAGAAAAATCATTTTTAATTCTGATTTTTCTTAAATAATGATTTAAAAATTATTTTTGAGTTTTAAAAATTAATAATAATTATTTATAGTGAATAATAAATGGAATTATCAGTGTTTAATTAATAATAATTCAACCGTTAGTCCGATTCGAGTGAAACGAAAGCCTGTTGACTCAGAAAAATGAATTCTCTACATTAAAAATAATATCAAAGCTTAATTTCTTCTAAAAAAATTAGTTGATTTTGTTACTTGTTTAATGCGTGCCGAGACGAGTCCGAAAAATTCCGGGAAAATGGGAAATGAGTCAGATAACGATTAGTTGAGCGATCTGTGAGTCGATTGTGGTTCTAAAAAATTATTTTAACTATAAAAATTGATTATGTACCTATGTGCTTATGTGTATTACGTGGTTCATTGAGTCTTAATTGCTAGTAAGTAATATATGAGTCAGTCATAAGCGCATGGGTAGATGTTAGGAACAGTGTGAAGTCGATTCAAGATACAAATGAAGTACGACGTGACTTAACCAGTCTGTTTTGCCAACAGAAGCTAAGATAGCCAGGCAAGTTGAGTCGGTATTAGTCCAAGGTGATAGACGAAAGTGATCTAATTGCAGTGAGTCGCGCAAAAGGCAAGTTTTTCCCCTATTCTACTTTCAGAATAGTGATATTGATTCAAATGCTTATCACATTTGCACTCTTTTGATCATTGTTCTTAATCACTGATATATACTTGCTATTCCTTTGTTCATATTTTGTTTCGATTCTTGATTTTTCCATTTCTTTGGATACTTGGTTCATATTCCATTGATGATACATTGAGATTGATATATTCTGGTGATTAGAATATGTCAAAGCATACCGATTATTCCGGTTGCTAAGCGATGGACTGGATAATGATATTTTGGGATTGAGTGTGTCTTAATCCTGAGGACCGGGATGACTGGTGCCTCGACGTGGGCCGTAGTGCCTGGGTACCTGACTGGATCTATATATTGAGATATGGATCTGCATGATCAGCAGAATATAGATGCGAATTTGTGTCCAGTTTAGTTCATTTATACTCGCCAGTAATGGCCTTCTTTCTATTCTCGTGGGGTTATATCTTTGCAGATATACTCGGGATGACGGATTCATTTAAAATTCTTTAACACTGTTTATATTTTGTGGACTTCTTGAGCAATTTTTGGCTCACCCCTTTTGTTGTTATTCACCTTATTGTTTTCAGTTAAGAAGGAATATGAAACCCATCAGGACTCGAGTGGTAAAGAAGCGGGTCAAGCCTCGGGATCCTCTCATACCCAAGGTGTTGATCCCAATCCAGGAAGAAAGCTTTGAGTTGCCCGAGCAGGTGGAGTGTTGATAGATAATATGTGTGTTTGAATAAAAGTTGAACTTAGTTTAAAATGAATTAGACAATGGTTTGTAATAAAGAGAGTTTGTGAGATTTTGAATGTTGTTTTGTAATAAAAGTAGTTAGTGGTTCTTGTTTTCATACTTCGACCTAAAAAGATCCTGGTCAGTGTTAAAGGGGTTTAATTTCATTTCTTTATTAATTGTTAATTATATTGTACAGGTTTGGTGATTAGCTAGTAACCCCAGACTTATACCCCGAGTCTGGAGGGCGTGACATGTTTGGCATCAGAGCTGTAGGTTTGGTCCCTGAAAACAAGAATATTAGGATTAAGATAGGATAGGGAGATCACATAAGATAGGGATAGTCAAATTAGGAAGAATAGTGTTAGGATTTAGGTCAGATTAGAATAGGGAAGTATAAATCCTAGGATTGTTAGTGACCTTTTATTTTTTTGGTACATTATCAGATGGCATCTTCTGGTTATTCTGCGTCTTCCGAGAGGACAGTCACTGGGCCAGCAGCACCAGTTATACCTCCAGTATCTGAGTATATATTTCCTCCTCTACCACCTCCACCACCTTTGCCACAGGAGCCGGTACCACCAGTACAGGGGATAGTTCATGACCCCATAGAGATGTTTGATCCATTTGAGTTCCTTGAGCCGATGGTTTCTTTACCAGTTGAGCATCAGTTTATACCGGGTATTGAGCAGGAGTTACCACCACCACCATTGTTACCTCCTATACCAGTGCATGCCCCAGAGCCGGACATAGTTCAAATGATTCCAGTCGAGGGGATGGGAGAGCATAATGTGGATCTACAGTTAGGTTTACCACAGCAGGGTGCAGGTATACCGAGGGTTCCTTCACAAGAGTCAATAGGTCAGGTTGCTCAGCCGTATATGGTACCATACCATGAGTATAGAGTTATGAGGGATGATGTGGAGTATTGGCGGGCACAGTGTCGAGAGATCATGCATCTGTTTGATCAGAGGGACAGAGGACCGTTAGCGGCCCTATAGCCGGATTACTATATGAGACAGCGATTACAGTCAGTGTTGATGAGTGCTACTTGGGAGCTTGATGATTTGACCCATGATGGACCACCTTCTTTCGCAGAGTTCTACAGGATATTCCGATTGGCACAGACTTTGGTCCAGGCACTTAGAGAGGAGCTTAGGCGTATTCCGCCTGGGTTTTGAGGCAATGATAGTTTGAGACGGTGACTCCAGAGTACATGTGTATATGGAGGCAGCATAGTATAACCAAGTGAGTAGTGTGTATACGTGTATCAGTAGTTTAACTTGTAGTAGTAGTTTAACTGGTAGCGATAGTAGGACTTATAGCCGTAGTGATTACCAGTAGCCCGAGACTTTTTGTATCAAGAATTTACACCTGAAGCTGGTGTCACATATATATAAGATGAACTTTTTCAATTCCTTTTATTTAAATTTTAGTCTTTACAGTTTTACAGCATTTACTTTCACTTTATTTTTCCTGTTGAAAAAAAAAGAACAATCATTTTATTTAACTGTTTACATTTCCAGTTTTTACATTCAGCAACTGTTTTCTTTATATAAATCATGTTATTAATACAAGATAAATCGTTTTCCTTACATATTGTCAATTGTTTATTAAACTGTTAAAGAAATATCACCTGTTTTATTATCAGAAGAAGATGGCACCAAAGAGAAAGATTAGGGCTGAGACCTCTAACAGCAATTCCGAAGACCAGACTAATGAGACCATGAACCAAATATTCCATCTGATGCAACAACAGATGGTAATGATGCAACAACAGATGCAGCATCAACAACAGCAGATACAACAACAAATGTTGCAACAGCCATCTCGTCCCGAGCCTCAATTACCACAAGTATTACCTATTGTGACTTTTAAGCAATTTCAGTCAGTTAAACCTCCAGAATTTGAAGGGTCTACTGATCCTATTAAAGCTACCACCTGGTTAAAAGAGATAGAGAAAGCGTTTGCACTAGTAAAGATAGGTGAGGACCAGAAGACTGATTTTGCTAGTTACTTGTTGAAAGGAGAAGCGAATTATTGGTGAGAATCTAAAAAGGCTTTGGAGGGTGAAGATGTTATTCCGTGGGTTAGTTTTAAAGAGTTGTTTTTAGAAAAGCATTTTCCTCGCTATGTGAAGAACCAAATGCAGATTAAGTTTCTAGAACTGAAGCAGGGGAATATGTCCGTGGCAGAATATGAAGCCAAATTTACTGAGTTGGCTAGGTTTGTTCCAGAACAGGTTGAGACTGAAGAGAAGCTAGTTCAAAGGTTTCAAGAAGGGTTACAACCATAGATTTGTGGCCAAGTTGCAGTTTTCGAATTGACAACGTATACCGCCGTAGTTCAGAAAGCTCTGATTATAGAAGGGGAAAGTGAAAGATCTCAGCAAGACAAAGGACAGGGAAGTTTTCAAGATCGCTCTAGCAGAAAGCCGGGATTCCAAGCCCAGGCAAATTTGAATTCTAAAAGGATAGGACAAGGTCCACAGAAAGCAGGTAATCGTTTACAAATCTCCAGTCAGCAGGGAATGGTCAGAGTTCCAGTGTCGTACTGCAAGACATGTAATCGAAAACATACTGGTGTATGTATAAAAAGGGATGTAACGTGTTATCGGTGTAAGCAGAAAAGGCATTATTCTAATGAATGTCCAACAGGTAGAACAACGGAAATGACTTGTTTCTAGTGTGAAAAGAAATGACATATCGCCAGAAATTGCAAAGGACCAGCTATGGCAGCCAGTATTCCAAGAGTATTAGAATTACCTTCGCCGCTGCCTAATCAACCCAAAGCAAGAACTTTTAACATGACAATGAAAGAAGCAGTGCAGAGTCCAAGTGTGATTGCAGGTACGCTTTTGGTGATTCCGTAAGTTCAAAAGTATTAATTGATTCTGGAGCTACTCGTTCATTTATTTCTGAAGAATTTCTTGATAAGTTACATTGTGGAATCGAATGGTTGGGCGAGACGTTAATTATAAAATTAGCGAATGACGACCAAGTTCCAGTGGATCGAGTATGTCCGGCGTGTGATATAGAAATAGCCGGACATTATTTTTCGGTAGATTTAATTCCTTTTAAGTTAGGAGAATTTGATGTCATTTTGGGAATGGATTGGTTAGCTTGTCATAATGCTCAGATAGATTGCGCGAATAAGAAAGTCAAATTGTGAACTGCGGAAAATACAACGGTAATATTCAAAGGTGAAAAACAGCGGAAGAAATTTCTCACTGTGATGTAGACTAAACGGTTGCTTTGACAAGGATGTGAGGTGTACATAGCTTATGTGTTAGATACTGAAAAAGGAAGTCCTAGAATAGAAGACATTCCAGTGGTATGCGAGTTTCCAGACGTCTTTCCAGACGAGCTTCCAGGGTTACCTCCAGATCGAGAAATCGAGTTCACGATTGATCTAGCACCAGGCACAGAACCAGTTTTGAAAGCTCCATATCGAATGGCTCCAGTCGAAATGAAGGAATTGTCAATGCAACTGCAAGATCTTCTAGACCGAGGCATCATACGACCAAGTGTATCCCCATGGGGTGCACCAGTGTTATTCATAAATAAGAAGGATGGCAACATGCGATTGTGCATCGACTATCGGGAATTGAATAAACTCACTATTAAGAACAAGTATCCTTTACCGAGAATCGACGATTTGTTCGATCAGCTAAAGGGAGCAGCGTGGTTTTCTAAGATAGATTTGCGATCAGGCTATCATCAATTGAAGATTAAAGCAGAAGATATTTCCAAGACTGCGTTTCGCACAAAATATGGACATTATGAGTTTTTGGTAATGGCATTCGGTTTGACAAATGCGCCAGCAGCATTCATGGATCTAATGAACAGAGTATTCAAGAGATACTTGGACAAATTTGTGATTGTATTCATTGATGACATCTTGATTTACTCAAGGACAAAAGAAGAGCATGCGGAACACTTGAGGATAGCTTTGGAAATTCTAAGGAAAGAACAACTATACGCGAAATTTTCGAAATGTGAATTCTGGTTAAGAGAAGTACAATTTCTAGGGCATATCATCAGTAGAGAAGGCATCCAAGTTGATCCAGCAAAGATTGAAGCTGTGTTAAATTGGGAAAGACCAAAGACGCCGACAGAAGTTCGAAGTTTCTTGGGATTGGCAGGATACTATCGAAGGTTTGTCAAAGATTTTGCGAAAATAGCAACGCCGCTGACCAAGTTAACTCAAAAAAGTGAAAAGTTTGATTGGAATGATAAATGTGAAGAAAGTTTTCAAGAGCTGAAGAATTGGTTAGTAACCGCACCGGTACTTGTATTACCAGACGAATATGGAAATTTTATCATTTACAGCGACGCCTCGTATCACGGGCTAGGATGTGTATTGATGCAACACGGTAACATCATGATATATGCTTCGAGACAACTTAAACCTCATGAACAGAAATATCCTACTCATGACCTGGAATTGGCAGCGATCGTATTTGCGTTGAAGCTTTGGAGACATTATCTCTATGGTGAAAAATGTGAAATCTACACAGATCATAAAAGTCTGAAGTATATCTTTACGCAAAAGGAGCTGAACATGCGATAACGTCGATGGCTGGAATTGATAAAGGATTATGATGTCACGATCAGTTATCATCCAGGGAAAGCAAATGTTGTAGCAGATGTGCTGAGCAGGAAAGAAAGATTGAATCGGTTAACTTCATGTGAAGAATTAACCAAGGAATTCAAAAAATTAGAAATCGAGATTCGTATTCCCAATGAATCTGCAAAAGCTATCTACGCTATGACTTTCCAACCAGAGTTGCTCGAGAAGATTCGCCGCTGTCAGGAAGAAGTAATGAGTCAAGATGATGACCTAACGGGAGAAGAGATCACCACTCAGAAAGATAACGAAGGAATTTTACGCTTTGCGTCGAGAATCTGGATCCCTAATGTGGAAGAATTAAAAGAAGAAATAATGCGAGATGCGCATAGTTTAAAGTATTCCATTCATCCAGGAAGCACAAAAATGCATCGCGGTCTGAAGGAAAACTTCTGGTGGCCGAACATGAAGAAGGAAATAGCAGAATAGGTGAGTAAATGCTACACATGCTAACAAGTTAAAGTGGAACATCAACGTTTGAGCGGATTATTACAACCGTTAGACATTCCAGAATGGAAATGGGAACATCTAGCAATGGATTTTGTAGTAGGACTACCGAGGACTAGGGCAAATCATGATGCGATATGGGTAATCATTGACAGACTCACAAAGTCAGCACATTTTCTACCAATTAACGAAAGATTTTCACTTGACAAGCTAGTGCACATATATCTCAAGAATAATTGTGATGTGACATGGAGTTCCAATATCTATCGTGTCTGATCGAGATCCTCGTTTCAACTCAAGATTTTGGAGACAATTTCAAGAATGTCTTGGAACTAAATTGAACATGAGTACCGCTTATCATCCGCAAACCGATGGGCAAAGTGAAAGAACTATCCAAACGATTGAAGACATGCTACAAGTTTGTGCGATCGATTTTAAAGGCAGTTGGGATGAACATCTACCTCTAGTGGAATTTTCTTATAATAACAGTTTTCATGCCAGCATTGGAATGCCACCGTATGAAGCACTATATGGGAGAAAATGCAGATCACCTGTACATTGGGATGAAGTTGGACAACGCAAAATTTTGGGTCCAGAATTAATTCAACAGACGAAAGAAAAGATTGAACTCATTCGGAAATGACTCAATGCAGCACAAGACAGGCAGCGGAAATATGCAGATCAAGCCAGGAAAGATATGGACTATCAGGAAGGAGAAAATGTACTACTCAAAATATCGCCATGGAAAGGATTGACCAGATTTGGCAATAAGGGTAAATTGAAACCACGATACGTCGGACCATTTGAAATTTTGAAGAAAGTTGGAAAAGTTGCGTACGAATTAGCTTTACCGCCTCATATGCAACATATTCATAATGTGTTTCATGTGTCAATGCTTAAGCGATATTATCCTGATTTTAGGCATGTAATAGAGTATGAGTCGATAGAAATCCAACCTGATTTGTCTTTTGTAGAGCAGCCGGTAAGAATTTTAGATCGGCGAGAGAAAGTGTTGAGAAATAAGTCTGTATATTTAGTGCGAGTGTTGTGGAGAAATCCTATGGTTGAAGAATCAACCTGGGAACTTGAGAGCGAGATGTTAGAAAAATACCCTCATTTGTTTTCATAGAAGATTCTGAGGACAGAATCATATTAAGGGGGGAAGGATGTAACGACTGGGAAATTTGCGTTTATATTATATCAGAATCATAATAAATAAGGTGTGTTAATGTGTCATTTATGTGTGATTATCTGTTAAACCCTGTTTGTTATGTGTTACGTGCATTTCGTGTCATTTCTGTATTTTTAAGGTATTTTTCAGATATTTTATTATGCATTCATCGTTTTCATTTCAAACGTTTTACGACCCAAACAATGATTTTAAAGCCAGTATTTCAAATAAAATAATGGGCCTTATTTTTCATCAAATGGCTTTTACAATCGCATTATTCTGAACATCTAGATATTTCATAAATTTTCTCGTTTTACGAAAAAGTACTTTTCCGGGCCCCATTGGGTGTCAAAAACCCCACAAAAATTACATTTTTATTTTTATAAAATTATAGGACTTTCATTTATATTATTTCTTTGCATTTTTGCATTATTCACAATTTTTGGTAAATTTTGGCATATATATTGTATATATAAAATATTTATAAATTAAATTTTAATACTCAAAAATTATAAAATTAGGGGCCTATTAATTTTAAAAAGTGTAGAATTAGGGCCTTAATTTTAATTAGGAGTATTAATTTTACTACTACAAATAGCCTAATTTTTATTTAATAAATCATAATTATTAATTAAAAATCAGAAAAATATATAAAATTCTCTGCAACCGGGTCGGGTTGAACAAATTCGGGTTGAGGATTCAATCGTTGATTTTGATCTGATTTCTGTACCAAATCAAGCAGTTCGAGTATCCAAATCGAAGGTTTTGATATGTTCTTTCCATTTCTAGCATCAATTTCACGTTTTAATTCGTAGTTTTTGATTTTCAAATTCTAGGGTTTATGTTCGAATTAGGACTTTTTGATTCTGGGGTTATTATGATGTTTTGATGATTGATATAGCTTTGTTCGATGATTTATAGTTGATTCATGGTGTTTAATTGAACAAACGATTACTGGATAGTGATTCAAGATTTCTAGGGTTTATGTCGGATTTTCAAGACAGAACTCGATGATTTCTATGAATATTTGGTTCTTGTAATGTTAGGACTTTGATTGTGTATGTTCTTAGCTTCAATTTGCACTATAGAACGTTAAGTTTGGTTTACAGAATCAAAAGATAGATTTTTGGCCGGAGTTGAATTTGATTTTGACCGGAGATGAAGATTTTGAGATGTTTTTGGTATGTTGTGGCCGCAATCAGATTGGTGAAGTGATTTGGAATTGATTCCAGCTTAAAAATGAACCAAACGGTTCCATTTTTGGCCTGAAAATGGCTCACCGGATTCTGCACCGGTGGCCAGATTCTGGGCAAAATCCGGCGTGTTCTTCCCGACCCAGATTTTGACCCGTTTGACCCGTGTCAAATACCCGGATTTGATCTGATTTTGTCAGGAATGGTTTTCTGACATATGTTTCTGGAATTTTGAATTTAATTTAATTTTTATTAATTCTAAAAATCAGATTTATTTATTTTATAAATTGATTAATTAATTGTTTAATTAATTTCTTTATATTATAAATAATTCTGAATTATTTTCTAAAAATCAGATTGAATTATTTTCTTAATTATTTATTATTACTTATTATTTATTAATTATTTATTAATTATTTAAAAATGATTAAATATTTTGATAATTCATCAAATAATTTTCAATAAATCATAATAAATTCATTTTAATTCCAAAAATTATAGAAAAATCATTTTTAATTCTGATTTTTCTTAAATAATGATTTAAAAATTATTTTTGAGTTTTAAAAATTAATAATAATTATTTATAGTGAATAATAAATGGAATTATCAGTATTTAATTAATAATAATTCAACCGTTAGTCCGATTCGAGTGAAACGAAAGTCTGTTGACTCAGAAAAATGAATTCTCTTCATTAAAAATAATATCAAAGCTTAATTTCTTCTAAAAAAATTAGTTGATTTGATACTTGTTTAATTATCAGTCGTAATGAGTGCCGAGACGAGTCCGAAAAATTCCGGGAAAATGGGAAATGAGTCAGATAACGATTAGTTGAGTGATCAGCGAGTCGATTTTGGTTCTAAAAATTATTTTAACTATAAAAAATGATTATGTACCTATGTGCTTATGTGTATTACGTGGTTCATTGAGTCTTAATTGCTAGTAAGTAATATATGAATCAGTCATAAGCGCATGGGTAGATGATAGGGATAAATAAATCCTGACTACATAATTAGTTATTACAGTTTGGGCTCCAAGGCCCAATAAGAAGATGTATGACATTCAGACCTGAAAGGTTAACATGTTGATCATGCCTGATGGACCAGATCAGGCCTGATGGGACAAAGAAGGCCCAAAAACCCTGATTATTTATTAATTTCGTAATTAATAAATAAGGGAGAAAAACAGCTATTAAGATAAGTCCTAGTAGGGATATAAATCCTTGTAGATTGGCCTCAAGGGGACCTAAAAGGATAAGGAATCAGTTTCCTACTATCTAGGACTCCAAAGTCCATTCTAATTATGAGACTTGCCCACCAAGTCTCCTATACCAAGTCCAATTCAAGGACTCCCAACATCTATATAAGGGGCCTCACCCCACAGACCAAGAACTACATTTTTTGACTTGATCCTTGGCAATGAACAAGGTACGTAGGCATCTTGTTAAGGCAGATTGAGTCACGAAACACAAGAGCAGTCAAAATCGAGCCTTCAGGCTCACGTTCCTTAGTATTAAATACAGCAATTATATATATTAGTTTTTAATCCATAACATTTGGCACCGTCTGTGGGAAAGCACAACAACAACCATGGCGAGAACACGGAGAACAATTAGAGCTCTGGAGGAAGGAACACCATCGGGGACAACCCAGGTGATTTCGTCAGCCGTGGAGATTCCTCTTTATTTAACTTATGCATCTACTCAAGGGAAAGCCCAGATAGGGGCAACTCAACCTCAGCCACAAGGGACGACTCCCCCGACTATTCAAGGTACGAATCCTCAAGTTCAACAAGTACATGTACCTGTGAATTTTCGACCTATTAGGTATGAATATTCAACTGTTGTTACTACTAACCCCCTTATGGAGTGCCCCTTTACCCCGAGGTTGGAGGAAGTGGACATGCTGGGCGAAGTGAAGCACGAGGGCAATCGCCCCCTATATACGAGGTTTGGTTCCTATCCCCGAAGATCGGGAATTATCTGGTCCTTATAATGAAAGAGACTCCGAATCTTCAGATGATGATGTGGCCCTAAGAAGGAGGCGTCCTGGCAAAGAGCCGATGGCCGATGAAAGACAACGCCCTCAAAGCACCCAAGGGGCGAATCCCCAAGAAGTGCAGGAAAGAATCAGGGCTCATGAGGCTGAGATTCAAAGGCTGAGGCGCGAATTGGAGGCGCACCAGATCACCAGACCCCAGATGCCCCCTAGGGGGAGAAATCCTCCTCCTGTCATAGACCTGGATGGTCCGGTACGGAGAAGGGCTGTTGTCCCAAGGACTAATCCAAGCAATCTTCTTCCCCTTGGAGATCCTGATGATCCTACTCCGCCCTTTACTGAAGAGATAATGAATGTCCATATCTCAAGGAAGTTTAAGATACCAACTATCAAAGCCCATGATGGCACGGGAGATCCCGCTAATCATGTTAGGACATTCTCTAATGCACTGCTGCTGCAACCCGTGAATGACGCTATTAAGTGTCGGGCTTTCCCTCAAACCCTATCGGGTATGGCTCAAAGGTGGTATAGTTGCTTGCCCCCAAACTCCATTGGGTCGTTCAGAGAGTTAAGTCAGGCTTTTATTAAGCAGTTCATCAGTGGGAGAGTCCATAAGAAAAGTTCAGCATCTCTTATGAGTATTGTGCAGTGAGCAAAGAAATCCTTGAGAGATTACCTGAATCGTTTCACAAAGGAGGCTTTAAAAGTCCCAGATCTTGATGATAAGGTAGCCATGATAGCACTGCAACAAGGAACTAGGGATGAGTTTTTCAAGATGTCCTTAGCCAAACGTCCCCCTGAAAATATGTTGCAGCTCGAGGAGAGGGCAGGGAAGTATATCAAGGTTGAAGAGAGCATGAGGAAGACCGTAGTAAGTAATGAGCCCACTGGAAGCAAGAAGCGGAAAACTGATTTGGAGTATATTGTTAAGGACAAGTATCCTGGAACCGAACAAAATTCTAATTCAACCCCCAAGAAGGGAGGACCTGGGATAAAATTCACTGAATACGCTAAGCTGAATGCTCCTAGAAGCCAGATTTTGATGGAGATCGAGAAAGATAGAGATATTCGTTGGCCTAAGCCCTTGAAGGCTGATCCCGCCAAGCTAGATAAGAGAAAGTATTGTAGATTTCACAAAGATGTTGGCCATGACACCGATGAGTGTAGGCAATTGAAATACGAAATTGAGTTTCTGATTTGAAAAGGAAGATTGAACAAGTATACTGGAGAAGGAGGGGATAGAAACAACAACGTGAGAAGGAACTTCGATGACCGAAGGAGAGATCAGGGGCGAAATCCCCAACCTAGGGGACCAGTGATAAATTCAATTTTCAGAGGACCACGTCCACAAGGGCCTGTGATCAACACAATTTTTGGAGGACCAACTGCTGTAGGGTTATCCAAGAACTCCAGGAAAGCGTATGCTCGAGAAGTTATGCATATAGTTGGGGAAGCCTCGAAGAGGGCTGGGACAGGAGTAACAATGTCTTTTGATGATTCTGATCTGGAGGGTGTGAAATTTCCCCATGACGACCCGTTGGTCATAACCCCGATAATAGGGAACAGCCCGGTAAGAAGGGTCCTTGTGGATAATGGAGCTTCAGTGGATATTTTGCTTCATGATACTTTTTTAAGGATGGGATATAATGACTCCCAGTTGATCCCAAACGACATGCCAATATATGGATTCGCAGGAGTGGAATGCCCCGTAGAAGGAATAATCAAGTTGCCAACAACCATAGGACAGGAACCAAGGCAAGCAACTCAGATGTTGGACTTCGTGGTGGTGAAGGCTAGTTCGACCTACAAAGCTATCATGGGAAGAACAGGGATACATGCCTTTAAGGTAGTCCCTTCTTCTTATCATTCAGTTATGAAATTTCTGACTCGAGATGGGATTGGAGAAGAAAGAGGAGATCAAAAAATGGCAAGAAACTGTTATGTGGCCTCTTTGAGGGCAGATGGAGTCGGGGGGGGGGGGCAGGTTCTACCTATTGAAGATATGGATGTTCGAGAAAATGATGAGAAGAGAGGAAAGCCAGTAGAAGACTTGGTTTCGATTCCTTTAGACCACGAGAATCCTGAAAGGATGACTTTCATTGGAGCCACATTAGAAGAGCCCCTTAGAGGGAAGTTGGTGAAATTTTTGCAAGAAAATAGTGATGTGTTTGCATGGTCAGCGGCTGATATGCCAGGCATAGACCCGGAGCTAATTACTCACAAGTTAAATGTGGATCCAAGCAGGAAGACAGTGAAACAAAAGAAAAGAATTTTTGCCCCCGAAAGACAAGAGGCTATAAAACAGGAAGTAGAAAAGCTCTTAGAGGCTGGTTTCATTGAGGAGATTCAATTTCCGGAATGGTTAGCAAACCCTGTAATGGTGAAGAAGGCTAATGGGAAATGAAGGATGTGTATAGACTTTACTGGCTTGAATGATGCATGCCCAAAAGACTGTTTCCCGTTGCCAGGGATTGATACTTTGATTGATGCCACTGCTGGGCATGAGATGCTGAGTTTCATGGATGGATTTAGCGGATATAATCACATTAAGATGCACAAGGATGACATTCCAAAGGTATCATTCATCACTGACTTTGGTGTTTATTGTTATCTTGTTATGGTGTTTGGTCTTAAGAATGCAGGAGCCACCTATCAAAGGTTGGTAAATAAAATTTTTAAGGACCTTATTGGTAAGACTATGAAAGTCTATGTTGATGACATGTTAGTCAAGAGTCTAACAAAGACTGATCATATAACCCATTTGAGGGAAGCTTTCGAGGTCCTGAGGTACCACAAGATGATGTTAAGTCCTACAAAATGTGCTTTCGGAGTAGGATCTGGAAAATTCTTGGGATTGATGGTCTCAAAGAGAGGAATCGAGGCTAACCCCGATAAAATAAAGGCAATCCTAGACATGGAACCACCAAAAACTATCAAGGACGTTCAGAAGCTCACAGGAAGGTTTGCTGCGCTGGGACGATTCATCTCCAAGTCAGGAGACAAGTGCCTATCATTCTTTAAGTCACTAAAAAATATTAAGGACTTTGTATGGAGCGAAGAAAACAAGAAGGCTTTCGAAGAGCTGAAGAAATATATGGCGCAGGCCCCGTTGTTGGCCAAGCCAGTTTTGAGTGAAGTTTTATTCTTGTACTTGGCTATTTTAGAGAGTTCCTTGAGCGCGGTGTTGGTTAAGGAAGAACTGAAGGTCCAGAAACCCGTATACTATGTCAGCAAAATTCTGCATGGTGCTGAATTGAATTATTCAACTATTGAGAAATTTTCTCTAGCCTTGGTAATGGCTTCGAGAAAGCTGCGTCCTTACTTTCAGGCTCATCAGATTGAGGTGCTAACAAATCAGCCACTGAGAAATATCATTCACAGTCCCAAGGCAAGTGGGAGATTGATTAAGTGGGTAATAGAGCTGGGAGAGTTTGATCTCAAGTATAAGCCGCGAACGGTAATAAAAGCCCAGGCACTAGCTGACTTCATGGTGGAGTGTACCATACCCAACCAAGAAGTCGGGGGGCAGGAAGATACTATACCACAAGACAAGGGAGTCGATAATGGGGGCAAAGAGAAGGATGATAAGGAGAAAGAATATTGGGTTCTCTATTTTGATGAAGCATTAAAAACAAATTCCAGTGGAGCAGGATTGGTTCTGCAAAGCCCTGATGGGTTCTTAATTGAGTATGCTATGAAGCTAGACTTCCCAACCACAAACAATGAGGCAGAATATGAAGCCCTGATAGCTGGTCTTGGCCTAGCTGGAACACTTAGAGTCAAAAACTTAAAGGTCCGTGGAGACTCGAAGCTGATCATATCCCGGGTAAAGGGAGAATTTGAGGCAAGAGATGATACGATGGCTAAGTATGTCCGCCTAGTAAGGGTTGTGATGACCCAATTTAATGAATGCCATGTTGAGCACATTCCAAGGGAAGAAAATGCCAAGGCAGATGCATTATCAAAATTTGCTTCATCCGAGATAGAAGAAAGTTCAGGAAGTGTGTACTTCCGTGTTTTAAAGACATGAAGCATAGATGTTAAGCTTGTGGCTCCTATAGGCCTGGGGACGTCATGGATTGATCCCATTAAGGCTCACATTCAAACCGGTTGGTTGCCAAGCGATGCAACCGAAGCACGGAAGTTAGCTGTTCGGGCACTAAGGTACTCTTTGATCGATGGGATTTTGTACAAAAGATCTTTCGTGGTTCCCTAGTTGAGGTGTCTCAGGCCCGATGAGGTACGCTTGGCTCTTGAAGAAGTGCATGAAGGTATTTGTGGACAACACTTGGGGGGCAGGGCCTTGGCTCATAAAATAACCTGATGAGGCTTCTATTGGCCAGAAATGATGGCTGATGCCAAAGAATATGTGAAGAAGTGTGATCACTGTCAGAAGCATGCACCAGTTGTTAGACAACCCCCCGAGATGCTGACCTCTATCAACTCGCCCATTCCCTTTGCTATGTGGGGGATGGATATTCTAGGGCCTTTCCCTATGGCCATGGCACAAAGGAAGTTTCTGATTATAGCCACTGATTATTTCACCAAATGGATTGAAGCCAAACCCTTGGCCAAGATCACAACTAAGTAGGTTGCACAATTCCTGTGGGCAAACATTATGTGTCGATATGGAATTCCCCGTATCCTCGTCACTGACAATGGAACACAATTCAACAACGAGGAATTCAAGAAGTATTGTGAAGAAAATGAAATTGAGTTACGGTTCACCTCTGTGGCTCACCCACAAGCCAATGGGCAAGCGGAAGTAGCAAATCGAATAATCCTGGATGGACTAAAAAAGAGGATCGAGAAGTCAAGAAATAATTGGGTGGATGAGATACTTCCCATATTATGGGCCTATAGGACTACCTGTAGAGTCACGATAGGAGCAACTCCCTTCATGTTGGCATATGGGGCAGAAGCAGTAGTTCCCGTGGAGATATTACATTCCTCTCCAAGGATTCAGGCTTTCAATCCAGAAGAAAATGAAGAAGGGCAGAGGTTAGCCCTGGATCTAATCGATGAAGTGTGAGATGAGGCACATGCAAAGATAGTGGAATACCAGAAAAAAGCTTCATTTTATTATAACCTAAGGGTTAAAGAAAGATTCTTCAAGCAAGGAGATTTGGTGTTAAGGAAAGTGGAAGCTTCTGGTGTAGGACAGAAAGGGAAACTTGCCCCAAATTGGGAAGGGCCGTACAGAGTCAAGAGCGTTCAGGGTAGAGGAACCTACAAGCTGGAGACTATGGATGGTTTTGAAGTCCCGAGAACCTGGCATGCACAAAACCTGAATGTTTACTACATGTAAGATAGTCGAAGTACGATTCTCACTTGTCATTATGACAAGTAGGTTTAAAAGCACCTCGAAGCTTTGCTTGCGTAGGATTTTATATTCCAGTAGAATTTACATTGTCTAGTTATTATTGATTAGGGTCGAACCCATGCTATGTAAGGTTTTGGAAAACCAAACTTCATATTAAAGAATTTGAAATTATTTCAACTTAAGGATTTTTAAAGTTCAAATGCATATTAAGTAATGGAAAGATAAAGTAGAAAGAGGAAAGTAAGGAAAGCAGCATATGAAATAACACCGAAGGGTAACAAGTTCTGACATAAACAAAGTTCACATATTGTCTAAAAAGAAGATATACATAAAAAAAAACTTAGGCCTCGGAAGGCTGGGATTCTTCGGAACCACTATCTGAAGTCTCCTCGGACGTCTCAGTCGTCCCCTCAGAAGTCCCCGTAGAGGTTCCATCAGAACCTCCTTCGGATGCTTTGGATGATGCGGGAGACACTAGATTCTGAGGCGCAGCCCTTGGAGGCTCTTCCACCCTGACCTTCTTCACAGAAGGCTCGGAATCTTCTTCGGAAGAAGTCTCCTCCTCCCCAGAGCTGGACTCGAGTTCTTTCCTCTTGTGGCCTGGGCTCCCTGAAGGGCCGTCTTTTATCAGATCAGCGAGCTTGTCAGTAACGCCCCCAAGCTCTAGAACTCACACATGGCAAGGAAAGGAGGACTGCTCGAGGACTTCTGGAAATTCATCTTGGATGGCCTCCACAGCAGCATCCCAGCCGTCTTTATAGCTAACTGGGTGTAGGAGGGCATCGTGCTCCACCATCAAGTCCTTGAACTCCTGAGTGTCCATCCACCCATCAAAGGCTTTATCCTTCTGAGCCTTCAGGATAACATTTTCAGCCCGGGCCGTTTCCAGGTCAGAAGTGGAAGAGGCAAGTTGAGCTTCAAGGGCCTCAATTCTCTGGTTGGCCTCCTCCAACTTCTTGTTAGCATCCTCCAGGCCAACCTTCCAAGCCTTGGCTTGGTGAATCACCCCTTGGAAGTGGGCGTTAGCCTACAAGAGAAGCAGCAAAAGTATGAGAAAAGAAACGTAAAAATGGCAAGTATGAAGGGCATATGAAAAGGACGTACCGTCGCTAAAGCCTGGGCTCCGAAAAGCTCGTTCCCCTCTAAGTCCTATTGAAGGACAAAGTCTTGATAGTCCACCGGGGAGATGGAATGCTTAGACCATTCCTTGGCAAGCGCCGTGCTGCCAACGATTTAATCCTTGCCCCGGATCCCCCAAGCAGGTTGAAAATAGGCCCCTGGCCTCTGCTTGGTGCGCAAAACCTGGCTGGGGCCTTCCTCGCCTGGTTCCATTGCTTGGAGGAGGAACTCAGGGAAGCGATCACCAAGGTGCGGGTCTTTAAAGACCTTTCCAGCCCGCTTCATCCTGGTTGTCTCCAGGTCTTTAGGCTTGGTAGCCTCCTCAATCTTCTCAGCCACTGCAACAAGTGAGATAAGTAAGTTGAAGAATCAGCGGAATAGAAAATGAAGGAAATAAAAAAGAGATATAAGGAAGGAAACTTACTTTTCTTAGGGACGGGAGAGAGGCCGCGTTCTACCAGAACGGTCTCCCGGATAAGGTCCCAAGAATGGGATGTCCCATTATCTTGCGTAAGGAGGTTGAAAGCTCTAGCCTCCTCCTCAGACAAAGTTATATCATTTGGGCTCCCATCGACAGCAAGCCCAAAGGACGATCGAAATAGGGTGCCCCAATCTCCACCCTCCCAAACGACGAACAAAAAATCTTTCTTCCACCCCAAGTTATTGTCAGGGATGGACTTCCCGTTCACAATGTGGGGAATAGTAGGGTGCTGGTTTAGAGAAACCCAACCCGGACTTTTGTCAGGGTTGTTTTTGAACTGGAAAATCTTTCTAAAAACGGCAACGGAAGTGGGGACATTGTGCTTGACACATTGTGACAGATAGCACATAATAAGCCTCCAAGAATTAGGGGGAGTTGGCAAGGGCTGATGCCCACATCAGCCAGTAAAAGAGGAATGAACGAATGAAAAGGGAGTCTGATACCTGCCCTTAGAGTATCCCTATAGATGCATAATGCGTCCTTCTTCCACTGGCAGGCCCTATCGGCCGGACCTGCAAGAACCAGCTTGAAAGGTTCCTTGATTTTGAAGCAGCTGCTCAACTTTTCCAGCTCCTTGGGATCCCGCAAAGCACTAATATGGTCGTGCGCGTCCAGATGCGCGTCATACGGGTACTCGTCCCCTCGAGTGTTGATCATGTCGATTAAGGAAGTGTACCTCGAGCGAATAGGAAATTCATTGGACTTTCTAGCCACGTACATTCTAGCCAAGCGAGTCATTTTCTTGTCAGCCATCTGAAAAAAGGGCACATAGACAGGTTATCTTAAAAGGGCACACAATGGAAAAATAGACACAAGAAGTAAAGGGAGGGATTTTACCTGAAGAAGCGCTCCTAAGAAAGGCTTTGAGCTCCGACTTGCTGTTATTGCTCTGTGAATTTTAGCAGGAGGAGAAAGAAGAAAAAATTAGAAATGAGAAAGTGAGGAGTAGTAGCCTCTCCTCACTCCTTTATATAAGAGGAAAAGGGAAGTTGAAGGGACAAAAGCCCATTAAGGATAGAGGCCCAAAGAAAAAAGCCCAGAAAAAGGAATATTCCAGAATATTCCAAGGAATTCTAGAGAATTCTAAGTAGGGTATTAAGCCCAGATCAATAAGAGGCCCAATAAGAGTTAGGGAGGCCCAATAAAATTTAATAAGGCCTAGTAAGATTTAATAAGGCCCAATAAAGAGGCCCAGTAAGATTTAATAAAGCCCAATAAAGAAGGCTAGGCCCAAATCCAATTAGGATTTGGAAAAAACAATACCCTAAATTATAACCCTAAAAGATGAAGAAGGCTAGTGGAAGACCAGAATTTAGTTCGAATTCCAGGTCGTGAATCCTGCCCGAAATCTTTCGAGCAGGCACCCGAAAATAACGGGTAAAAAAGACCAGAATTCAGGTCGAAACCCAGATCGTGAATCCTGCCTGAAATCTTTCGAGCAGGTACCCGAAAATAACGGGTAAAAAAGACCAGAATTCAGGTCGAAACCCAGGTCGTAAATCCTGCCCAAAATCTTTCGAGCAGACACCAGAAAATAACGGGATTGAGGTCGAAGCTTCGACCAGGAATGAGGTCGAAATGAACCAAGCATTTTTCAAGAATGGGGTTTAAAACCTATACTAAAACCCGGGTCGAAAATCGACTAGGATCCTGGTCGAAAACCAGGTCGTGAATCCTAGTCGAAATCCTTCGACCAGAAAGCATGAAAAACAGAGAATTTTCGAACAGGATTCAGGTCGAAACATCGACTAGAATCCTGGTCGAAATCCTAGTCGAAAAGTTCAAGACCAGGAATTAAAAAAAGGGGTAAGTTTTCGACCTAGATCCAGGTCGAAAGTTCGACTAGGATCCTGGTCGAATTCCAGGTCGTGGATCCTAGTCGAACTCCTTCGACCAGGATTGCAAGGCTGGCCCATATTTCGACTAGGATCCAGGCCGAAATTTCGACTAGGATCCTGGTCGAAAAAAGGGCTGAAAATTTGAAAAATCCCAGAAAAATAAGGATAAATTCCAGAAATAAAAGGAAAAATCCAGAAAATTAAGAAAAAATCCCGGAGTCAAAGGAAAAATTCCTGGAAATTGAGATAATTCCTGAATAAAGGGAATAAAAGTAAATCGTTGTAAACGTGTAGGTCGCTCCATACTTTACGCAAAACGATACCCAGTAAGGGAATAAATGAACTTAACTTTCGCAAAATCTTATACGGTTTCTCAAAAGTTGGGGGGCAAATGATAGGGATAAATAAATCCTGACTACATAATTAGTTATTATAGTTTGGGCTCCAAGGTCCAATAAGAAGATGTATGATATTCAGACCAGAAAGGTTAACATGTTGATCAGGCCTGATGGACCAGATCAGGCCTGATGGGACAAAGAAGGCCCAAAAACCCTGATTATTTATTAATTTCGTAATTAATAAATAAGGCAGAAAGACAGCTATTAAGATAAGTCCTAGTAGGGATATAAGTCCTTGTAGATTGGCCTCAAGGGGACCTAAAAGGATAAGGAATCAGTTTCCTACTATCTAGGACTCCAAAGTCCATTCTAATTATGAGACTTGCCCACCAAGTCTCCTATACCAAGTCCAATTCAAGGACTCCCAACATCTATATAAGGGGCCTCACCCCACAGACCAAGAACTACGTTTTTTGACTTGATCCTTGGCAATCAGCAAGGTACGTAGGCATCTCGTTAAGGAAGATTGAGTCACGAAACACAAGAGCAGTCAAAATCGAGCCTTAAAGCTCACGTTCCTTAGTATTAAATACAGCAATTATATATATTAGTTTTTAATCCATAACAGTAGTTGTTAGGAATGGTGTGAAGTCGATTCAAGATACAAATGAAGTACGACGTGACTTAACCAGTCTGTTTTTCCAACAGAAGCTAAGCTAGCCAGGCAAGTTGAGTCGGTATTAGTCCAAGGTGATAAACGAAAGTGATCTAATTGCAGTGAGTCGCGCAAAAGGCAAGTTTTTCCCCTATTCTACTTTCTGAATAGTGATATTGATTCAAATGCTTATCACATTTGCACTCTTTTGATCATTGTTCTTAATCACTGATACACACTTGCTATTCCTTTGTTCATATTTTATTTCGATTCTTGATTTTTCCGTTTCTTTGGATACTTGGTTCATATTCCATTGATGATACATTGAGATTGATATATTCTGGTGATTAGAATATGTCAAAGCATACCGATTGTTCCGGTTGCTAAGCGATGGACTGGATAATGATATTTTGGGATTGAGTGTGTCTTAATCCTGAGGACCGGGATGACTGGTGCCTCGACGTGGGCCGTAGTGCCTGGGTACCCGACTGGATCTATATATTGAGATATGGATCTGCATAATATTCTGACTGATCAGTAGAATATAGATGCGAACTTGTGTCCAGTTTAGTTCATTTGTACTCGCCAGTAATGGCCTTCTTTCTATTCTCGTGGAGTTATATCTTTGCAGATATACTCGGGATGACGGATTCATTTAAAATGCTTTAACACTGTTTATATTTTGTGGACTTGTTGAGCAATTTTTGGCTCACTCCTTTTGTTGTTATTCACCTTATTATTTTCAGTTAAGAAGGAATATGAAACCCATCAGGACTCGAGTGGTAAAGAAGCGGGTCAAGCCTCAGGATTCACTCATACCCAAGGTGTTGATCCCAATCCAGGAAGAAAGCTTTGAGTTGCCCGAGCAGGTGGAGTGTTGATAGATAGTGTATGTGTTTGAATAAAAGTTGTACTTAGTTTAAAATGAATTAGACAATGGTTTGTAATAAAGAGAGTTTGTGAGATTTTGAATATTGGTTTGTAATAAAAGTAGTTAGTGGTTCTTGTTTTCATACTTCAACCTAAAAAGATCCTGGTTAGTGTTAAAGGGGTTTAATTTCATTTCTTTATTAATTATTAATCAGATTGTACAGTTTGGTTAGCTAGTAACCCCCAGACTTATACCCCGGGTCTGGAGGGCGTTACACTTATAGTAGTAAATTTTCCTTGGTTGAGATTTAATTCGTGGTTTTAAAGTGGGAGTTAAGGTGGAAAGGCTAGGATAGAATCCTGTAAATTTTTCCAGATTTGCATGTGAGTTTTGTGTTGATTTTGAATGGCATTTCTTAGGCATTGTTAGGCCCAAGCCACGGGGAGTTAATACTTGGGGTATAGTTGAGTCTAGAAGTCACAAATTAGAGAAACCCAACCATTTAGTGAGGTGGACACACCAAAATTTAGAATTTGTCCAGCAGGGGACAATTTTGTTGCAACTTAGAAATGAGGAGTTTTGACCATGTCATGGGTAGGCCCTCACTAGGAATTGGTTATCCCTAGTTAGAGGGAGTGTCAGAGGAGTTTTTCCATCCATAGTTCATAGGAATTGAGTTAGAATCATGTGTCATAAGTTAGTGCAAAATAGGACACTTTTCTGTCCAGAAAACAGGGGAACATTGGACTTTAAGCTTAGGCCCAGGTAGGCCCAAGCTAGGCCCTTGAGCCATACCAAGTTTGAGAGTTTCCTTATGGTCAAAAGAGTCTAGTGTAGAAGTTTGAGAGGTAAACTTGAAGCGTAAGGGTGTCAATTATACTCATAAACCCATTAGTGTCACCCTGAAATCACTATAATGAACAAAATCACTTAACCTTTAGTTTTAGGACACTTATGAGTGAGGCCTAGGTTGACCACCATAGTTGTAAGATATTATGAGGTCAGTAGAGTGTAAGGCCTAAGTCAGGGTCCATAAGAACTTTATGGTTTAGAAAATGCACTTCGAGTTATGAGGACGATATTAAGAGTTTTGGCTAGTTTAGCATAACTAAGTGACTTGAGTAAGTGGAGCGAGATCATCCAAGCCTAATGATGCAAGTGTATGGATATATTATTATGTACTTAAATGTGCTATGTGAACATGAGTGGCTATGTGAACTATTATTCTTATAAGGTAATTATAAGCATTTATGTGTATATAGGCCTAAGTGCCAATGTGGGTAATTTCGGTTTATAATTAGGTTGAGTTAGTGAGTATATATTATAATGAGGATATCATTATTTTGTGTAGGCTCTCGAGACGAGGGTAAACTTTCCATTAAAGTCGAGTGAAGCTCCAGTTGCTCCCACCTGCCAGTCAAGTCAAGCCTTTCTCAAGTCAAGTGTTTCAACCTACCTTTTTATTTATACTGCAAGATAGAGTTGGCCCAGCTTTTATATATGATGCGAGTATTCAAATTCACCTTGATATATATGATCCAAATGGTTTCAAATCTATCTTTCGTATTATATGCAAATGCCATGAACCCTCAAGTATCTATTGCAAGTAGTTTAACTTTGCTTGCAGATTTCTATGCAAGTAATTCAAAAGTCATACCATGCTAATATACTGTAATAACCCCAAAAATTATAGACTTTTTGTAACCCTTATGAATAGTGATTTTGCTGATTAAGAAAACTTTTCATGCCACACTATGTAGGAGTTCTTTTATTGATATTCTGAGATCTTATTAGTACTCTATATGGTATATAAGTTTATGTAAATATCATCAGAATCCAAATTCGAACACTTTGATTTTTCTCGAAAATCCACCAGATACCAAAAGAATTGAATATAAGGTAACGTGATAAAAAGGATTAATATTCAAGGATTATAAGATAGGATCATAAAAAGGAATATAAAATATTGAGAAAGGTTTAGGGGAAACCCAAGTAATAAGATCCCGGATACGATCCCTCAAACGATAAACGAGAACGAAAGTTAAGCGAACCGTATAACAGATAAGCGGTCATTAGCCAAGTAATTAAGGGTTAATCAAAGAGGTTAGTGGATGATGATGTCATCCCACCAACAAGGAGATGACATGTGTTAACAAGATGACTTAAGCATGGTGACATAAGCATGACAAGTGGAAAGGATGGTTGGTTGATTGTGAGCCATGCATTTTTCGCCATCGTAAAAATTAATTAACAACAAAAGAGTAGCAACCAAGCCAAGGAAAATCATAACACATTTTTAAGGTTGACTTTTCTAAATAACCAAGAAGCTCTCGGCTTCTTCATTCCAAGCAAGAACAAAAAATCAATTTCCAAGATCAAAGCCTTGTCAATTTGTATGGTAATTATCCAAGGTCCCTTATACTTAGATATGGCTATCCTAGGAATCTAAGCCACAAATTCCTTCACAATCTTTTTCAATAAATCATTGAAGAAGAGAGTGAATAGTGTTTTCAAGAATTCTAAATTTTTGATCTTGTGTTTTTGTTTGGATATAGCTTTTGTAAGGATTTTCAAGGGTTGTTTCAAGCTCCTTAGTTACTTCTACTCACCATGGAAGGTATAATCTCATACCCTAGCCTTACTTTTGAATATTTAGAGCTTGTTATGATTGGTATAGTTCATGGGAAGTATGATTCATGTATATTTAGAGTTTGGTTGGATTTGTAATGAGTTTGAGTTGTAAATCTTGGTTATTGGTTAATGAACTTAAGTATAGCTAGTAGTTCATGTTTGGGGTAGTATAAATTGGAAAATCTTGAGATGTTGGGACTGATGTAGTGAGGTTTGGATGGAGTTTGGTTGTAATGTTGGTTGTGAGTTGGTTTGTGATTGATTTGAAGTGGTTAAAACTTGGTAATCGCGTAAACATAGCCGTCGTAATGCCCGTTTTTATACAACTGCTTGTTCTTAGTATTCGGGACAGAGAGTTAACTGTTGAATCTGTAACTTTTCCATGCTTAGCTAGATTGTGTCGTAAGCTTCATTTTGATATGTGGTTCGCTTGAATCCGATGTACGGTTTAGGAGAAACGACCGTTTTAAGTAACGGCGTTTCGCGGACGAACCATTTCCCCTCTCCTTACTTTGAAACTATGGTTAAGGTCCTTAAATGACTATTTGGAGTATGAAATAATTAATTAAGATTAAAGGGTCAGTTGGTAGAGTATTCAAGAAAGCGTCGCCTTAAAATTCGTAATGGTTAATTTATTAAAAATGGTGGAGCCGAGGGTACTCGAGTGACTTATGTGAATCGATAAGCGCAAAAGAGATCGTTAGAGTCTAATTGGTTAAAGACTAGTTTCTTAAGCGACCGTGGTTTAATTCCAACTTATATGTTGTTTATAGGTTACCAGACTCGTCCCAGGCCTTTTACCAACCCCAGTCGCTCAGGCAAGTTTTCTACCCGTTATACTGTTGTTGTGATGTAAATATATTGATGCATTATCTTGAGATAAGTGCATAATTGTTATTAGCAAATCTTGCGATATATTGGAGCATGTTGATATGATATTTATATGCATGCCTATTTCGTAATCTTGATATTCTATTATCAATTAAAATACTTATAAGTTGCATAATACCAATGCTAGAGATAAACAGTAGTTGCGTATACCCTTAGTACAGGGGACCTGAAGGTGAACATTTTTCTAAACCGAGAGTCGATGTTCCCGAGTATAATATATATATATATATATATATATTATATATAGTTTTCTATAACTATGAATCGGATAAGGTATATTCAATAGTTTTGAATAATAATCAAACTTATTTTCGATTATTCAAATAAAGAACGTACTTTCATATAAGTATATCTTTTGTTATTTATTATTCATTTCAAGTATGAGTTTTAAAACTTCTACTTCAAATATTTTTATAAAGATTATCCTTATGGGAATATTATTTAAATAATAATATTCAGATATTCCTAATTTATATCGGGATTGATTTATTTTATTAAATCATCATTACTCTAAACATTCTTTAAAATGTTTTTGAGTTTTCAAAATGATATTAAAAGTCAGAGAGGATCCCAAAACTTGTTTTCAAATTTAAGATCTTCCTTTCGAAGGGGATTTAAATACTCGCTTAAAAATATGAGGGATCCGGCTCTGTGGTGTAATTTATGTTCGCAACGAGGTTGCTGTTTTGATAAAAGAATTTGATTACTTTCCCAACGTTCGGGAAGTAAGTCCATCTAATTGAGTCGACATAAGCGACAGGCCGGGGTACGGTCTATCAAAGTGTAAGTGGCTGGGTGGCAGTCCATCAACGCGTAAGTGGCCGGGTGGCGGTCCAGCACAAGGTCCTAATGCGGCCAGGGTGATGACTGGTGGGGGATTTATCCATCTACTAGTAGAAAAGGTTACATATTGGTATCTTTGCCTGATCAGCAAGATATCAGGTTTATGCCAAAATTCTCTTCTTTCCAAATTCATTGGATATGACAACTCTGTTTATACTTTTCATGGCAGAGGTTTTCAGGGAATGTATGAGCGATGTATATAGGTATATATATATCGGAACTTAATGAAGTATCTCGTAACTTCATTTCTTTTTAAATAAATAATTCAAGGATTGAATCTATTCAGGTCTTAAGTTGAGGTCCCATCTATGTGATGAACCTTTGAAAACTTATTATACTTTGAACAATAATAGTTCAGGTAGTTTTCTAAAATGATATAAGTATAGTGAAGTAATGGGTAACTTCATCTCCCTTTAAGCTTATATCCAGTAAGTAATTATCTTACATTTGATAAAGATTCCAGTAAGTTATCTAGTTAGATACTTGCATTATTGATTACACTATATATTATCTTGTGAGCTATAATGCTCACTCTTGCTTCATTTCTTCATCACACAACAACAGTTAGGAAGGATGGCCAGACTCAAGCAGACCCAACGCAAGAGCGTGGGAAGCATCCCGCGTCTTCCCGTTGATATCATAGGTGCTATAGCTGCAGAGGTAGATCTATCTGTAGATCAGGCATTCTACTTTTGGGAATCAATTATGTATAATTATAACGTGTGGCAGATAATGGCAATTAACTGTAAACTTATCAAGTAAACATTTTGGGTTGTAATAACTTTTAAATTGTGGATTCAAGGACTTGTACTTATTTCAATCTCATCTCTGAGACTATAACGGGTTGTGGTGTGTGTTATTCTGGGGTCACAGCATGAGGTTATTTATTTTTAATTAAGTTAAGTGATATTTATGGAAAGAAAGACCGTGACGACCCGGATCCCCGACCCCGGATCAGGGGGTGTTACATATACCAAGTAATTGTGATGTGGAACCCTGTGCAAGTTATACTCAGTAACCTTATCTTGATACCTAAAAGTCAGCTATCCCTTAAAAGTCGTTCATGATTGCCTGATAACCCTATTCTTACCCCTAAAATATGACACCCTGTTATACTTTGAACTGATGTTCACCTTCTTTATATTTCAATACCTATGTCTTATCTGGAACCATTACCTTGAAACTAGTTTGACATAGTTCCTTCATACTATCCGATAACCTTGCTAAATCTCATTATCAAATTCCTTATGAATAGAAACCTTGCAATTCCCTTGAAAAAGTATAGTCTAGTTGATCATGGCCTTGAAATTTAGTGGACCTATTCCTTGTGCTTCAAAGTTGATCTAGAACCCTTGATAAAGATGTTCACTGTTTAAGAAATTAACGTCACTTGGCATCAGTTTTTTTTTCAAAATAAGTTTTCCAGTCCCAAAGGGGGACAAATATTTTCTTAAGATATTGGATCTGGACTGAGACGCAATTCCTTTCTGCTCTTAATTTGTAGGCTTAAAAGTTGCCTAGGGATCCCATTAATGTTCTAGAACCCAGCGAGGTTCGGGATTACTTCGCGGCTGATCACCGACTGTAATCCGTAGCGTCATAAAATGGTTTTTGATAAGGAAATGGTTTTGAATGGTTTTATTACAATAAAAGATGCCATCATCCTGAAAGTTTATCTCTTGATACTATATTGTTGAACCTTTCAATTCCATTGTTAATGTTGTTATTCTTGTTTATGTATATTATAACGCTTGTTGAGCATTTGGCTCACTACTTGCTTACCCTGATATTACTGCTAGTAGATATGGTTATATTCAAACAGAAAGCGCGTAAGACTTGTGATGCCAATTCGTATGTTCGAGCTCAGATAGTTAGTGATTTTGTATGTGAGGACTCGATATTGGAATTAGGTTGTAATAGTTAATAGTGTTGGGCTGTTACAAACCCTAAACTGTAAAGATCTTGGATTCGGATGTATTTACTTCCTTTTGTTAACTAATATAATTAATCGTATATTATCTTTTGTAAATGCTTGGGGCGTGACATGATTACTAAAAATAACAGTTCATTAATCTCCTACTCAGATCAGATGTCCATTTGACTTGCTTCATACTATGATCAGAGATGCTAATGACATTGTTATCTTCAGTGATCTTTGACATCATCACTTATATATTACATTCTTCACAAGCTCACTTCAGGTTGGTATGAACTAGTATACTACTCAAGAAATCGTCAAGGACATGGTATGCCACTCTAACTGAAGCTACAATTTAATATGAATGAGTGGAGTCGTCATATTAATAACTCTCTTATCACTAGGCACAAATATATTTTTTTATATGTGCAGTGATATAATGATAATGTTATATGTTGGTCTACTAACAAAGACTTGTGCAAGATTATTTTCTAAGTAATTGCAAAGTAGGTATGGAGGAGCATGTTGGAAAAGTTATAATTCTTTTTGGAATCACTTCAAGCAAGCCAATAGAATAATTCTTTTAGACGCTCAAGCAAACCAAAAGAATATTTCTTTTAGAAGCACAAGTAAACCAAAAGAATGATGGCAATATAAATAAGTTAAGGATCTTTTAAAGATGTAAAATTTGGAAGATTCTGAACATGCCAAGACTACTTACCAACTGAAACCACTAAAGCTTGATCAATGAAACTCAGGTATAATGACAAGCTATAGAGGTATGACAAGCTCACTCTTTTACTCAAATGTTAATAGACAACATGTAATGTTCTCAAGATGCCAATGTGCAAGGTTCCAGGTGGATCCTAGAGAATCCAATCATATAGCTATTAACAAGATTATTAGATATCTTAAGGGAGTATCAACTCTTGGAGTAGATTACCCTAAAGCTATTGTGCTTAACATGTTTGGCTATATAGATATAGATTACGCAGGTTGTAAGAAAGACATGAGAAGCATCTCTGAAGCTGTCAACTTAAGTGACATGAGAAGCATCTCAGGAAGCTGTCAACTTCGTGGAAGAAGATTGATTTCTTGTTATGATAAGAAACAACCTCAAATCCAACACCACTTTGGAATACTCTATGACAAGGCACCTTCACACCAGCTATCATTTATTTTGAGAGCATGTCTTTTAGTCAAAGAGTCACTTGAAGAAATATTTATTGAATCACTTGTTAAGATTAATCTTTCATGACTAGTTTGTAAGTGTGGGATATCATTCATTGCATATTAGATGGAAATCCCATCTGTAAGGAATTCTTAATATAAGTTCATAATAATTAAGTCTTCAATATTTAAAGGACTTGTGAATTTATCAGTAATCCAGTACCTCGTACTTAGTGCTACTATCTTGATTATCATGATTACAATGTCATTTACATTTGTGGTAGTTAAATATTATAACATTAAGTTTGAATATTAGTTTAATTGATTTAAATTATGTTGGTAGATAATTCCGTTCCATATCAGTCTCATAATTTAAATTATATTAAAATAATATGTAACATAGTTATTTGTATCTTGTAATAATAATTATGATACTTTTAGTATTAGTGATATTATTTAGAATTTTTGTTCTACGTAATCAATGCCTATTTCTAAAATCACTAATATTGAAAGTTGAACTATTTTCTAAGTTATGTGTATAAAACTCTCAATATTTTATATGCTTAGAAAGTATTTCTTAAAATTACTAATTATCCTGAAAGTGATTGCCATATGTATAACTCATATATTATATTGGTAATTATTCAAGGATAGTTATAAATATTTTAGTGCTAGTATCTAACTGATAGATATTTAGTATTTATTTATTTAATATTTATTTTGGGTAGTTTGGATTATGAAAATTGAAGCAATTCAATGATTTTATTTGCTCCATAATTCAAACTAACTTTAAATAAATAAGCAGCATGATTAATTATAACTAAATCTGTCAACAGTTGATATCTAGTATATTGATTGTAACTTATGTGTTATAGATTAATTATGATATTTTGGTTCTATTGAATTTAGCAATGTTTACATTACAAGAATTCACTGAAATCAGAATCATGACTGTAGCATGATCAGTTGTGTGCTAATTTTTTACTTATATCAGTTAATGATATTTACTTAAGATTTTAGGTACGAAATAATTGTGAAGTATTAGTATTTGTGACATTACTTAGAACTCCTCTAAGTAATCAATGCTTATCCTCAGTCACTTATATTAATATAAAAAGTGTAAAAATCTTTTTTAAGTACAACTATGGTCAATGTGGATAATGCTTTATTAGAAGTAAGCATATGTTGTCAACTTAGAATAACTTTTATACTTATTTGCAAATTCCTTAACACTTTGATAATATATGCCATACCCAATGGATCAAAGTATATGGAACTTAGAATATCTTTCTAAGATTGCAAACAAGACAATGTTAGTTAATGTTGCTTTATTTATCAAACCAATATTGTCTGAGATATTACAGTTCTTAGGAGTTAACAATTGTATAGAATATGAAATTGAATGCTAATGTCTATTTGATAAATAGTTGGTATTTAATTCATTCATATATTATCTTAATATAGTTGAATTATGATATTAGGCAATTCCATATCAAATTAGTTTCATGATTTAAATTATATTAAAGTAGGATGAAACATAATTATTGGTATTCAAAATACTTGACAAGTATCAGTCAATGATATATTGTTAATATTTTGTTGCAGATAATTGTGAGATTTTAAGTTCTAGTGAATTTATATGAGTTGCTATATCTGAAAGATTCACTATAATTTAAAATCAGCAGCATAGTCAGTCTTATTAAGGTTATTTATCTGTAAAAAATTTTGTTGATTATAATCTTATAAAGATAGATTATGGAGCTTTTGACGTGAATGAGAATTGCTTAGACTTTACCCTAAGTGATCAATGCTTTTACAAAAACTTATTCATATTGAAAGATAAAATCTTTCTTTCTCTTCTTAATACTGCAAAGTCATGAGTCTGTGTCTTTTTCATATTAAAAGACATGATTATTTATCTTTTTATGCATAAAAACAGACTTGTGGACTCAAATAGTTTTAAGAGAAAAATCAAACTTCTTTCTACATTGGTGATTGCTTATTTCATTAAAATCTTTTTGAAATCACTATTGTACATCATTTCTCTCAAAAGATTAAATTCATAATTTTTATTCATTATAGATCTTAAGTGCATTGTATCCCGATATTTCTATATGTTTAGTGATGCAGGTACAGCCTCCAATGGCCTTCTTTTATTTGATAGTCATGAGGTTGAAAACCCACAACTTCTATCCCAGACTGTAAAGACAAACACAAAAACAGAACCAACCAACACTCTCTTATGACTAAAATGAAGTATGAATAAGTGTGAGGGAGAAAGTGCCTTGGAGCACCACATAAGGAAAGTTCTGAAGTCAACCTAGCAGCTCTGTCTCCTACAAAGATGAGTAGTATTTAAACCGAGGCAACTGCTAGACCCCATACATCTTCTCAAAAAGATGTAATGGCTGAAAAGGCAAAAAAACAGTTATTAGATTCATCCTCTCAACAGGGTGCATCTATTGAAATTCGCTTGTCGGTCAGGGCATCCGATGTAGTGTCACCACCTCAAACATAATCAATTCTTGATGCACAAAGATAGGTTACACACACAAAGGAAGAGTTGACGGAAACAAGAGTATCGACCATTTTAAGGTCATATTCGATTGTTCAAGGTTCTTTAATGGACCAATTGCCTTTACAGGTGTTAGGAGAGGATACTGATCCAATAGCCATATGTTAGTGGTCAGTGTCTACCTCCCCAGGCTTAAATCCCCTGGATGCATCTACGGATAGTGGATCTGACATAGGTGTAGATCGACAACTTGTTGACAATGATTCAGATATTACTTGATGAATCACAAGAAAATGTCTTCACAGATATTAGAAGGGAACTTTGATCTTTATGCTAAATTCTTTGGATCATTCTTTACCTTCCCAGAGTTCAAATCTGGAACCCTCAATGGGAAACTAGCAACTTGTAGATTATGACTCAGATTCATCTGACGAGTCTAACAAGGATGGGGATTTGTGAACTCCCATTACACCACCTGTGACCTCCTTAAGGGTGGCTAAGGTGATTTTCCTTGCAGGTACAACTGGATTTTGGAGCTATGAGAGGAGTGATACACTTGTGAGAATGAGTGTAAATATGAGCAAAGAGAAGTGTGAAACATTTGTGAGGTACACGCAACAGAATCACACACTCATAGTGAGGAAGAAAGAGACACGCCATATTCCATTCATTATCCCTAAACACCGATTCTTGATACTTTTGGTCTCGAATCTGTTTATGATTGGAACCTAACTCTTAGGGACCTAACATTTATAGATTGGATTAGAATACTTCGGGACCTAACAAGTTGGGAGCTAACAATCAGTGATCTCACAGTTGGGAGGTATAAGGATTAGGGAATATTGGTTAACAGGATGATCAATGGTGAAGTCATTTCTGCAGCATTTAAAGGGACACGGTTGATCAGACAATGACTTGTTATTTTTTTCCAACCAAGTAAAATATGAGAACTCCTTCAGATAACAACATACATTCCTTCTCTAAGGGGGAGATAAAAACTTAAATAATAGTTTCGAGGATTCCTCAACTAAGGGGGAGAAATAGCAAGCAGGTGGAAAAAGGTAAAGCATATAACCACAACATCACTGTTGTTTGTAAGTACGGATCCTATTGTACGGGAGAGGTGGTAAACATGAAGGTGATTTCTTAGTGATCAGAAGAAGTGGTTTGGTTCATCACTATTTTTCATAAGGGGAGAAGTTGTTTTCCAAAAGGGGAGTACCATTGGTTTTTATCTGCGGACCCTATTGTACGGGAGAGGTGGTAAACGAATGTGATATCTTTTAAGAAGTTGATTCTCATAGGGGGAAGCAAGAGAGATATGTGCTTCTTAACACGAAATGTGGTTGTACAAAAGAAGCTCCTTCTGATTACTTCAAGACTGAGATGTTTTATTTGGAAGAAATTGAAGAACAAAGGAAATGAAGATGAAGCTACTTGAAGATCAGTTCAGTGCTAGAGGAACAAGCATCTTTCATTTCAGTTACTCAAAAAAGCTGGAAATGCGGTATTTGATCCAAAAAACTAGTAGTATTATTTACAAGTCCTGGTACTTTACTTTTTCATGTTGTTAGTTGAGTTATCCTCTTTATTTAATTTATTTGTTAGGTTTAACAATCAAATAGGGGGAGATTGTTGGTGAGACTGTGTAGTTGTATTAACAGTTACGTGATAACTCAACACGAGAACAACACTAGAACATGACAGGTTAATAATACTACGTCTACACAAGAAATCAGAATAGATGAAGACAAGGAAAATATAAAGAATCAGAAGATTAAAAGAAGGCTTGAAGTGTATTTACAGATCAATGAAAGAAGTTCATTAATATGATCATGCCTCAGTGAAGAATAAAGGTTAAAGACTTTCAGGGTTTTAGAAATGATGAAGATTCAGTGTATAAGTGCTACCAGAAGATTTCAGTGTATTGGCATTGATTTAAGATAGACAGTGTTCGAAGCATAGGAATCAGAAGAATTGAAGACATGGTATAGACAAAGGTTAAAGAAGACAGCTGTAGTCTTGAAGTTATACTTACTGACAGGATTTCATTTATATGTTCAAACGTCACTAAAGAACAGTGAATGAAGTATTCAAGATTGTAGTAGAAATGAAGACGTTGTCTAAAGTACTAGAAAGGATTCCAGTGAAAGTACATTTGTTTATTGACAGTCAGTGTTTGAAGCGATAAAGCTGTTGCAAGCTTAACAATATAATCAAGGCCATAATACGAAGACCTGAATCGGGGTTAGTCGTCTATGAACCAGACCAGTTGCACTAGGTGTTAACAGCTCGTGAAAGGAATTTGGGTATTATTTTTAGAAGAATTGTTAAGTTGAGGAACGTACTTGCGTTGAACGTTTACCTGTTAAATACGAGAAGAGGTGTGCTGGGTATACAGCTAAAATAGCTCGAGGGATTGGCCTAGTTTAAAGTTTAATTGTTAACTTAAGTATATTTATTTTATAAATTAATTTAGTTGAAATTTAAACTTAAATAAAAGAAAAGAAAAAAAAGGGAGAAAGAAAAAGAAAACAAAAAAAGAAACAAAAGAAAAAGAAAAAGAAAAGAGAAAACAATAAAAAGGAAAAGGAAAAAAAAAGAAAACGAAAAAAAACAAAACGAAAATAAAAGAAAAGAGGGAACAGGGGTATTACTTGCAAGTCGCAAGTAAGTACTTAGTTGCAAATGAAAAGGAAAACTAAGTACATGTATTGTACTTAGTCGTAGGTAACAGGAGTTGCAAGAAACTCTTGTCTGATCAGTTTTGTTTAAGTACTAGTAATGAGCTCCTGTGGTCGCAAGTAACTTTTGGTGGAAATAAAACTAAGTGCCAAATGCTTCTTGTAGTCACAAGTAAAGGAAAGAAGCCCCAGTTGCAACTAACTCCTCAGCCACTACTTTATTGTACAATCAATTTATTTGTGTGGTTCAATTTTAGCCACACATTTTAATTGATATAAAGACTACACTCAACAGCAGATCAGCTCAGCAATCAAGAATTGTTCTATTCATCTTCTTCTCTCCCAAAGAGTTGAAGATTTGCAGCAAAGAGATATAGAGAAGATATACACAAAAATCCATATCAGTTATTCTTCTCACCAGATTAACGTTATAATGCCCGATTTAACTTTTGTATATTCTTAAGGGCATTATAATCGTTACCCGATAATTAAATCCTTAGACAAACAAAAGCTATAATATTGTATAGGATTTAATTTGTTGATCTTTGTAAAAGCTAGGAACTTTATTGTTCTTAGATTGTAGCCGGTTAATTTATTTACCGGAGTGTAGTAACACCCCTCACGGATTTATATATGAATATATATTTCCGCGAATATCTTGTGTTCCTTGTTTTATATTCCCAAGCACTATTCACCTCAAGAACACAGAACCACTAACCGAGCACTAAATTTTATATCCATAAAAGATTCGAAAGAATTTTTAATTTAGTGATTATTGTATTCAACACCCCTTCTACGATAATTCGGGACCTAACAATACGTTTGTATTCCTTTATTCCCAAGTTGAGGCACATGCCCAAGAAATTGCCTAAAGGAAGACTATAGAGCCTATTATACGTCCAATGAGTATCAATGAGATGTCACAAATGACCTATAAAACATACAACTTATGTCTAATTTATGATGTAAAGGGTCATTATGGTTATTTATGCTCATATAAAATCTATAATTCCCAGAGAGCTTAATGGGAACAGATGAATTCTTTTGAAGTTGGATATGGGTACAACCAGTACTCTAATATATTTGATCAAAAATGGGTGGATCAACCAAATTTCTCTTTCATGGATAATGGAGTTCAAAATTTTCCATATCATGATCAACAAAAATATCAACAACAATATTATGAAGAACAATAGGAGCCACTACAACAACATTAATATTCTCTACAGGAAGAGCCACAATCTTCCCTAACTGATTTGGCTGTGAAAGCTGAGAAAACTAATGAGATGTTGAAAGAATTGATGCATGAGATCAAGAAGCTAAAAACTCAAAATATATTGGTGGAGGCTCAAATTGCAGAGCTAGTTAGCTTTTCTAGTACAAGTCAACTTGACTGTTTACCATCACAACCTATCCAGCTGGAAGAGGATGCGAGTGTCATCACTCTAGATAATGATCTTGGCTGATGATTTGTCGATGCTCAATGACGATGTGAATATTAATTTTGAAAAGGAGCATGCCACTGATTAGGAGATCAACAAAACTATTATTGTTGTTGAGGATAATATGACTGAGGATGACAAAATAAAATAGAGCAATACCAAGAAGATGGTTGCTTCTCTTCCACAACTTGTGCATAAACTACCATTCCTGAGTTGAGACATAGTCTATGTGGATCAATGGTAGGGTATTGGTAAATTTTCTTACACTTTATCCTATACTTAAAAAACTCCTCTACTTAAGAATACTTTCTACAAGGTTGACATGATGACACCGATTATTCAAAATATTTATCAAACTCTGGTTGATAATTCGCTTAAAATGACTCTTAAGTTTCACGCTTGTGAAGAGGGAGATGATGGAGGTATCTCTTTTATCATTGATGTAATAAGTCAAGATGTTCGACTGCCTCGAGAGAAAGTGAACAGTGTAGAGAAGCCACCGCCCGAGCCTTCACTTTATTTGAATGTTGAGGGAGATTGTTCTTTTCGTGGTGCTGAATTTTAACGTTGTTTTATCATAAATTTTTCCAAATATGCACCAACATTCACTCAATTATTGCTTATTGATGTCATATTTTATTTTTCTGATGCTTGTTGGAGACATTTTGCAGGATTAGAACAACTCCTAATGATATTCTTGATAATTTTTTTGGTGACAAGTTTATGACCGAGAAGGTGGAGATTCCGCTTTTACCATGGTGATTTTGAGGAGGTCGAGCTAACGAACACTAGAACAAACCGCTTCTTGAGAGGTAACCCAAGGTTTTATAGAAGTAGTTAATTAATTAGACTTTTCTTTCTTTCGATTTTTTTAGGTAGTATTTTTTGTAAATTTTATTTATTTTTACTCACTCAAGGTGCCTTGATATTTTTGTGTGAAGCATTTCAGGTTCCTTTTGACGCTCAAGCTTGGAAAAAAATAATTTCCACGATGCAATTTTCCACATCCCGGGGCACACATATGGAGTTAAGGAAAGCAAAGGAAGAAAATACCGATGTATTTTTGCGTAAGGCTGGTGCGGCCTGCATAAAAAAGATTATAGAAAAAAAGAAACAGTGAAACAGAGCACCCTGCGGTGTGCAGCATTTCCCCCAAGGCAAATGCCTCTCCTCTGTATTATGTTTTTTGCTTCTTCTTTCATTTTTATTTGGTTATTATTCTATTGTTTATATTTATATTTATATTTATATTATTATTATATTACTATTGTTATCATTTGTACATATTATTGATATTTTTTAATTATTTTCACTAATCTATATATTATTATTACTACTATTACTATTATGTAGCTTAATATTATTATTATTATTTTTATTTATTTTATTATTTCAAATAATAATTATTATTTTTTTTATTTTTTTGACCTTATTTAATTTTGTAAATCTCTACTACTATACCTATATTTTATATTAATTTTTATGTGTGTTGGAAGAAATTGATGATATCCATATTTACATATTAGAGTTTGCCATCGGTATTTGATATCTGAGTTTGACAAAGATGACTTCATTAGCATTTATCATCAGTATTTGCCGATCAGTATTTGTCATCAGTATCTGTCAAGCTGGATATCAGGAGATATCAAAGGAGGATATATTTGCAGAGATATGTCGGTATATGACTTTACTTATTGTAGCAATCAATTGATGATATATATTACAGTTCCTTATTCAATTGTAATATATCTTCTAGATTGATTGTGTAGTTGTGCAGTATATTAGGACATGTTAGGTTTACACTATATGTGTTGGTTCGAATTGATATATCATTCATTGATTGTGCGGTATATATCTTCTAGATTGATTGTGTAGTTGTGCAGTATATTAGGACATGTTAGGTTTACACTATATGTGTTGGTTCGAATTGATATATCATTCATATAACCTAGCATCTCTAAAGGATTTCTGTTCATCCTTTGAGAAAGTATTGTAATCAGTTTTTATCCATTAATATAAAAACTGTTCTTTCTGTTGAGTTGTTTAAATCAATTTGTTTAAACTGTATTCATTCCCCTCTACAGTTGATTAAAGGCCTAAAAATTAGTATCATAGCTTGCTTTTGATACACAAACAATTTAAGATCCACAAATCAATCATTAATGGCAGACAAAAAAACTCAACAAAATCTCCCACTACAACCAGTCACAAATCAAATGAGCCATAATATGAGTAAATATGAGGCTATTAAGATTCCAATCTTCAAGATTCATGAATATCCAATCTGGAAAGTGAAGATGGCCATGTGTCTGGAAGCAACTGATCCTGAATATCTGAACAAGATTTATGATGGACCTCACAGGCCCATGAAGATGGCTATTGTTGTTCCTGGTCAAGAAGATAAGATGGTTGACAAGGACAAAAAGGACTATACTTCTGAGGATTACTCATCAATTATGAAAGATGCAAAAGTTAGACATATTTTACATAATATTCTTGATAGTGTCATGTCCAATTGGTGATTGGATGCAAAACTGCCAAGGAAATTTGGGATACTTTGGAGGTCAAGTGTCAAGGCACTACTGCTATCAAGAAGAACATAAGGACAATACTCACGTAAAAGTATGGACACTTTGACTCAAAAGCTGATGAGTCCTCGACTGAGATCTATGACAGGTTTCAAAAGCTGATGAATGACTTCTCACTGGTTGATAAACAATATGATCCAGAAGATTCAAACTTGAAGTTTCTTCTTGCACTCCTTGAAAAGTGGGACTTGAAAGTTACATAAATAAGGGACAATTATGATCTTGATGAAATATCTCTAGATGAGATTTATGGTATGTTGTAGACTCATGAATTGGAGATGGAGCAGAGAAGTAAGAGGAAAGGACCTAGAGCAAGACAGGTTGCACTCAAGGTTGAAGAGAAATAAGGGAGAAAGCTGGGAAAAAAAGCCATCCCAAAGGTAATGCTATAATTTCAAAGTCTGATACCGAGTCATCAAACTCTGATGATGTCTCAAACTCTGATAATGATTCAGACACCGAAAGTGATCTTGGTAATGATGAAGAAATTCTATAGATGGATGCTCTATTGGTGAAAAGCTTCAAGAGGATGGCCTACAAAGACTTCAAGAAGGGAAATAGGTTTTCTAGAAAAGGCTCTAGTTCCTCAAACTCTGATAGGAGGAACTACAGAAGAAACTATGATGAGAAAGATTCAAAGTCTGGGAAGATTGACAAGTCAAAAATAAAGTGTTACAATTGTGATGGATTTGGACACTTTGCAGCTGATTGTAGGAAGCTAAAGGCGAAGAAGAAACAAGCCTTGATTACAAAGGAGAAGAACTGGGATGATATATCAGAATCTGATGAGAATGTCAACTATGCTCTCATGTCTAATGCTGAAAGTGAGGTTGAGCCTACTGAGATGAAGGTACCTCAAACTACTCTTGCTTTTGATACTGATGATATCTGTGAATTAATATTATTTCTTAAAATACTGCATGTTAGTTATAGAGATCAAACACTTGAAAATGCTAGGACCAGAACTGAAAATTCCGATTTAAAGAAAATGAATAATCACCTAGAAGTTGAGTTAATTTTCATGCTAGATACTCAAAAAGAGAGATGATTCTTTGTATGTAAAGAAAAAATATTCGAAAAGCATGCTTACCTTGTTAAAGAATTAGATAAAGAAAGAGAGGTTATTAAGCTTTGGACTAATTCAGGAAAAATAACTCAGTGTTTATTAGAAAGTGGTTGTTGGGGATCAAGATTAGGTTATGCTAATGATTCTAATTCTGATCATATAACTGGAAAATAAACTGAGAATATTAAACCAATAAATACTAATAAAAAGGTAAAACTGAACAAGTCTCGGTTAAGACCTATCAAGTTTAATTTAAGTGATGATGTTGTTAAGTCAGTAAATGAAATAGGGTTAATACCAACATCTAAATCAAACTTAAAAACTGATAAGTGTGAACAAGTTCACACCAAGTCAGTAAATGTTGGTTTAATGACTCAGAAACAGCTTAAGCAAAAGCTGAAGGAAGTTTAAATAAAAACAAGGAGAAACAACCTAGAAAAGCATAAATGAAAAAGTAGGTGTCAATAAGAAGAACAAGTATAAACCCATTTCTAATGCACCTAGAAATGCATGTTTAAACTGTGAAAGTACTAATCATCTTGATGTTGCTTGCAGGAAGAATAAAGGGATAACATTGTTCCTCAATTTATAAATGTAAAGAGTATCACACTTTGTATTATGATTATTATGAACTGAAACCCTCTTCAAATAAAACAAAAGTTATTTTTGCATGTGTAAACTTTGATATTAATAATGTTAGCATAAACTCTGGTTTAAAGTCTTCTGCTGCAAATTTTAACAAACTTAAAAAGGCCAATGATTCCAAGAAAGTTTGGATCCTTAAAAATACTAATTAATTATTTATCTAGTTGCAGTTAACAGGAAAAATTCTCTAGTTTTCGACTGTTAATCCCAAAGTATCGTAGAAGGGGGGTTGAATACGATACCTATAATCTTTTTCTATTCGTTTAAAGTTCTTCGTTATATTTACGAAATCAAAATAGATACCAAACAATTCGAGGTATATATTATTTTATTAATATAAACTTTGAGGTTGCTACAATCTAATCAACCAAATGATTAGCTACAATAAATTCAACAGCTTAACAATATGTTGACAAGCTTAATAAATGGAGCTTCGTAAAGATATAGTTAGTTGCTGAGGAAGATAATTAAATGATATAAATTTATTCTTCTTCTTTTGTAGTCTTTCAAATGTATTGGACAAGCGGCGCATTATTGGCCACAAAATCAATTCATTTGCTTCTTGATTCAATGAATATTCCAAGTGCTTACGGGCGACAAGAGGGAAACAATTGCTTTTTCTTTTTACTCCTTACTTGCGACCACATGAGAATAATATTGCCTTAGTGTTTTTCTCCTTATCTTCTTACTGGAAAGTACATGGTAAGGTCCTTGGACAATGACCTTACTTGCAAGCACAAGGCAAAATATTGCCTTAGAAGATTCTCTCTAAGTGGAGACTGCAGTGGAAGATCTATTGCCTTCCTGGCTTGCGACCTTTAGGAAGAAAGAATTCCCTTAGGTTACTTGCGACTACAAGGGAATGATTTCCCTTAGAAATAGTTCTCTAGGTTATGACCACATAGAATTGTTTTCCTTGGAAGCCTTTTAAGTTAGACAAATTTTCAACTCTTGAGCCCCTGTAATTGTATCAATAATAAATTTCTGTATAACTAAATTGAATTATTTATGATATGTTGATGCTTGGTGCAATGGTCTGGTTCAGAAGCAACTAACACTGAATTGATTTAATTCAATTTCTTTTACAATTTTGAGCTAATACAAGTTGGTTGATTATTCATTGCTTCATTCACTGAACCCCTGATCTTCAATACTTCAAATCAATACATTTCACTAATACTGGAAGTCCTTTGATATTTTATTCTTCACGAAGGCTTGAGCATATTAATGAACTTTTTTCCATGACCTGGTTACGAACTTAGAGCATTAATTTCATCTTTTGATTCTTTGTATTTATCTAGTCTTCATCTTCAGGGTTCATGTGCTTCACAGTTAATATTATTTTTTTGTTTCCATTTTATGTTGACTTAGATTTCCTAGGTTACATATTATGTTACCTTATGCTTTACATGGACAGTGGATGTTCAAGACACATGATTGGAAATAAATCCTTGCTATCAGAGTTTATGGAGGAGGATGACCCAAGTGTTTCTTATAGAGATGGCAACTTAGGAAAATTTTTGGGATATGGTAAAATCAAACTTGGGAATGTCATCATTGAAAATGTAGCTCTAGTTGCAGGACTCAAGCATAATGTGATCAGTGTTAGTCAAATATGTGACAGAGGTTACCATGTGACGTTTTATGAAGAACATTATGAAATTATCAGTAAATCAGATGACAATGTTGCACTGACTGGTTACAGACATAGAAACTTATATGAATTAAGGGTCTCCACAAATTCTGATGGTTCTGAAATATATCTACTAAGTAGAGCAACCGTGGAAGACAACTGAAATTTGCATAAAAGACTTTCTCATCTCAACTTCAACAACATCGATGAACTTGTGAAGAAAGATCTTATTAGAAGATTGTCCAATGCAGTGTTTATTCCTGATGGCTTATATAACTCATGCCAGAAAGCCAAATAAAGGAAATCATCTTTCAACAGTAAAATTGAATCCTCAATTTTTGAACCATATCATTTACTTCATATTGATCTTTTTGGTCCAGTAAATGTTATGTCTATTGCAAAGAAGAGATATGCACTTGTGATTGTTGATGGATACATAAGGTACACATGGGTGTATTTTCTACACATCAAGGACGAGACTTCATCATTTCTTCTTGATCATGTAAGGGAAATGGAAAAATGATCAACTCATAAAGTAAAGATCATTAGAAGTGACAATGGAACTGAATTCAAGAACATCATTATAGAAGAATTATGTAAATACACGGGGATCAAACATGAATTTTCTGCCCCTGGAACTCCAATTGTAATATCCGGGATATCGCGTGTAATTATTTTATCAATAAATGATTTTTATGTAATTATTATGTCAATTTTGGTGAATTATCTATTGATTGATAATAATATTTAGATGTATATATGTGATAAATGTGAGTGTATCAATTTTATTATGTCCAGAATAAAATATAGAAAATTAAGGTATTTTTCTGGTAATTTTTGGAGTATTATATGATTTTATATTGATTTATGATTTTCTGAATAGTTACAAAATTATTTTTATAAAGCCGGGAATCGCCCAACCTCAACCATTTTTACGTTTTTACAACCCGAAACTCTTCCGAAAACTCATTCCTAACTTAATATGATCGTTCCGGATATTTTCCATGTTTTGACTTTTTCGATCCAGATTATGGTTTGACCCGTGCGCCGCCCGACGCAAGATTTTTGATACGATAATCATTTCGGTGAATCAACAAAACCCGTATTTTCGAAAGACGGGATAATATTACATTATTTTCGTATAAAGTGTTTTATAAAACGTCCGGTTGGGATAATTATCCAAAACTGATATCAAATCGGATCGTTTTTGCAGTTACTTAGTGGCTAAGTAACTAATTTAACGATCCAAAACGATCCAAAAAGAACCAATATTCCGTAAATATAAATAGCCTATTTCTTATTTCATTTTATTCGGTTATTCATTTGCAACCAGTAAAAATATAGAAAGTACAGAGAAAATCCCGGAAAAACGTTACGTTCTTGAAAATCAAACGCACGAACGAGGACGTTACCGAACTCCGATTCAAGCGTACAATAAAATATGAATTTTTGTTCCTTATGTTTTTGATATGATTTGATGGCATAATCGTACAATAAAATTTGATTCAAGCGTACAATAAAATATGAAAATCAAACCGAAGCTCTCGAAATATAGAATCATAATCAATCATCAAATCAAACCCAGAAACATCAGGTAATCTTCTGTTTAATTGTTTTAATTTGAATTAATTATGGAATAAAATATGAATTTTGTTCCTTATGTTTTTGATATGATTTGATGGCATAATCGTGTAGATTATTTCTTCCTGGTCAATTTGGTATATTATATGTTAAATTTGGAGTTCAATAACATGGTTAAATTTGAGTTTGATCTTCGAATTAATAAAATTAGGGTTTGAATGTTTGAGTGTTCTAAATTCGATTTGGGATTTTTAATTTGATTGATTCTGGGCGGATTTGGAGGTTATAGGAGTGTAGATCGTGAAGCTTTAAGTTCATTTATGTAATCATCTGCGTTTTTGGATGCCTGAATCACTACCGCCGGAAAACATTCGAACTCGCCGGCGTTAATGGCGAGTTCGTCGGAAACGGCGTTCCAGGGATGGTGAACTTAAACTGGGGTCATATCTGAGATGCTGCAGTACTATGAAATCGATTAACGTCACGAGGGATAGCCAAGAAACCACGAAAGAACACGAATTTGGCACGCCGGATTTTATCTCGGTGGCCGTGTTCTGGGGAAGGGGCGGCGGGTAAGGATTGCTCTTCGCGACTCGGTTCCTGACCCGTCCGTGACCCGGTTTTAATTCTCTGGACTTCAGTTTCAACTTCTGAAAAGTGTTTTTGGTTTATTTTATTTTAAAATTCTATTTTTTATTTAGAAAATTCATAATTAAATCTGAAAAATTATTTTTAATTTTGAAATAAATCTTAATTATTTAATTAATTAATATTAGTTGATAATTAATTATTTAATTAGTCAATTAAATTAAATATTAAGTGATTAATTAATTTAATTATTTATTTATTAATTTTAACTAATTATTTAATTGGATTTAATTATTTAAAATTGATTTCAAAATTCCGAAAAATAGTATCGAGCTTTAAAATATTAATTTAAATTATTTTCAAGGCTCGATAATTATTATATAATTATTTTAAAGCCAGATTTGGGTGTTGGAACCCTATTATTTAATTATAAAATGATTCGGAGTCCCGTTTTAATTCCGAAAAATGTTTAAAAATTCATATTAAATACCTGGAAAATCATTTTTAACCCCGAATCTTCTTTGATTAATTATTTTAATTGAATATCTTACGTGCTACGTGTTATATATGATCTAATTGATGCATAATATGATTGTACGTGCGTTGTTTGACTGTTTTATTCATAACTTTCAATCTGTACGTCGTATTTGGGTGAAACGAAGGGTAGTTAGAAGCTTGTAACGAATAGAATGAAATGAGAGTAAGTATTGATAAGTTCATGTGCTGTTTAACAGAGGAAGCGAGACGTAGAAAGGGAAAGCAGGTAGTCAATGAGTGGGAATCAATTAATAAGTGCTAGTAGAGTGAAATCGAATCGATAAGGCAAGTGTTTCTTTTCCTCTTGATTATTGCAAGTATTTTGGAACGTTCTTCATTGTGTTGCAGTTACTCTAAATGGTTATTACTCTATATTGCAAGTACTTTGAAGTACATAAACCTAAACCCTGATTCTTATTGATCTTGAGCCATAAGCTTGTTTCTTCATAAACCGTTGATTGTTGAATTCCCAGACATGAGCCATATACATACGAGACTACTCCACAAATACATACCTACCACATACTGATTCTGATATTGAGTTTCTTAACATACCAACCCTTATTCCTTGTTTATCAGAAAACCAAATCTTGAAACCCATGAACCCTTGGTCTTCTACTTTCTAAACCTTTCCTTGATTGAGCCAATCTTTTCGAATTCCATATTATCCTTCATGTTGTTATGGGTCACCCTATGCTTCCAGATAAATGTTGTTTATGATTCAGCTTATTGGTTTACATTTGTTATCATATTAATTTTTTTTTGAATTGGATGTTTTATAAATGTGGACCAGATTCGTGGTCAGACCAGATTCGTGGTCATAATAGGTCAATGCATGCCTTGAATCCAGTATATAGAGCAAAGCTGGGATCCTTGCTCGGGGTTAGTGCGTGACTGATCAGCAGCCTAACCTTTGTTTTTTTAATGAAAATGAATATCCAATTCTAATCATTGTTTATCAGTAAACTTGATTCCTTATATCATTTCAATTAATCAATGTTAATCTCAGTTACTGTCTTTGTGACTTGCTGAGCTAGTTAGCTCACTTTTGCAAAACTGTTTATATTCTTTTTCAGTGAAAAAGGAAACTGGTGGTAGTGAGGATCCCCAGACAAGTGTGCGAGCTAGGTATCCAGGTTGAATTGGAATAGACTAGCAGATGATGTTTGGCTTGGTTATGTTAATAGTTTGTAATAAAGTTGGAACTTCAGTTGTAAGATAAAATAAGTTGGGATTTGGAACGTTTGTAAAATAAATAAGGGTGTGGCTTGTGGACATACTTTAAACTACGTCTATCCGTGGATTATGGTAAGTAGGGTCATTGCATATATATATATATTCTTATATTCATAAATAGGTTTAAATATGGTGTGTGTGTGTGTTGTGGACCCCCAAACGTCTGACCCGGGTTTGGAGGGCGTTACACCAATAAAGAATGGAACTCTTATAGAAGCTGTAAGGACCATGCTTGAAGAAGAAAAATTGCCAACCTACTTCTGGGCTGAGGCTATGCAAACTTAATGCTTCATACAAAATACAACATTAATATACAAGCAAATCCCTAAGGATAACAAAACTGACAATAAGAAAAAGTACGTATTGAAAACATAGAATAATATTAAATGCATTCTGGATTACATATAGGGCTGAGTATTCGGTTATTCGGTAACCGAACTGAAATATAATTCGGTTACCGAATACCGAATAAGGGTAAAAATCAGAACCGAAATATTTATTTCGGTTAAAACTGAAAAACGAATTAAAAAATCGAATTAGGAATTTTTTTTAAAATTTTAATAATAAAATATTTAATAAATTACAACAAAGATTAATGATCGGAGAACAGTTAATCTTATACTCTTAACTCCACTTTCATGCACCTGAATATTACGGTGTGGTGTCCTGATTACAATAAAAGTAATTTTAACTAGTTAGTTTAGTTTTTTATTTTAGCAACTAAATTGAAGATCATGAAAACTAAATACATTAAAATCTAAATTAGGCAAATAGCAATTAAATATAACAAATAAAAAGAGAGGAAAAGTGAAGTTGGGAACAGGCAGCTAGGTAAAAATAAGTAATATATAAATAAATATATTTATATATATATATATATTAATATATATTTTTTATTATATTTCAGTAATTTCGGTAATTCGGGTATTTCGGTAAAAAAACCGAAAAAACCGAAATACCGAATAACATAAAAAATCAGAACCGAATTAAAAACCGAATTATTTCAGTTCGATAACCGAACCGAATTATTTCGGTTATTTTTGGTTCGGTATTCGGTTAACCGAACCGAATGCTCACCCCTAATTACATATACAATTCCTGATTTCATAAATTACAAATTACAAAGAAGTGTTCCTCTAGCCTGAATAGATAATCTAAGTCTTCTTTAGTTTTATATTCTTTTGCTACCTTCTTCTTCCTCAGTAGATTGAGTCTGAACAGACTTTCTCTTGGTAGCTTTCTTCCTGGGATCTGATGACTTTGTTGATTCTGGAAGAGATGTTCATTTGCTTTGATTCAGAAGATCATTTAGTCTTGCTTGCATAAAATCATGAGCTTCTAATTAAAATGCATTAACGGGAGGTGGATTCTTTAGTTCATCAAGCATCAATTGAAGATATCTGATCTTGGAGACTTTAGGAATAAGTTTAAACAACAATATAGATCTTCTTGCCATTACAAAGACAGTTATCCTTTTGGGATTTCCACATACTCTCTTGGTATTATTGATAGAATCTTCTTCTATTACATCTTCAAGAATCCCCATGATAGGAATTAGAGCAACCTTGTCTCCTTAGCATATGGAAACTTTGACATTCATCAAGGCTTGCTTGATTGAGTCTGATTAACTAGCTCTAAAATCTTTGATCTTAATCTTCTTTTTGTTAATCTCAAAGACTAGATCCCCTTCATCGTCTGCGCTAATAATAGGTTCACTATCTTTTAGAAGATCAATTTCTACCTCTCCATTAATAAACACCATCTCATGATATGCTCTGGTTAACTTCTTCATGTTTTTCTCTACATCTCTGATCATCTTGTCATTCAGCCTATAGGAATATAGAACTTCAACTACTTTGAGGTATGCTTCTGATCATTTTACTCTTGGAGATTCTAGTTTCGCTCTCTTGATTCTTAGTTGACTTTCCTAAAAAGTGAGTTATTATAAACAAATGAGTCTTAAGTGTTCATCAGACAATGTGATGTTCTGCATTCTGCCATCTGCAAACCTCTTGATCACGAATGGAAGAAGAAATGCTTAAGGAGAAACATTCATCATCATCTTCTAAAGATTGTCTCTGAGATATTCATTCTTATTTGATATCAATCATGGGATCTTTGAGGTAAGGATAAACAATTCAACAATGTTTAGCTTTCTCATAACACTGATGGATATTTTTATTTAAAACCCATCAATATGGTTAAAAGTAATTCTCCATCCATTCTTTATAACATTCATAATTGTACCATTGATTACTCTACTGAATTCGTGATAGAACTCATGAATGTTGACGTAGAGCTTTTTGAGATTTTCCAATATATTTAGAAGATTCCTGTTGCCAGTTTCTGATTTAAGATAGATTTTGGTTTATCCATTTTCCTTTTTATATCATCCCATTCTCTTCCTTTTATATTTTTCCAAAGATATAATTCTCTAACTTCTCTGGCTTCCTTTCTCTGAATGGCTCTTTGAACCCTTACTCTTGATCTCTCTATCTCGTCTTGAATTGCTTCATAAGATAGTTTAAATTTTTTAGACAATCCATAATACATGCATTCATCCGAGAAGGCATCTTCATCTTCATATTCTTCGCCTTCAGAGATCATCTTCCTCTCTTCCATCTCTACCTCTTCTAATGTAGGTTTACATCCCTTGGGAATGCCGCTCTCATCTATCTCCCCATCCTTCAAACCTTCCAACTCAAAATTTGAGAATATGGACCTTGGAGCATATAAATCCGATAGAAGATTCCTTTGAGCTTTAGTGACTTAACTCGGAAGATCTTGTTTAGATGTTGATTGCTCCCCCTGAATTGTAGAACTCTTCTCAGCATCTCTTAATTTGATCAGCACCCTTTCATTAATTTTCCCTTCACTTATCTCCTCTTCTAACTCATCTCCAAACTCATCATATTCATAGCTAGCTGATTGAAATGCATCTTGAATTAAATCCACAACAACAACTAGTTTTTCTTGCTCTACCCTTTTCTCCCCCTCAGTTGTGTTATCCTTCAGAGCTGAAGTTGATTGAGCAGGCAAGATCAAGTCAAGGACTTCGTGAATAAGTGTTTCTAAAATAGAGACTTGCTTACTGATTGAGGTCTTTAGTCCAATACTGGAAAGAACTATCTAGTGGGAGTCAGGATTGGCGCTTGCTTGCTAACTGAGAGATTTGGCTCAATATTGGCAATTTCCTTTCCCTTTCCTAAGTGTGAAAGTGATTGTTCCACGAATTCTCCTTAAGCTATCAAATGATGCTTGTTGAAGTGTTGCTCGGAAATATGGGCAATCTGATGATCCCTAACAGACAATTCATCCTTAAGATATTGATCTTTTAAAGCAAGTTGTTCTTTGAGATATTCATCTTTGAATGCCAACTGCTCTTCAAGATATAATTTTGTTACGTGTTGTGACATGTCTATAAGTATGTTTTGGGTGGCAAGTGTCTCACTGGCTTCTCGCGGTATTTTGCTCAGCACTCTATCACTCGGTTTAGGGATTGGTGTTTCACTTATCCTCACAGATACATTCCATTCATAGCTCCGAGTTCCATAAGTACCTGCAAGAAACACTGGAGTCATCCTTAAGGAGGTCAGCAGTGGTGCAATGGGAGTTCGTAATTCCCCATCCTTGTAGAAGATAAGTTGCATGTCATCCTTATATGACCGTGCTAGAGGTTGAATCTCTGGGAGGATTACTGAGGCCGTCATACTCAGCATCTGTTTCTCAGCTTCCTCTGATGTTGGTGAAGACACTTTTCCCTAAGGCTCACCAGGTGAATCTGGTTCATTGCCAATGGGTTGTGATCCATACCTATGTTGGATCCCCTATCTGTAGATGCATCCAAATTTATTAGTCCTAGGGAGGTAAATGTTGTTCTAGATGTGTTAGCAATTACAACACTTTCTCCTAACACCTGTGAAGGCAGTTGATCCATTGAAGGATATTGAACAAGATATTCTAACAGTAATATGGTTGAATGTCCTATTTTCTTCAATTCTTCCTCACCATGTAACGAACTTCTAATAGACTCATTTAAGGCTTCAATATCTTGGATATTGGAAAGAGTGTTTGACTCATTACAGGATGTCGTGGCCGATGGGAGAATTTCAATAGACCCACCTTGTTGAGAATATGAATCTAGTAACTGCCTAAGTGCCTTTTCAGCCATTATATCCTTTTGGGAAGATACAAGGGGGATTACAGTTGTCTCTATATGGGTACCGCTTTGCTTTGTAGGAGACAGAGTTATGGGTTCACTCATAGTACCTTCCTTATTTGCTGCATCTAGTGCAGTTTCTCCCTTTCACTTATGGGATCTTTATACGCCAGGAATTGGGCTAAGAGATTTTGGGATGTGTTATAGGCTCTAGAGTGTGGTTATGAATTTGAGGGAAAACAAATTCACTACCTCTCCTATCTACTTGCTCCTCAATAATTTGTGTGTGAAAATCATCAACGTGTACGTCATCTATGTCAATTATATCAGAAAAAGCTTTAAAAGTTTGACTTTGAGAAGATTCATTTATACTTGAAAGATCTGGCCGGTAGACATCTGCTTCTGATTTGCGGATAGTAGCGATGGCAGATTCCATTATTTCGATATCATCTGATTACTCAGAGCTTTTCATCGGAAGACCATCATCTGATTCACGTCTTGCTCTTCCGCCAGTGTCAGCCATAATACCTGTTGCGACGGATGCACCAATACGAACTATTCTACCTCTAAGTGTGAGATTACCTATTCGAGGACCTCCACCTGTTGACTCCGACTCTATTGGATATTCGGCTGCGGGTGCGTCTTAAGATTTTGTTAATTCCATTATAAATCAGATTCTCTCTTTCCCTACTTGTGAATTTTTCTATCTAAACATTGTTTCTCTTCTCGATGATTCTATTGGACGATTGGGGCAAACAATGCATATGTGTTGACTATTTGTCTATGTGACAAAAGGGTCTGGTGGGACGCCACCGAATTATGTGTTGTGAACTATGCGGTACTAAGACTGGCCATCTTATGTACTTTTTTGGTTGCTCTCAGTCATACCTACATCTTCTTCACTATTCCTTCTCATTCGATTTCCTTGATTTTGAAATTTCATTTAGTATTCTATGACAATGAATTTCTTCAGTAATCTCTAGTATGAGGTTTTCTTCTGGAACGAGAAGTCCTGTTGGCATGGATCCGGGGAGTACTTGAAACTAGATGGAGGAGATGATGTGACAGTTGATATGTGTATAACAATGGGTGATATATAAAAATCAGTTTTTTTTGTGGGAATATAAATAAACAAGACTTGCAGATTAATGGATAGACCTGTTGTACCCTTGCCTTCAATAAAATGTTTTGTGCTTGTATTACCAGACTTTGATATAGACCAATGTCTTTCCTTTTTCAACATTGTCAATACTTTAATATACCTGTTTTATCTTACTGCACCAGATATGAACTTTTGTGATAACCTGTAACCTTTCCCTTAACTGTTTACATTCTTTAAAGAAGCATGCAATTTACTTAGTTCAACTATTGAAATTGTTTTCAAAAAGAGATATTTCTGTTTTACAAATCTTTTCCATAAAAAGGAGTATGTTTTAAAGGCTAAATAAATTGTTTGATTCTTTACAGAAAATGTCTACCAGAAGAAATACCCGTTCTACCAACCAGAATGAAGAAAACAACAACAACGATAACAACAACAACACCCAAGACAACAACAACCAGAATGCCAACCCAGGTCCTGTAGACCCAACTGTGGCCCAGATTCTTCAGATCTTGGCCCAACAGACAGTCCATCTGACTCAACAGCAGCAGAGGCAGACTAACCCTCAGGTAACCTTTAAGACCTTTCAGGCAGTGAATCCACCAGAGTTTAAGGAATCTGCAGATCCGATTGAGGCAAGTGTCTGGTTGAAGGAGATTGAGAAGGAATTTGCCTTGGTCAAGGTGAAAGAGGAGCAAAAGACTGCAATTGCAAGTTACTATCTGAAGAATGAAGCCACCTACTGGTGGGAAACTGTTAAAGTGTTAGAAGGTACTGATGATGTTGTGTGAGAGAGATTCAAGGAATTGTTGCTCGAGAAGTATTTTCCTTAATTTGTCCAGGACAAAATGGAATTAAAATTCCTGGATTTAAAGCAGGGGAGTATGTCAGTGACAGATTATGAAAGCAAGTTTGTAGAGTTGTCCAGGTTTGTGCCATCCTATATGGACACCGATAGGAAGAAGGCTAAGAGGTTTCAGCAAGGACTCAAGCCATGGATTCGTAGGAAGGTGGCCATATTTGAGTTGGACACGTATGTGGGAGTTGTGCAAAAAGCTATGATTGCGGAGACAGAAAGTGAAATGTCTCAAAAAGAGAAGGAAGGTAAGAAGAGGAAGTTTGAAGGATGTGAAGGACAATCTCAAGCAGGGAAGTTTCTAAATTTTAATCAGAGAAAGGGAAAGATCCAGCCCAGAAGAAATTTTAATAGACAGAATACAGGCAACGGAGGCCAAGGTAACTGCCCAGTCATGGGGAACCAACCAACCCAGCATAGGCCAGCTTTACCAGATTGTCAAGTCTGTGGAAATAAGCATGGAGGAGTTTGCAACAAGTTGAATGTGGTCTACTACAGATGCAACCAGAGGGGGCACTACTCAAGGGAGTGCCATAATCAGCCAGCCAGGGAGCCAGCCAACAAGGATTAGCCTACCAGGAATCAGGCAGGCAAAGTTCTAGCAATTGGGTATACCTGTTTCAAGTGCGGAAAGCCAGGACACATAGCAAGGGATTGTAAGGCACCGGTTCCAGTCAATAATACACTGTGAATTATGGGAGCCCCTCCAGCGACGAATGAACCTCCCAGAGCTAGAGTTTATGACATGTTTGTTAAAGATGCTATCATGGATACGAATGTTGTGGCAGGTACGCTTATTGTGAACTCCTTATGTGCTAAAGTGCTAATAGATTCAGGACCAACTCGATCATTTATTTCTCAAGGTGTTGTTGATAAGTTAAATTGTCCGATTGAATTGTTAAGCGAGATTATGACGGTAAAATTAGCAAATCAGGAGCGTGTATCTGTTAACCAAGTGTGTAAGAATTGTGAGATTGAGATTACTGGCCATAAGTTTGATGTTGACTTAATACCATTTATGTTAAGAGAGTTTGACGTTATTTTAGGAATGGAGGCTATCTAAGCACGATGCTCAGATAGACTGTCGTAATAAGAAAGTAATTTTGAAAATGCCAGATGAGAAAGTAGTGATGTTTAGAGGCCAGAGACAAGCAAAGAAGTTTTTGACGATAATTTAAGCTAAGAAGTTACTACGAAAAAGATGCGAGCACTTCATTGCGTATGTAATAGATAAAAGTTAGGAGTCAGCCAAACTGGAAGACATTCCAGTGGTAAATGAATTTCCAGACGTATTTCCAGACGAATTGCCAGGACTTCCCCCAGATAGAGAGATCGAATTTGCAATCGACTTGGCACCTGGAACGGAACCAGTATCCAAAGTCCCATACAGAATGGCGCCAGTGGAAATAAAGGAATTGGCAAAGCAATTGCAAGAACTATTGGAGAAAGGAGTGATTCGACCTAGTGTATCCCCATGGGGTGCACCTGTATTATTTGTTAAGAAGAAAGATGGAAGCATGAGGCTATGCATCGATTATCAGGAACTCAATAAGCTTACGATTAAGAATAAATATCCGTTACCTCGAATTGACGATTTGTTTGACCAGCTGAAAGGAGCTAAGTATTTCTCTAAGATTGATTTGAGATATGGATATCATCAATTAAAGATCAAACCTGAAGATATACCAAAGACAGCTTTCAGAACAAGGTACGGTCATTACAAATTCTTAGTTATGTCTTTTGGGTTGACCAATGCCCCAGCAGCATTTATGGACTTGATGAGCAGAATTTTCAAGGAATATCTGGACAAGTTTTTCATTGTGTTTATCGATGATATTTTGATTTACTCAAAGACAACGGAAGATCATGCGGAGCATCTAAGGACAACTTTGGAAATTCTGAGAAGGAAGAAGTTATATGCCAAGTTTTTAAAGTGTGAATTCTGGTTACAAGAAGTTTAATTCTTAGGGCACGTAGTGAGTTATGAAGGAATCAAAGTGGACCCAGTGAAGATCGAAGCTATTACGAATTGGGAAAGGCCAAAAACACCAACGGAAGTGAGAAGTTTCTTGGGATTAGCAGGATATTATCAAAGATTTGTTCAAGATTTCTCGAAGATTGTGACACCTTTGACAATGCTTACTAGGAAAAGTGAGAAGTTTATATGAAATGAGAAATGCGAAGAAAGTTTTCAAGAATTAAAGAAGAGAATGATCAAGGAAATTTCACGGCACCTGTTTTATCACTTCCAGATGATCAAGGAAATTTCGTAATATATAGTGATGCTTCTCATAAGGGATTAGGTTGTGTTTTGATGCAGCATGATAACGTCATTGCGTATGCGTGTTAGGCACAAAACATGCGCTAATAATTCATGCAAGTATACACGTTCGCAAGTAATATAGAATAATTTCTAGTTCGTTCCCACAGAGACTCAGACTAATTATGTTCAATTAACACTTGCACACCAATGTATGATCACTTCTCAATGTCAATATAATAACACTTAGATTTGATTAACTAATTATTAACTACAATTAACTACGAGAATTAAACACTTAATTGATACTTGAATTAACAATATTAAATACACATGAGATCATAACTTCATTACTACTTCCTTCAATAGTTATTATTATTACCCTTAGCATGTAACGGTGATGATATTAATCGAACAACACGAAACTGATAAAAAGCCAACTCTCATTGTACTAATACCATTCTACCAAACATCCACAATTAAGATAGAAGTTGAATATGTATCAATTATGTTGAGACCCTATATGTCTACAGAATTTGACAACATAACGATTTAAGCACAAGTTATTACTTATGATTACACAGGGCAAGTAAAACGTTTCGAGTTACCCACTAATCATGCATACACATACATGAACCTATGCTAGCATGACAAGTTCTAAACCTCAAGATCCACCGTCGCTTCACAAGAGATTAACACCTTATCTTATATGTTCGCGACGCACATAAGACGAATAAGCGCAACCTATACTAGATATCATACAATCATCACACACTAAGGTATTAAACAACTAACTAAAGAATTCTATAGTAAATCCGTTACGACCCCATGATCACGATTAGCCCATGATAGAACTCATCGTCACCATGGATTCATATGAAAACATGATAATAACATACAAGATAAACTAAATAAAAATACTTATTAAACCTAGAGTACGTCAAAAAAATAATAAGGTTCAAAGTAAAGAAAACTAGCATCCACTGATACAAAGAATAAAAGAATCAGAAGAAAATGTATGCTTCCTCTTCTTCGTTGCGATGTGCTAAAACGGTCTTCTTCCTTCTCTCCTTGCTCCTTGATTGATACCACGATTCATCACATGTGAAACGTCTCTGAAAACTACTTATATAGAAGCCCCACAAGACCCAGCTATCTTAAAAGTCAGAATTCCAACATAAATAGAACTCTAAAAATCATTATTTAATTTTATGACCCTGAGCGGCCACCCAGCAACCCTGAGCGGGCGCCCAGCTTCCTGAGCGGCTGCCCAGCCAGGCTGAGCGGTCGCCAGCACCTTACTGGAAAAATGCTTATTTTGCTCCCGTTTTCTGCTGCGTTCTGCTCCTAACTTCCCATTTCCAATACCAAGCACATACCTAGGCTTATTCCTGATGAAATCTCTCCACTAATGCAAGTAATACCCTGAAATGCACAAACACTAGAAAAATGCATCAAATACACAAAATACTTGATTTTAAGTCATCAATTCAAGCCATTATAAGACGTTCTAAGTGGTATAAAATGCCACTTATCACACCCCCAAACTTAAATCGATGTTTGTCCTCAAGCGTCACAGACGCAAAAACTAAACAAAAACATGCATGAATGCAATCTATATGAAATGCAGCGATCCCCCTCACAATGACTAAACCAACCAATTCACGACATCTCAACAAATGCAATTAGGCGAATAAAGATCAATTAAATCATGCAAACTAACATGCAACCAGAAGCGTGGTGTGTGCGAATGCTTAACAGATATGCTTCAAAACTAGATCAATTATCATAACTCGACTATCCTCAAGGCAATCACATGATTATACGAAAAATAAATTCTAGGCACAAAATGACTTATAACACTTCAAGATTACTGGAGCTTATTACGGAATCATGCTTTTATTCAACACAACAACAAATACTTATTTGACCATGCAATGAGTGAGGTTTACAAAAGACTTATGCAATGGCATCCATTTAGCGAGTGTTAGGTTAGCGGATCCCAGACTATAAAAGCCTTAGGTCACGAGGCATAAAGTCCCCTAAGAACTTAATAACTCGAACATCAAAGAGCCCACTCGTGATCAATTATGCATTAACTCTTTATTTTTTCTTTCTTTTTTTTTTCTTAATTTTTGAGCAAGTGCATTTCGCTCCATCTTGCTCAACCCTAGACTACTCGCATAAAAATACGAGCCGACTACTAGCCATTTAACGCCTAGCCACAATTAGCAATGAATTCCAATTTTTACTCCAATTTTTTTCTTTTCATGCCTTTTATCATTAAGAGCCTATCATAAATTCTAAGCAACCTCAAAAACCATCAAACCATGACAACAATCTAGTTCTTAAGCATACTCTAAGACTTAGTGAAATTACAAGTGTTTCTAGCATGCATGTCAACATACAAGACTCAACATCACTCTAACGCTCTCACTACACTTGCATCAATATCACAAATCAATCGGTAAAACAACGCAAAAGGGATCATGGTATATGTATGAGCTAAATGACATGATAAATAAAGATATAAAATAAAAAAAAACTATATGGCAAAAATATGCAATTATATGAACTAAACTTATCATGAATATGCAACTACATGACACACACACAAAAATATTCCCTAACTACAACCCCCAAACTTAAAATCTTCACTGTCCCCAGTGAAGGTAGTAGAAAGGAACACATGATATACCTACTCGGAGAAATCATCATCATCACCCTCAGAGGGTGGAGTATCAGGAGGCGGATAAGCAGAGTCCTCACCAAAAACGGGCCACTGGATGTCAGCTCCAAGGCCTCTGAAAGCAGTCCCAAGTGCAAGGGTGAGCTCCTGAGCAAACCTACTCTGCGACTCATACATCACATCCATCTTCCTCGACAGCCTCCTATACTTGGCATCAGCCATCCCAGTACCCTCCTGAGCTCTAGAAGAGCCTGCCTCATCGAGACCCGGCCTAGCCATGGTAGCACCAGCGGCTGGACGTCCTCCTGGAAGACGATAACCCAACCCATGCTCCTCGGGCTCTCCACCCGTCCACTCCTATATCACATTCAGAGTCGCTGAATCAATAGGAGCGGCCGACATCTGCAACTGCTCGTGAGAAGGCCAATGAACTCCCACTGCTCGGCATAGCTTCGTGACAGTAGATGCATAAGGGATGTTTATGTGCTTCGCTCCCCTCAAAAACTTCAAAATCCCTTGGTAGATGAACTCACCAAGGTCCATATAATACTCCTCATTCAAAATACCTCATAACAACCTTGCTCGCTCAACTATAACCTCATGTGCATGTGAAGTAGGCAGAATATTAGCACAAATAAAGGCATTCCATGCACGGGCATACTTATTCATCGCAATCGCCGGAAAAGAACGATACTCGTTAGTTCCAGTCTTGAACTTCCAAACCCTGCCCGGCTGATAGAGAGTAGCACAAATCAAATCCAAATAAAATTCCTCGGAGGTCTTCTCATTCCAATTCTCCTTCATGGGCTTCCGTTGTCGCTGTCCAATCATACAACGAATCGCCGCGACCTGATAATGAACTGTAAGCCCACGAACAACAGTAAACCTATTCTTTTCAGCCTTTGCATTCGCATAAAACTCGCGAACCACGCTCATCGAAACCGCCTTCGGTGGCTCACAAAAAGAAATCCACCCCTTTTCAGCAATCATCGGAAACAACTCACCATCCCTCCCCGATGGTAAGAATCCCCTCTCCTTCAGAATCGGCTTAGCCAGAAGCCTAGTATACTCCTCCTCAGCAGCCCTATCAAACAAACGAGGTCTCGCAGCACTTCCCCTCGAAAAATCAGCCATAGGAACGGTGCTACTGCTATCAATAGTTCGGGATCTCTTGGGTGCCATTGAAACTGAGAAAAAGTGTTTAAGAATTGTGCTTTGAGTGTAGGAGAGAGTTTTAAAGTTGAAAGTATGTGGGAGTGTATATGGGAGAGTTGTATGTATATATAGGGTAGGAATTAGGGTTAAAAATTGAATAGGAGTAAGTTTGTGAGGAAAAAAATGTGGGTTATGGGAAAAGAAATCGTGGGTTGTGGGTTGTATTTTTGTTTTTGAATTTTTCAGATTTTTTTGGATATTTTTTGAACGCAAAATTTTTTTCAACAGTCGGGGGCTGAGCGGCCGCTCAGCAAAGCTGCGCGGGCGCCCAGCATCCTGAGCGGCTGCCCAGCAAAACTGAGCGGGCACCTAGAGGATTTCCGGAAAATACTTTTTTCTTGCCTAATTTTTCTGATTTTTTTGTGGTTTTGGATAGGTTACTAACTTTTAAGGGTTCCTATAGTCACAAATCTTGGGTTGCCTCCCAAGAAGCGCTTCTTTTACGTCATTAGCTTGACATAGAGTACCTTGATCAAGTTGACAATAAAATGGCACTAACCACTTCTCGGTTTTCCGTGTCCCTATAGTAATGCTTCAATCGCTGACCATTAACCTTGAATGCTTGGCCCAGATCATTCTCAAAAATCTCCACCGCTCCATGTGGAAACACAGTTTTAACGATAAAAGGTCCAGACCACCTTGATTTCAACTTTCCAGGAAAAAGTCGGAGATGAGAGTTGAATAAAAGAACTTGTTGCCCCGATACAAATGACTTAGGATATAGCTTCCTGTCGTGCCATCTTTTCACTTTTTCCTTGTACATTTTGTTGTTCTCGTACGCTTGGAGTCGAAATTCATCAAGTTTATTTAACTGAAGCATTCGCTTCCTCCCAGCTGCATCTAGATCAAGGTTCAACTTCTTCAATGCCCAATAAGCCTTATGCTCAAGCTCCGCAGGTAAATGACATCCCTTAACATAAACAAGTTGAAATGGGGACATTCCAAGTGGAGTCTTGTATGCTGTTCTATAAGCCCAAACAGCTTTATCGAGCTTTAAAGACCAATCCTTCCTTGATGGACAAACAACTTTCTCTAGAATGCACTTGATCTCTCTATTAGACACTTCAGCTTGATCATTCGTTTGCGGATGATAGGCAGTAACAACACGATGATTCACATTGTAGCGCTGTATCATAGAAGTGAACTTACGGTTGCAGAAATGCGACCCCTCATCACTTATAATTACTCGTGGCCTTCCAAACCTTGTGAAAATCTGCTTATGAAGAAAATTCAACACTACCTTTGCATCATTTGTCGGTAGAGCCTTGACTTCTACCTATTTTGAGACATAATTGACTACCATAAAGATGTACTGATTATTGCTAGACGAGACAAATGGTCCCATGAAATCGATTCCCCAAATATCAAAGACCTCGACTTCAAGCATCACATTCAACGGCATCTCATCCTTCCTCGTAAGATTCCCCACTCTTTGGCAACGATCACACCTTAAAACAAACTGATGTGCATCCTTAAACAAAGTAGGCCAGAAAAAACCTGCTTGCAGAATACGAGCTGCTGTCTTTTCACCACCATAATGTCCACCATAAACTGTGGAATGGCAGTCTCGTAATATCCCCTCCGTCTCACAGAATGGGATAAATCTCCTGATGATCTGGTCAGCTCCTTGTCTAAACAAATACGGTTCATCCCACATGTACCACTTCACCTCATGCAGAAACTTCTTCTTTTGAGCTGCATTCATATTAGGAGGCATTATATTGCTGACAAGATAGTTCACAATATCTGTGAACCATGGCTCTTCCTCCTGAACTGCGAACAACTGCTCATCCGGAAAAGATTCATTGATCAATATCTTATCATAAGAAGTAGAATCAGGATTCTCCAATCTAGAGAGATGGTCAGCTACTTGATTTTTAGTACCTTTTCGATCCTTGATCTCTAACTCAAATTCCTGTAGCAAGAGCACCCAACGAATAAGTCTGGGCTTCGAATCATTCCTTGAGACCAAATAGCGAATGGCAGCACGATCAGTGAATACTGTCACCTTTGTCCCAAACAGATAAGATCGAAATTTTTCGAAACCAAAGACTATAGCCAAGACCTCCTTCTCAGTAGTGGTGTAGTTCATTTGAGTTCTATTTAGAGTCTTACTAGCATAGTAGGCCACATGAAAAAGATTATGCTTGCGCTGCCCAAGAACTGCTCCCACCGCATAATCACTCACACATAATCTCAAAAGGCTCTATTTAATCAGGTGTCGTAATAACTGGTATAGTTATCAAACTCTTCTTGAGAGTCTCGAATGCCGCTAAGCATTCATCATCCAATTTGAAAGGCACATCCTCGAGCAACTTGCACAACGGCTTAGATATCTTCGAGAAGTCCTTAATGAAACGCCGATAAAAACCCGCATGACCAAGAAAACTACAGATTCCTTTCACAGAAATGGGTGGTGGGAGATTTTCAATGACTCCCACCTTGGCTTTGTCCACCTCAAGACCCTTGCAAAGACTTTATGCTCAAGAATAATGCCTTCACGCACCATAAAGTGACATTTTTCCCAATTGAGCACCAAATTAGTTTCCATACACCTTTTGAGCACCGCACGAAGATTATTCAAACATTCATCATATGAATGTCCAAAGACGGAGAAGTCTTCCATGAACACTTCGACATTGTTTCCAATTATATCAGAGAATATAGCCATCATACATCCCTGAGAAGTGGCCGGTGCACCACATAAGCCAAACGATACTCTGCGAAAAGCAAACGTGCCAAATGGACAAATGAAAGTAGTCTTTTTTTGATCCTCTAGTGCAATGCAAATCTGATTATACCCCGAATAGCCATCCAGAAGACAATAATACTCATGACCGGCCAACCTATCAAGCATCTGATCTATAAATGGAAGAGGGAAGTGATCCTTTCTCGTGGCTTTGTTCAACTTTCTGTAATCCATGCATACCCTCCATCATGTGACTGTTCGAGTGGGGATGAGCTCGTTCTTCTCATGTTCTACCACAGTGATACCTCCCTTCTTAGGTATATATTGCACGGGGCTCACCCAAGATCTGTCAAAAATAGGATATGATTCCTGCATCTAGCCACTTCAGAATTTCTTTCTTCACCACTTCTTTCATAATAGGATTAAGTCGTCATTGTTGCTCAACAGTCAACTTACTACCTTCCTCTAGCAGAATTTTATGCATGCAGTATGAAGGGCTGATCCCTTTGATATCTGCTATAGTCCACCTGATAGCCGATTTGAATTCTCTCAAGATCCTCAAGAGCTTGTCCTCCTCACTACCTGAAAGGTCAGATGCAATAATAACAGGTAAAGTAGATACATCACCTAAAAAGCATACCTCAAGTGATCAGGCAATGGTTTAAGCTCCAAAGTAGGTGCTTCCTTGATAGATGGTTTGAGCTTTCCTTCAACATTCTTGAGATCAGAAGTACCCAGAGATTCAAATGGCATGTCTAACTTTCGCCTCCAAGGAGAAGCATTTAGATATTGTAGTTGCTCATTTCCATCCTCGTCGTCACTATCAAAGTCCCCCACCAAGGCTTTCTCTAAGGCATCAGACATTAGCATATGATCAAGTTCTGAAGTGACCGCAGAATCAATCAAATCCACCTTTAAGCACTCCTCGTCTTCTGTAGGGAATTTCATCTCCTTGAATACATTGAATGTCACATACTGATCCTACACCCTCATAGTAAGTTCACCTTTCTGCACATCAATCAAGGTACGGCCTGTAGCCAAGAAAGGTCTTCCCAAGATTATGGGAATCTTCTTATCTTCCTCGAAATCCAAAATGACAAAGTCTGCAGGGAAGAAGAGCTTATCCACCTTAACTAACACGTCCTCCACTATGCCTCGTGGGTATGTAATAGAACGATCAGCCAATTGTAGAGACATGTAGGTAGGCTTTGGATCAGGCAAATTCAACTTTTTGAAGATAGACAATGGCATCTGATTGATGCTTGCTCCCAAATCACACAGGCATTTGTCAAAAGATAACTTGCCAATGGTGCAAGAAATGGTGAAGCTACCTGGATCTTTAAGCTTTGGAGGTAATTTTTGTTGCAGCACAACACTGCACTCTTCCGTTAGAGCAACGGTCTCAAGGTCATCCAGTTTCACCTTCCTTGAAAGAATACACTTCATGAATTTCGCATAACTAGGCATTTGCTCCAGAGCCTCAGCGAAAGGTATGTTGATGTGAAGTTTCTTGAACACCTCCAGAAACTTACCGAACTGCTTATCCAGCTTTTATTGTTGTAATCTCTTAGGGAAAGGTGGTGGATGATAAAGCTGTTTCTCCCCTGTATTACCCTCAGGCAGAGTGTGTTCAATAGTAGTCTTCCTTGGTTCCACCGCTTTCTCCTTTTGCTTCTCTTCTTCATCAATAACTTCAGCTTCTCCGTCTTTCGCTTTTTCAGCATCAGCAACTTTTCCAGACCTTAAGGTAATAGCTTTTACTTGCTCTTTAGCTTCCTTCCTGCCTGGCACTTCAGTATCGCTGGGAAGTGTGCCAGGTTGACGGTTGAGCACTGCATTGGCTATTTGACCGATTTGATTTTCCAAGGTCAATAGAAACAACATGACTTTTGCACAACAGCTTGAGTTCCTCGAAATCAGCACTAGAAGGTGGAGCAGCACCTCCTTGTTGAGGATATGATTGCCTTTGAACATAATGTTGTGGTTGCTGGAATCCAGGTGGATTAAACTGTTTACTTACGCCTTGCTGATATGGTTGCTGAATAGCATTCTGAGTACTGCTCCAGCTGAAATTGGGATGATTTCTGTTATTAGGATGATAGGTAGCTGGCACGGGTTGCTGCGGTCGCTGATAATTGTTCACATACTGAACAGATTCATTCACAAGAGAACACTGATCCATAGCATGAGAACCTGCACAAAGCTCACAGACCATAGCTATCTGATTGACTCCATAGGTAGCTAAAGAATCGACCTTCAAAGACAGCGCTTGGAGCTGCACTGCAATAGCTGTAGCTGCATCAACTTCCCGAATACCTGCTACCTTCCCAGGCATCATCCTTTGAGTTGGGTTTTAATGCTCATTTATAGCCATAGTTTCAATAAGACTATAAGCCTCAGTATAGCTTTTGGCCCACAAAGCGCCTCTAGCTACTGCATCGAGCATTGGCCGAGATTGGCCCCCCAAACCATTATAAAAACTAGTGATCACCGTCCAGTCAGGCATACCATGATATGGACACTTTCTCAACATCTCCTTGTAGCGCTCCCAAGCTTCGTACATAGATTCTGTTGGTTGCTGCGCAAACTGAGTAAGAGCCTCCTCATAGCTGCAGTCGTTGCCATTGGAAAGAACTTCATTAGAAACTTTTACGCAAGATCTTGCCAAGTAGTGATGGACCTAGCTGGTTCAGAATATAACCAGTCCTTAGCTTTATCCCTCAGAGAGAAGGGGAAAAGCCTCAGCTTGATAGCCTCATCAGTCACACCATTATATTTGAAAGTACTACAGATCTCGACAAAATTCCTGATATGCATGTTGGGGTCTTCAATCGCAGCACCTCCGAAAGAAACAGAATTCTGCACCATCTGAATAGTGCCCGACTTGATTTCAAAAGTGTTAGCCTGAATAGCCAGATGAAGGATGCTTAACTGAATGTCATCAATTTTAGGTCGAGAAAAGTTATTCAGAGCTGGATCTACCGAAACTATACGATCACCCATGATTACTGGTTCTTTCTGCTCACTCTCTTTATCCGAATCTTCAAAATCTATCTTCTCCGGAATATCAAGAACTGAGCCTGTCCCCTCAGCCATATCTAAAGTCCTCTTGCGAGTACAAGAACGTGTTTGCATAAACGCTCGCTAAAGTACCTAAAACACAACCAGAAACAATAAGTAACACGTCTTAATCAATGAGTCCTAATGAGCACTGATGGTAAGTACATAAACTAAACAAATACACCGAGTCCGCGGCAGCGGCGCCAAAAACTTGTTAGGCACAAAACACGCGCTAATAATTCATGCAAGTATACGCGTTTACAATTAATATAGAATAATTTCTAGTTTGTTCCCACAGAGACTCAAACTAATTATGTTCAATTAACACTTGCTCGCCAATGTATGATTACTTCTAAATGTCAAGACAATAACACTTAGATTTGATTAACTAATTATTAACTACAATTAACTACGAGAATTAAACACTTAATTGATACTTGAATTAACAATATTAAACACATATGAGATCATAACTTCATTACTTCCTTCAATAGTTATTATTATTACCCTTAGCATGTAACGATGATGACATTAATCGAACAACACGAAACTGATAAAAGCCAACTTTCGTTGTACTAATACCATTCTACCAAACATCCACAATTAAGATAGAAGTTGAATAGGCATCAATTATGTTGAGACCCTATATGTCTACGGAATTTGAAAACATAACGATTTAAGCACAAGTTATTCCTTATGATTACACAAGGCAAGTAAAACGGTTAGAGTTACCCACTAATCATGCATACACATACATGAACTTATGCTAGCATGGCAAGTTCTAAACCTCAAGATCCACTGTCGCTTCACAAGAGATTAACACCCTATCTTATATATCCGCGACGCACATAAGATGAATTAGCGAAACCTATACTAGATATCATACAATCATCACATACTAAGGTATTAAACAACTAACTAAAGAATTCCATAGTAAATCCATTACGACCCCATGATCACGATTAGCCCATGATAGAACTCATCATCACCATGGATTCATATGAAAACATGATAATAACACACAAGATAAACTAAATAGAAATACTTATTAAAACCAGAGTATGTCACAAGAGTAATAAGGTTCAAAGTAAAAAAAACTAGCATCCACTGATACAACGAATAAAAGAATCACAAGAAAACGTATACTTCCTCTTCTTCATTGTGATGTGCTAAAACGGTCTTCTTCCTTCTCTCCTTGCTCCTTGATTGATACCACGATTCATCACAAGTGAAACGTCTCTGAAAACTACTTATATAGAAGCTCCACAAGTCCCAGCTATCTCAGAAGTCAGAAGTCCAACAGAAATAGAACTCTAAAAATCATTATTTAATTTTACGATCCTGAGCGGCCGCCCAGCAACCCTGAGCGGGCGCCAAGCTTCCTGAGCGGCCTCCAAACCAGGCTGAGCGGGCGCCCAACACCTTACTGGAAAAATGCTTATTTTGCTCCCGTTTTCTGCTGCGTTCTGCTCCTAACTTCCCACTTCCAATGCCAAGCACATACCTAGGCTTATTCCTGATGAAATCTCTCAACAAATGCAAGTAATACCCTGAAATGCAAAAACACTAGAAAAATACATCAAATACACAAAATACTTGATTTCAAGGCATCAATTCAAGCCATTATAAGACATTCTAAGTGGTATAAAATACCACGTATCAATGCGTCAAGACAACTAAAACCTCATGAGCAGAAGTATCCTACTCATGACTTGGAACTAGCAGGGATAGTATTCGCCTTAAAGATTTGGAGACACTACTTATATGGAGAAAGATGCGAGATTTATACGGATCATAAGAGCTTGAAGTACATATTCACGCAAAAGGAGCTTAACATGAGGCAGAGGAGATGGTTGGAGTTGATCAAAGACTATGATTGCATGATTAACTATCATCCAGGAAAAGCGAATGTGGTGGCAGATGCATTAAACAGAAAAGAAAGACTGAAAATATTGACGATCCCTGGAGAATTATATAAGGAATTTCAGAAGTTGGACTTGGAAGTCATAATTCGCAAACCTGATGAAGCAAAGATGTATAGTATGACTTTTCAACCAAAATTGTTAGAGAAAATAATAAAGTGCCAAGAGGAAATAATGGATCAGGATATCAATCGATTGGTTGGAGAAGAATTATGCACCCAGAAGGACGATCAAGGTATTCTGGGTGCATAATTCTTCTCCAACCAATCGATTGATATTTAAAAGAAAATTATTGGTGGCCAGACATGAAGAGAGAAATTGCGAAATGGGTTAACAAATGTTACACGGTCAGAGAGTTAAGGCGGAGCACCAGAGACCGAGTGGATTATTACAGCCACTAGAGATCCCGGAGTGGAAGTGGGAGCACATTGCTATGGATTTTATAGTTGGCTTACCGAAGACGAAAGCGAACCACGATGCTATTTGGGTTATAGTGGACATACTAACCAAATCAGCGCATTTCTTGCCTATCAATGAAAGATTTTCACTAGATAAGTTGATTCAATTGTATCTGAAGGAAATAGTAATACGTCATGGAGTCCCTGTGTCTATCATGTCTGATCGGGATCCGCGATTCAATTCCAAATTTTGGAAAAGTCCAAGAATGTTTGGGAACTAAGTTAAATATGAGCACGGCTTATCATCCGCAGATAGACGACCAAAGTGAGAGAACGATCCAAACAATTGAAGATATGTTACGTGTTTGTGCCATTGATTTCAAAGGCAGTTGAGACGAGTATTTACCCTTGGTAGAGTTTGCTTACAATAACAGTTATCATGCAAGTATCGGAATGCCTCCCTATGAAGCTCTTTATGGACGCAAATGTCGATCACCAGTATATTGGGACGAAGTCGGAGAGCGTAAAATACTTGGACCTGAATTGGTGCAGCAGACAAAAGAGGTTGTGGAAGTCATCCAGAAAAGGCTAATTGCAACACAGGATCGCCAAAGGAAGTATGCAGATCAATCCTGAAAAGATATGGAATTTGAAGAAGGAGATCTAGTGTTATTAAAAGTGTCACCGTGGAAAGGATTGACTAGATTAGGAAAGAAAGGAAAGCTGAGTCCTAGATACGTTGGACCTTTTGAAATTCTAAAACATGTCGGCAAGGTAGCTTACGAATCAGCGTTACCCCCATACATGGAGCTTATTCATAATGTTTTTCACGTATCAATGCTTAAGAAATATAATCCAGATTCTAAGCATGTAATTGAGTATGAGCCGGTAGAACTTCAAGCAAATTTATCGTATGTAGAAAATTCGATAGAGATTATAGAAGAGAGAGAAAATATATTGAGGAATAAAGTTGTAAAGTTAGTGAAAGTATTATGGAGAAACCCAAATGTTGAAGAGTCAACTTGGGAATTAGAAAGTGATATGCGAGAAAAATACCCTCACTTGTTTACTTAGGAGATTCTGAGGACATAATCCTTTTAAGGGGGGAGGATGTAATATTTGGGATATCGCGTGTAATTATTTTATCAATAAATGATTTTTATGTAATTATTATGTGAATTTTGGTGAATTATCTGTTGATTGATAATAATATTTAGATGTATATATGTGATAAATGTGAGTGTATCAATTTTATTATGTCCAGAATAAAATATAGATAATTAAGGTATTTTTCTAGTAATTTTTGGAGAATTAAATGATTTTATATTGATTTATGATTTTCTGAATAATTACAAAATTATTTTTATAAAGTCGGGAATCGCCCAACCTCAACCGTTTTTACATTTTTACAACCCGAAACTCTTTCGAAAACTCCTTCCTAACCTAATATGATCGTTCCGGACATTTTCCATTTTTTGACTTTTTCGATCCAGATTACGGTTTGGCCCGTGCACGGCCAGGCCAAAGATTTTTGATACGATAATCATTTCGGTCAATCAACAAAACCCGTATTCTCGAAAGATGGGATAATATTATATTATTTTCGTATAAAGTGTTTTATAAAACGTCCGGTTGGGATAATTATCCGAAACTGATATCAAATCAGATCATTTTTGCAGTTACTTAGTGGCTAAGTAACTAATTTAACGATCCAAAATGAACCAATATTCCGTAAATATAAATAGCCTATTTCTTATATCATTTTATTCGTTTATTCATTTGCAACCAGTAAAAATATAGAAAGTACAGAGAAAATCCCCGAAAAATGTTACGTTCTTGAAAATCAAACGCACGAATGAGGACGTTACCGAACTCCGATTCAAGCGTACAATATATCAAAACGAAGCTCTCGAAATATAGAATCATAATCAATCATCAAATCAAACCCAGAAACATTAGGTAATCTTCTGTTTAATTGTTTTAATTCGAATTAATTTTGGAATAAAATATGAATTTTTGTTCCTGATGTTTTTGATATGATTTGATGGCATAATCTTATAGATTATTTTTCTTGGTCAATTGGTATATTATATGTTAAATTTGGAGTTCAATAACATGGTTAAATTTGAGTTTGATCTTTGAATTAATAAAATTATGGTTTGAATGTTTGAATGTTCTAAATTCGATTTGGGATTTTTAATTTGATTGATTCTGGGCGGATTTGGAGGTTATAGGAGTGTAGATCGTGAAGTTTTAAGTTGATTTATGTAATCATCTGCGTTTTTGGATGCCTGAATCACTACCGCCGGAAAACCTTCGAACTCGCTGGCGTTAATGGCGAGTTCGTCGGAAACGGCGTTCCCAGGATGGTGAACTTAAACTGGGGTAATATCTGAGATGCTGCAGTGCTATGAAATCGATTAATGTCACGAGGGATAGCCTAGAAACCACGAAAGAACACGAATTTGGCTCGCCGGATTTTATCTCGGTGGCCGTGTTCTGGGGAAGGGGCGACGGGTCAGGCCTGCTCTTCGCGACCCGGTTCCTGACCCGTCCGTGACCCAGTTTTGATTCTCTAGACTTCAGTTTCAACTTCTGAAAAGTGTTTTTGGTTTATTTTATTTTTAAATTCTATTTTTTATTTAGAAAATTCATATTTAAATTTGAAAAATTATTTTTAATTCTGAAATAAGTCTTAATTATTTAATTAATTAATTTTAGTTGATAATTAATTATTTAATTAGTCAATTAATTTAAATATTAATTGATTAATTATTTTATTTATTTATTTATTAATTAATTTTAATTGATTATTTAATTGGATTTAATTATTTAAAATTGATTTAAAATTCCGAAAAATAGTATCGAGCTTTGAAATATTAATTTAAAATATTTTCAAGGCTCAATAATTATTATAAAATTATTTTAAAGTCAGATTAGGGTTTTCGAACCCTATAATTTAATTATAAAATGTTTCGGAGTCCCGTTTTAATTCCGAAAAATGTTTAAAAATTTATATTAAATTCCTGTAAAATCATTTTTAACCCTGAATTTTCTTTGATTAATTAATTTAATTGAATATCTTACGTGCTACATGTTATATGTGATCTAATTGATGCGTAATATGATTGTACGTGCGCTGTTTGACTGTTTTGTTCATAACTTTCAATCCGTACGTCAGATTTGGGTGAAACGAAGGGTAGTTTGAAGCTTGTAACGAATCGAAAGAAATGAGATTAAGTATTGATAAGTTCATGTGATGTTTAATAGAGGAAGCGAGACGTAGAAAGGGAAAGCAGGTAGTCAGTGATTGGGAATCAATTGATAAGTGCTAGTAGAGTGAAAGCGAATCGATAAGGCAAGTGTTTCTTTTCCTCTTGATTATTGCAAGTATTTTGGAACGTTCATCATTGTGTTGCAGTTACTCTAAATGGTTATTACTCTATATTGCAAGTACTTTGAAGTACTTAAACCTAAACCCTGATTCTTATTGATCTTGAGCCATAAGCTTGTTTCTTCATAAACCGTTGATTGTTGAATTCCCAGAGACGAGCCATATACATACGAGACTACTCCACAAATACATATCTACCACATACTGATTCTGATATTGAGTTTCTTAACATACCAACCCTTATTCCTTGTTTATCAGAAAACCAAATCTTGAAACCCATGAACCCTTGGTCTTCTACTTTCTAAACCTTTCCTTGATTGAAAGCCAATCTTTTCGAATTCCATATTATCCTTCATGGTGTTATGAGTCACCCTATGCTTCCAGATAAATGTTGTTTATGATTCAGCTTATTGGTTTATATTGGTTATCATATTAAATTGTTTTTGAATTGGATGGTTTTATAAATGTGGATCAGATTCGTGGTCAAACCAGATTCGTGGTCATAATAGGCCAATGCGTGCCTTAGATTCAGTATATAGAGTGAAGCTGGGAGCCTTGCTCGGGGTTAGTGCATGACTGATCAGCAGCCTAACCTTGGTTTTTTTAAATGAAAATGAATATCCAATTCTAATCATTGCTTATCAGTAAACTTGATTCCTTATATCATTTCAATTAATCAATGTTAATCTCAGTTATTGTCTTTGTGACTTGCTGAGCTAGTTAGCTCACTCTTGAAAAACTGTTTATATTCTTTTCCAGTGAAAAAGGAAACTTATGGTAGCGAGGATCCCCAGACAAGTGTGCGAGCTAGGTATCCAGGTTGAATTGGAATAGACTAGCAGATGATGTTTGGCTTGGTTATGTTAATAGTTTGTAATAAAGTTGGAACTTCAGTTGTAAGATAAAATAAGTTGGGATTTGGAACGTTTGTAAAATAAATAAGTGTGGCTTGTGTACATACTTTAAACTGTGTCAATCCGTGAATTATGGTAGGCAGGGTCATTGCACATATATATATATTCTTATATTCATAAACAGGTTTAAATATGGTGTGTGTGTGTGTGTGTGTGTTGTGGACCCCCAAACGTCTGACCCGGGTTTGGAGGGCGTTACACCAATAAAGAATGAAACTCTTATAGAAGTTGTAAGGACCTTGCTTGAAGAAGAAAAATTGCCAATCTTCTTCTGGGTTAAGGCTATGCAAACTTAATGCTTCACACAAAATGCAACATTAATATACAAGCAAATCCCTAAGGATAACAAAATTGACAATAAGAAAAAGTACGTATTGAAAACATAGAATAATATTAAATGCATTCTGGATTACATATACAATTCCTGATTTCATAAATTACAAATTACAAAGAAGTGTTACTCTAGCCTGAAATGATAATCTAAGTCTTCTTTAGTTTTGTATTCTTTTGCTACCTTCTTCTTCCTCAGTAGATTGAGTCTGAACAGACTTTCTCTTAGTAGCTTTCTTCCTGGGATCTGATGACTTTGTTGATTCTGGAAGAGATGTTCCTTTGCTTTGATTCAGAAGATCATTTAGTCTTGCTTGCACAGAATCACGAGCTTCTAATTAAAGTGCATTAACGGGAGGTGGATTCTTTAGTTCATCAAGCATCAATTGAAGATATCTGATCTTGGAGACTTTACGAATAAGTTCAAACAACAATGTACATCTTCTTGCCATTACAAAGACAATTATCCTTTTGGGATTTCCTCGTACTCTCTTGGTATTATTGATAGACTCTTCTTCTATTACATCTTCAAGAATCCCCATGATAGGAATTAGAGCAACCTTGTCTCCTTAGCATGTGGAAACTTTGACATCCATCAAGGCTTGCTTGATTGAGTCTGATTCACTTGCTCTAAAATCTTTGATCTTAATCTTCTTTTTGTTAATCTCAAAGACTAGATCCCCTTCATCATCTGTGCTAAAAATAGGTTCACTATCTTTTAGAAGATCAATTTCTACCTCTCCATTAATAATCACCATCTCATGATATGCTCTGGTTAACTTCTTCATGTCTTTCTCTGCATCTCTGATCATCTTGTCATTCAGCCTATAGGCATATAGAACTTCAACTACTTTGAGGTCTGCTTCTGATCATTTTAGTCCTGGAGATTCTAGTTTCGCTCTCTTGATTCTTAGTTGACTTTCCAAAATAGTGAGTTATTAAAAACAAATGAGTCTTAAGTGTTCATCAGACAATGTGATGTTCTGCATTCTGCCATCTGCAAACCTCTTGATCATGAATGGATGAAGAAATGCTTGAGGAGAAACATTCATCACCATCTTTTAAAGATTGTCCCTAAGATATTCATTCTTATTTGATATCAATCATGGGATCTTTGCGGTAAGGACAAATAATTAAACAATGTTTAGCTTTCTCAGAACACTGATGGATATTTTTATTTAAAACCCATCAATGTGGTTAAAAGTAATTCTCCATCCATTCTTTATAACATTCATAGCTGGACCATTGATTACTCTACTGAACTCGTGATAGAACTCATGAATGTTGACGTAGAGCTTTTTGAGATTTTCCGTAATGTTTAGAAGATTCCTGTTGCCAGTTTCTGATTTAAGATAGATTCTGGTTTGTCCATTTTCCTTTTTATATCATCCCATTCTCTTCCTTTTATATTTTTCTGAAGATATAATTCTCTAACTTCTCTGGCTTCCTTTCTCTGAATGGCTCTATGAACTCTTGCTCTTGATCTCTCTATCTCGTCTTGAATTGCTTCATAAGATAGTTTAAATTTTTTAGACAATCCATAATACATGCAGTCATCCGAGAAGGCATCTTCGTCTTCATATTCTTCGCCTTCAGAGATCATCTTCCTCTCTTCCATCTCTACCTCTTCTAATGTAGGTTTACATCCCTTGGGAATGCCGCTCTCATCTATCTCCCCTTCCTTCAAACTGTCCAACTCAAAATTTGAGAATATGGACCTTGTAGCATATACCTCTGATAGAAGATTCCTTTGAGCTTTAATGACTTAATTCAGAAGATCTTGTTTAGATGTTGATTGCTCCCCCTGAGTTGTAGAACTCTTCTCAGCATCTCTTAATTTGATCAGCACCCTTTCATTAATTCTCCATTCACCCTTCTCCTCTTCTAACTCATCTCCAAACTCATTATATTCATAGCTAGCTGATTAAAATGCATCTTGAATTAAATCCACAACAACTACTACTTTTTCTTAATCTACCCTTTTCTCCCCCTCGGTTGTGTTATCCTTCAGAGCTGAAGTTGATTGAGCAGGCAAGATCAAGTCAGGGACTTCTTGAATAAGTGTTTCTAAAAGAGAGACTTGCTTACTGATTGAGGTCTTTAGCCCAATACTGGAAAGAACTATTCTAGTGGGAGTCAGGCTGGCGCTTGCTTGCTAACTGAGAGATTTGGCTCAATATTGGCAATTGCCTTTCCCTTTCCTAAGTGTGAAAGTGATTGTTCCACGAATTCTCCTTAAGCTATCAAATGATGCTTGTTGAAGTGTTGCTCGGAAATATGAGCAATTTGATGATCCCTAAGAGATAATTCATCCTTAATATATTGATCCTTTAAAGCAAGTTGTTCTTTGAGATATTCATCTTTGAACGCCAACTGCTTTTCAAGATATAATTTTGTTATGTGTTGTGACATGTCTATAAGTATATTTTGGGTGGCAAGTGTCTCACTGGCTTCTTGCGGTATTTTGCTCAGCACTCTATCACTCGGTTTAGGGATTGGTGTTTCACTTATCCTCACGGATACATTCTATTCATAGCTCCGAGTTCCATAAGTACCTGCAAGAAACACTGGAGTCATCCTTAAGGAGGTCAGCAGTGGTGCAATGGGAGTTCGTAATTCCCCATCCTTGTACAAGACAAGTTGCATGTCATCCTTAGATGATCGTGCTAGAGGTTGAATCTCTGGGAGGATTATTGAGGCCGTCATACTCAGCATCTGTTCCTCAGCTTCCTCTGATGTTGGTGAAGACACTTTCCCCTAAGGCTCACCAGGTGAATCTGGTTCATTGTCAATGGGTTGTGATCCATACCTATGTCGGATCCCCTATCTGTAGATGCATCCAAATTTATTAGTCCTAGGGAGGTAAGTATTGTGCTAGATGTGTTAGCAATTACAACACTTTCTCCTAACACCTGTGAAGGCAGTTGATCCATTGAAGGATATTGAACAGGATATTCTAACCGTAATATGGTTGAATGTCCTATTTTTGTCAATTCTTCCTCACCATGTAACGCTCTTCTAATGGACTCATTTAAGGCTTCAATAGCTTGGATATTGGAAAGAGTGTTTGACTCATTACAGGATGTCGTGGCCGATGGGAGAATTTCAATTGACCCGCCTTGTTGAGAATATGAATCTAGTAACTGCCTAAGTGCCTTTTCAGCCATTATATCCTTTTGGGAAGATAAAAGGGGGATTACAGTTGTCTCTATATGGGTACCGCTTTGCTTTGTAGGAGACAGAGTTGTGGGTTCACTCATAGTACCTTCTTTATTTGCTGCATCTAGTGCAGTTTCTCCCTTTCACTTATGGGATCCTTATACGCCAGGAATTGGGCTAAGAGATTTTGGGATGTGTTATAGGCTCTAGAGGGTGGTTATGAATTTGCGGGAAAACAAATTCATTACCTCTCTTATCTACTTGCTCCTCAATAGTTTGTGTGTGAAAATCATCAACGTGTACGTCATCTATATCAATTAAATCAGAAAAAGCTTTAAAAGTTTGACTTTGAGAAGATTCATTTATGCTTGAAAGATCTGGCCAGTAGACATCTGCTTCTGATTGTTCGGGCACTGGATCTTCTTGCTGTTCAGCAGCTTCAGGTTCTACAACCTTTTCTTATTGTTCAGCAATAGTAGGTTCTTGATCAATTTCCAAAGGTTGAGCTTCAGCTTCAGGTTGTGGAACACTTTGCTGAGCACCTTGTTGAATTGTACCAACTTCAGCTTGAGGTGTAGCTTCATATTGTTGAGCAATGATATCAAAGAACTCTTCCATGAAATTTGTCAAGAAAATAAGGTTGTTGTTGGGATATGATTTCTGATTGATCAGCTTGGCCACCATTTTTTAGGAAAACACATGAGACTCTTCCAATTTATCACTGTTAACCAAAGCCTTTTATTCTTCTGACAGCTTCCCATCAAGAACAATCTATAAAAACCTGGTATACAAGATGTAATTCAGTTTCTGAGCCTGGTTCTCTTAGATCTCCTCCATGAACAGACGTCCAAAGTTGATTCAGAGATTGTGAGCAACAACTACTCCAATAACTTGATTGAACCTTGTCAGTCCATGAAATCCACCAGTCTTAGGGGCCAGACAGTAAGACAATATGTTAAAGAACATATGACATGGATTTGATAAGTGGCTCTTATTGAAGTGTTTTGAAAGGTTGTCATTTTCCATGGTGCATGTGATGGCTCTGAAGAAGCTTAACAGTTCCCATTTCCTTGGAAATTCTACGAAGTTATTATGAGGAAGTTGAAGATATTCATTAAAGTCATCATCAGTGATTCTTATTGTTTCGTCACCAACCATTAAAGAGAAACCTAGCTGATTGTCATGTAACGTATTTTCAGCTGTTGTATGCACGTGTATGAGAAGCTCAACATTCAATTTAACATTACTAAATACTGTATAGCACACAATTGAATGTTTGTTAAGAAAACGGACCCATTTCTCAAAATCACCCATTTTTACTGAATCATGTTTTATAATCGAGACACAATTTATTTTTAGTAGCTTAATATTACGGCCATTTTAATAAAAAACGAGAATAAAATTTTTGATCCTAAAATAAATTAATTGTGCACTTAAATTTTAAAAAATAGAATTAACAATGCAACACACACAAATTAATGGAACAAATAATATATAAACCCTAGAGAGTCAATCGAATTAAAAGGTCCAAATAAACCAATTTACACTTCACCAAACAATGCCTTAAAACTGATAAACCACCAAATTTTTGAAATGTTCAATCCTGGATGAAATCACAGGAAATTGCTATTAAAAGAAAGGTCTTGTCCCGGGCTTTAATAATCTTCAAATATTGTAAATTTTGGCAGAGTTTCAGTACGTTTGCAGTCGATTTAAAAAATGGCTCTCTTTTTCTCTCTTGCGACTGTGTATGTCTATGTGTATAATGAAAAAAGGAAAGGATTGAATAGATATATACACACAGAAAAATAACATAAAGTTGTTAATGGTTGAGTTGTGACTACTGTGGTACAACTTTAAAAGCTTTCAAAGTTGCGACCACAGTGTCACAACAAAGAACAAAACACAGTGATAAGTTAATCTAAGTTGCGCGTAGAGGGGAAACCCAGTACTTAGAATAAATTCTAAGTTGCGCACAGAGTTATCCTCTAACCCATGTAGAAGCTGAGTGGCGACTAGGGGGTTAAAGTACTTGGATAGAGTTTTAGTTGCGACCCTTAGTAGTGCAAGCAACAAAATTTTTTTTAAGGCAAAAGACAGACTTCTGAGGCGCAACTTAGAGAAAATCTAAGTTGCGAACCCTTATACTCATCTGGGCACTTAGAAGAAATTTCACTCCCAGAAAATTTGTTATGTTTTGAAATTATTATTAATTATTTTCATAAATAAAAAAGGACTAATAATTCCAAAATAAATAATGTGCTACTGTTAGACCAATTTTATGAATTCTTTAATATGAATTTATTTAAAATCCACTAAAATTGATAATTCATAATTTTTATTCACAATTATATAATTATTATCATTAATTTAATAATATCATACTTTTGATGAAATAAAATTATGGTGCTTTTATTATTTTAATTTTAATCAACCTCTTTAAATATGAAATAATTTAAAGTCCACTAAAATTAATAAATTACAACTTTAATTATTATAATTGCAACAATTATCATTAAATTAAATATATCTCAATCTTTTATATCAAAATTATGCTGCTATATTTACTCACAACTTAATCAATAATGATTAAATTATTTTCAAATATTTTGACAATATAAATGTGCTCAAATATTTATTAATTAGATAAAGGAACATAAATTTTTGTATTACGAGAAATAAATAATGGCAAATGAATTCATATGTCCTTAAAATAATAAGTGCATACGTTTGAGGCAAAGTGCAGTTAATAATTTCTAATTTAACCAATTAGAAAGATTTAACATCCCAAGTTCACTAACCAATTTCGAGAAAGTGTTTCCATCAAGTGGTTTTGGGAAGATGTCTGCAACTCGATCCCCTGTGGGTACAAAATGTAATTCCACAGTGCCATTTGTGATATGTTGTCTGATAAAGTGATACCTTATATCAATATCTTTGTTCTTGAGTGCTGAACTGGGTTGTTGGAGATTGCTATAAAACTAGTGTTGTCTTTGAATATTAGAATCTTTGACATCAACAAACCATAATCCCGGAGTTGGTTCCTTATCTACAAGATTTGAGCAAAACACCTACCAACAAATATGTATTCAGCTTCAACAGTTGATGTGGATACTGAGTGCTACTTCTTGCTATGCCAGGATACCAACCGTCTTTCAAGAAACTGACAGCTTCCTGAAGTAGTTTTCTAATCAATCTTACAACCTGCAAAATCTGAATCTGTATAGTCAACAAGGTCAAAACCTGTACCTTTAGGGTACCAAATGCCAAGATTTGGAGTCCCCTTAAAATATCTAAAAATCCGTTTAACAGCTATAAGATGAGACTCTTTAGGGTCAGCTTGAAATCTAGTAGATAAGCATGTTGCGAACATATATCTGGCCTACTTGATGTAAGATATAATAATGAGCCTATCATACCTCTGTAGCTTATAATGTCAACTTTCTTACCAGTTTTATCCTGATCAAGCTTATAGGAAGTTGACATTGGAGTCTTTTCCGGAGTTGAATCTTCCAGATTGTACTTCTTGAGAAGTACCCTGATATACTTGGATTAAAAAATGAATATACCATTTTTCCATTGAATCACTTGTAATCCAAGAAAGTGGTTCAACTCTCCCATCATGCTCATTTCATACTTACTCTGCATTAGCTTAGAAAATCTCTTGCAAAGATCATCATTAGTAGAACCAAATATAATGTCATCAACATATACTTGAACTAATATCATATCAGATTTATAAAGATCCTTAATGGTATATCATTGATCATTGATCATCTTCCCATAATTCAAATCTGGCAAGACTCTTTATGAGATCAAGGCTAATAATGATCAATGATCAATAATCAAATATTCAATGATCAATGACCTTTACACTAATTATTTTATGTCAATCTAGGCATGAATATTTTATCGTGTGATTTTAAATCTAATTATTTTATGTCAATCTTCTTAGTTTAGATTAGTTCTGGTCTCCTCTCTGTATTGTACTAACATGGACTGCTTCAAGCTAATGAGATTTGAATGGATAGAATTATCAAAATAATCAGAAGGCACAATCATCTGAGACATTCTTTATAAATACTTGTGGTGGTAAGTAAAGATAAATTTCTTTGATCCCAAGATTATAAGCTCCTGAATCACTCTGATGTTTATCTCTAAATTCTCCGACATTGTACTTTGGAAATTTGTAATCTTCAACCCTCAATGGTTTTAGGAACTGACTATGAGCCTATCAAACCCCATATATTCTGACCCAAGTCATAGAACTAAACATTTCTCATACAACATCCTTCCCTTGCTTTGATATATTCATCCCTATTTTGCTCTGATACACTTTATTTTTCTTGAGATATCAACTTGGTGTCAGACAAATTACAACTTGGTATTGGATTTATGTTGAGAATGCGGGAGATAGTTCCAAGAAGCACCACATAAGGAATGATTGGTCAACCCTACAGCTCTGTCTCTCCCAAAGTAGTAGAGTATCTAAACCTCAAGACATCTGTAAGCCCGTCTATATTCTCTCAAAAGAATATATAGTTGAAAAGTCATATAAATAGTTACTAGGTCCATTCTCCTAACAGAATATAATTTATTGAAATTCTCCTGTCAGCCAGGGCATCTGAATGAGAGCCACTACCCCTTGATCTAAATATTTCCTATGTACATGTGAGATTTACACACAAGGAAGGTATTAAAGCAACAATTATTGTTACACCATATTAAGGTCACTAATAATAGTTGGATCTTAATCATTAGATCCTAACCCCTAAAGCCTTACACTTTGATCTTTGGATTGGATTAAGATCCCAGACCTCTGATTTACTTCTAAGTTCATGATCTCTGATAAAGGTAATATACTTGGATCATTACTCTATTCATTATCTCTGATGTTGAATTGAGGGTTATGTTCCTGGTTCATTATCTTTGATAAGTCTTCACAGACTTCAGAATAAATCTCTGATCCCTAATGTTATATCATTGATCATTGATTATCTTCCCATAATTCAAATTCGACAATGATTTTGACTTTATTCATAATTATAAATTGTAAACAAGGACTCATTATTACCTAACGAGTTTATAAGGTATCTTCATAGAAGTTTAGGGAAATCAAGAATTCTGCCACTTAAAAGAATCCTAATTTCCCCTCTCAGAAGCAACATTTCTGAATCTCTTAACCGAGAGTTTCCATCCTTGAAGGTGGAAGGAAACTTTTCTATGAAAAAAATTTTCTTCCATGAACATTTGGATGTTTCACGTTCTTAGTGAGTGACACACGGTGAGACTGAGTGAGAAACACTTGAGTTTAGAGTGGAGTGAAACATATTGTGAGATCACCGAACAAAAATCACACACCTGCACCATAAGGAAATGGTTACATACCATAATATCTTCACTTGGTTGTGTGGTCCTACCCCTCGATTCTGATACATTTTGAAGGATTACATAACTAAGGGAAGATATTAGATAAAGATGACAGGGAGATTAAACAGAAAAATAGTCTTTCATGTACTAAGGAGGAGAGTTTTTGCCTTTATTATATTAAGGGGGAGGTTCTTCATCTTAAGGGGAGAGATTATTGGTTCTGAGTTCCAGAATGTTTTTTATATGCTCTATGGGAAGATCTGAAGATTGAAGACAAAATTTGGAAGATGTATCTATCTGCAACTTTACATAAGGGATAGAAGAACCAGTTCTCTGCTGGAGCTGAAGGTTTATAGAAGATGTAATAGTACAGGATAATATATTTATAAGTCCGGAGATGAATGTTGAGAGCTGACTGAAGATCTATTTTTCGAGTTAGTTGAGTTGTCCTCCAAATTATTAAATCTCCATTGTTATTTGACTGTTAGGTGTAACAGTCAAATAGAGAGAGATTGTTGAGTAAGATTGAAGCATAATGTTTATCTCAATAATACTGATTTGGATAACTCAACATAGATCAAAGGACTTGCAAATAATGTATATTCCACAAGAACCAGTTCAGAATGATGATTTGGTATATACATAATGATCTTGGTAGCTACAGTGAAGTAGACGTCAACAGAAGTCCATATAAAGTTCATTAATATGTTCAGGCAACGAAGGAATGAGGTTGAAGTAATTCGAAGCAGTTATTAAGGTTAGTGTGAAAACCTGAAGGATTCTAAGTGAAACTGAATTATAAAGCATAATGTAACGTAATATGTAACCGAGGAAAAATAACTCAACATGAAGTAGTAATAAATAAATAATATTATGTGAAGCACAGGAACCCTGAAGATGAAGACTGAATAAAAATAAAAAAAATCAAAAGATGGAGTTAATGCTCTAAGTCCGTAAGCAGGTCATGGAAAGAAGTTCATTAATATGTTCAATCCTCCATGAAGAATAAAATATCAAAGGACTTCCAATATCAGTGAAATGTATTGATTTGAAGTATTGAAGATCAGTGGTTCAGTGAATAAAGCAATGGATAATCAATCAAGTTCTATCTACTCAGAATTGTAATAGAAATTGAATTGAATCAATTCAGTATTAGTTGTTTGTGAATGAGACCAGTGCACCAAGCATCAACACATCAGAAAGGAATTAATTTGATCATGCAGAAGATTTAGGGTTAATATAAATTACATGGGTTCAAGAGATATAAATTTTTCTAAGTCAAAATTATAACCAAGGAATAGTTGTCCTTGTGGTCGCAACCTAGACGAATTATTCTAAGGGATCAATACTTCCCAGAGGTCGCAAGTCAGGAAATTGGCTAAGTCAAATCCTTGTGCTTGTACTCGCAAGTCATAAAGGCAAAGATCTCTCCCTGTGGTCACCACTGAGAAAGAAAATATTCTAAGGCAATAACTTGACTTATGCTCGCAAGTAAGAAGTTTATTTTATCCAAGGTACTTATCCCTATATTCGCCAATAATGAAATAAACATTCAAGGAAGATGTACTCCATGTGGTCGCAAGTAAAAAGAAGACTAATGAATATAATATTTCCCTCTTGTCGCCAGTAAGCACTTGATGATTGTATTGGAACAAAGAAACAAATGAATTGATTTTGTGGCGAATAATGTGCCACCTGTCCAATACATTTGAAAGACAACAAAAGAAGCAGAATGAACTAATTTCATTCAATTATCTTCCTCAGCAACCAAGTGTATCTTTACGAAGCTCCATTGAAGGCTCCATTTATTAAGCTTGTAAACATATTGTTATGTTGTTGAATTTATTGTAGCTAATCATTTGATTGATTAGATTGTAGCAACCTCAAGGTTTATATTAATAAAATAATATATTCCTCGAATTGTTTTGTGACTATTTTGATTTCGTAAATATAACAAAAAACTTGAAACGAATCAAAAAGATGATAGGTATCGTATTCAAACCCCCCCTTCTATGATATTTTGGAACTAACAATTGTTATCAGAGATTGTTGATTGACATACAAATCAAGATCTGAAGAAGAAAACAAGTTCTTGAAAGTTCTTGAGATTTTTTAATTTTCAAAAATTCTCAATCTTGAAATTTTTGAATCTTAAATAATTTAAATTCCGCCATGATGATGAACAACCAAAGAATTGGAAGTATTAAGGTTCCCCCGTCTGATCGAGAAAATCACAAGCAATGGAAGAAAAAGATGATGTTGTTTATTAAAGCTTCAAATCCATTATATTGGGATATTACTGAATGGCCCTTATGTTCGGATAGAAGTGGTTGCTGAATCGACTACCGCTATCGGTGCTAGAATTCCTTCTACATCCACTCCCAGGGATCTGTCAAAATTTATGGATAATAATAGGGAGCTGATAAATCTGGACACAGGCCTTCAACTCATAATAGTGGAATCGACCAATAAAGATATGATTCATCAACTCCTAGAAGGTAATTCTGCAAAGGAAATGTGGGAAACCATTGAGCTGTTAATGGTAGGTACTGCTGAAGACAAGAAAATATAATGAATATCCTGACGACTCAATATGAAGCATTTAAACTACAACCCGAGAAACACTGTCTTCTCTTTTTGAAAGATATACAATACTGCTGAGTGAACTAAAATTACAAGGGAAAGTTTATCTGTTGCGTGAGTCAAACAGGAAGTTCATGATGACTCTACCAGTTCACTTGGAACAGAAAAACACATCTATCAAAGAAAGAGCTGACTTTTTCACTATGTCCCTGGATGTGATTTATGAAAAATTGAGAACCCATGAATTGGAACAGGAGCTGAGAGCTATAATCTATGGCCATGGTTCCGTTGACATCAAGAGTACGACACTTGCAAAAATCACTGCACTTATTGCTCGTGAACCTAAAATCTCAGAAGTCAAGGTTACACCCTCCTCAACAATGAAGAAAATTATTGTAGCTGAAATTGCTCATGGTGAGCCAAAAGATGAAAGTGAGTTTTATACTCAGGAAGAACTTGAAGAGTTGGAAGACAAATCAATGGCATACATGGATTTAAAATTTAGTCAAGTTAGATTCAGAAGAAAGCCCAACTATAAGTCAAGGGGTTCATCTGGAAGATTTCAGAAAGGAAGCTACTTGTCAGGGTCAAGCTCTAAAGGAGGTTACAAGTCAAGATGGGTAGACAAAAGCAAGACAAGATGTTACAACTACAATAAATTGGGGCACTTTGCACCTAATTGTAGAAAGCCTAAGAGTAAAGGGAAATGATTCCTATGAAAAGAAAGAAACTTACGAAGATTTGAAGAGACAAAATGAGAAGCTGAAATAAAAGCTGAATACTTATGTGGTTAAGGAAAAGGGAAGATCATACATTGCTGAAGGAAAAAGCTAGGATGATACTGATTCGGATGAAGATGAAGAGCATGTGAATCTAGCTCTTACGACAGACTCTGCAAATGAATTACCACAATCATCTCAGGTTCCTGAACTTACCACTATTGATATTTCTAAATCTGAATACAAATCTACTGTGCATGAACTTACTTTAGAATTATATAATTTTCATACAAGCATGCTTGCATATAAACTTGAAAAATGATAAGTTAGTTCTTAAAGCTGAGAGTTTGACCTCTAGAAATGAAGAACTATAATTGCTTGTAGTTGGATTAGAAGACCTTAAGCAGAAGAATGAATACCGAGAGAATAAGGTTAAGTGTAAATCAGACATAGAAGCCATTCTCAGAACCCAAATTGATGATTTAGAAAAGAAGTTACAGGCGTTTAAGAATGCAACTGTTGTTCAGAAGGAGATAATAGATAGTAAGAGGTTTAAGTCTAAGACATCCATAAGACTTGACTATTCTAAGTTAGCTGGTAAGAAACATGTTGGTACATCAGAGATAAACATATTTGTCTCAAAAAAGGTGCCTTATGTTATTAAGGATGCTATATCTGTAATATCCCATATTTTCAAATATTATTATTTTTTTTTATAATTATTTGGAATTATTTATTTGATTTTATGTGAATTTTAGTGAATTATATGATAACTAGAATTGATGTTTTGATGTTTATATGACATATTATTTATGTATTTGAATTATTATATGTCCAGAATAAAATATAGATAATTGTGATATTTTCCTGGTAATTTTTGGATTGTTATATGATTTTATAATAATTTATGGATTTATTAATTATTTTCTGAATAATTACAAAACTGTTTTATAAAGCCGGGAATTGTCCGCCTTCAACTGTTTTTGCGTTTTTACAACCCAAAACTCTTCCGAAAACTCCTTTCTAACCCAATCTGGTAATTCCGGACATTTTTCATGTTTTAACTTTTTCGATCCGGATTACTGTTTGACCCGTGCGCGGCCCGGCGCAAGATTTTTCGGTACGATAATCATTTCGATAAATAAAAAAACCCCGTATTCTCGAGAGACGGGATATTTTTACATTATTTTCGTATATGGTGTTCTATGAAAAGCTCGGTTTTGATAATTATCCAAATTTGATATTAAATTGTATCGTTTTTATAGTTACTTAGCAGCTAAGTAATCTATTCTCGGATCGTTTTGCAGTTACTTAGCGGCTAAGCAACAAATTTATCAATCCTATATGATCCAATGCGTACCAATATTCTATAAGTATAAATAGTTTTTTATTTATTAATAATTATTATTAAACATCAGTTTTTATTTTTTTTATTTTTCAGAAAATCAGATTTTTCTTCCAAGAATTAGGGTTAGGGTTTTGATTTGTTTTTGAAGATCAAAGCAAATTTGGGAATGATTCTGTGGTCCAAATCACAAGTGTGAATATCCGTTATGAAGCCCTCAACATCCTCTTTCTGATTTCATCATCAAAATCAACCGAGGATGGGTAATTTTTTTAAATTCAATTTTTAGGGTTCTTGATCGAATTTGGGCCTTTTTGATTTAGGGATTATTAATTGATTTTGATGATTTCAATAGTTTCCTGATATGATTTATAATTGATTCATGTAGTTATTCGCATCAAATGATTGCTAAATTATATAAATCGAAGTTTTATTTGTTTTCCGTTTTATTCATTATTTTCTTCGATTTTTCAGATTATTTATGAAATGATTGCATTTTTTGATTCCAGGAATAGATTATTATAGTTGTAAGCTTCATTTTGGTATATTGATTGTTAAATTTGGTTCAGTTTTCGTGATATTCGAATATTGGTTGGAAAGCTTCGAATTTCCACCGGATTTCTACTTCGTTTTTGCCGGGATCGACTCGTGAGGGATTGTCTGATGTTGTTGTTCGTGTTTCTGGGTTTTTGAGTTCAATTGGAATGATATCCAGCTGAGAAACGAGTAGAACAGAGCCGTTTTAGCCCCATTATGTGGTCGCCGGAACCCGACCGGAGTTAGGAGTTCACCTACCGGTTTCTGGAAAACCCATATTTCAGCGGTGTTCTTCCCGACCCGGATGGGTTTGGGTGACCCGAATTGTGACCCGTGGGTTTTATTACTAACCCGGGTTCAATCTTATTTTATCCAACTTGTTTTCTAAACATATGTTTTTGGAAGTTTTGTTTTACAAATAATTCAAAATTCAGTTATGTTTTTAAAAATCCAATACTTTTGATTTTAAAAATCATTTATTTATTATCTATAATTCTGAAAATTATTTTCTTAATTGTCTTAAATTCCAAAAATTATTTCTTTTATTATTTTCCAAAATCTATATTTGTTTTAATTATTTATAATTTATTTTAATTGATTATTTATGGATTTAATTAATTGATTAATTCTTTTAATCAATTAATTTTATTTATAAAAGGTTAAATAAAATATAATTATTTATAATTAATTCAAATAATTCCTAAAAAATATTTTTTAAGCTTTTAAAATTATATTTTGATATTTAAAAATCAATTAATATTATTATTAATTGATTTAATTCTATTTAATTCTTATTTTATTCGTAATAAATCAACAGTTCGTCCGATTAATACGAAACGAACGCCTCTAGACTCAAAAAAATATTCTGCTTTCAATAAAAATACTTTCGAGACCTAAATCCTTTTGTTTCGAAAGGTCGCTTATTTTACAAATCATTCTGAGTCAATTATTTATCGATAAATTATATTTTGACCCGATTTCAATTTTAAATGTATCGAATCGAACCTTTTGGCGAACCGAGTCATATGTAATATGAATTATGTGATACATGAGTTACGTGTTTACATTCTATGTGAATTACATGCGTACATTGGTCAAGAGTCTTGTATTTGACTGTTTCCTTTATGTGTGGCCTATCGTATGGGTAGACATTATGGTTTTGACGCGCAGTTTGTCGAGTAATTCTCGTTTAGATGATTAAAGTTATATTTTTTAATTATAGATGCGGATCTCTCGAGTTGATCAGGACAAGACGTTGGATAAAAAATGAGATGGAATGATATGGGATGTCTGGCTTCTAGAAATCGCAGGAGCAGCATATCAGTAAAGTGTTGAAAAGAAGGACGGAGAAATCGCAGGAGCAGCATATTCGTGAGTGTGACTAACTACTAAATCCCAAAGGCAAGTATCCTTATCATCACTTATTGTTCAAGTGATATTTATCTTAAATCTTTTCATGCAAGTATTGCTTTCCCTATTCTCAGTTCTGAATGGATAAATGTTTTACATATCGTTGAAATAAATAATTCTGTTTATGCAAATACTCATCTTCTATTCTATGTTCAGAATAGTCAAGTGATTTTACTTATCCAATTATCGGATTTATAAATGTTTTGGATTTTGTGAAAAGTGATTTGGTTGCGAATATTCCTACCCAAGAATTGGGGGAAATAAAATTATTTCGGGTGTCGATTATTATGACCCTATTTCAATAAAAGGTTTTAAGATTGGATCATAATTGCGTAAGTGACCGGGACGGACGGTCCAACGGAGGGCTATTTCTAAGTATCATATGAAATATTATGACACAATTTTTGCTACAGGCAGGTATATTGCCTTTTGTTTGAGTACTCGTGTTTTTGGGGTCATGTTTTTACGAATCATGACTCAGTGCTATCGCACGGGCTGATCAGCATGTGATAGTACGTCCGTCGGAGAATGATCCCAATATAAATTATCATATCATTTTTGATATTCATAGAATAAATGATTTATCAACTGTTTCTGTTTTGGAATAATGGTGAAATGCAGTTTTGATTCAGATTCTGATTTATGCTGATACTTACGTTGTTGTTAAATATCAAAGGTGGTATTAGTATAGATGATTGATGTTGACTTAAGTATGGGATGTTGTGAGCATCAAAATTCCTATTGATATCTAATTTAATAGGAAAACAAAATAAGTATTAATTCCAAGAGTTCGGTTTTGAATAAAGTTTATGAGTCGATCCATAATCATTGATTCTTGTTATTGTTGTTTACAATATTTTCGTAAACACGGTTTTACGAGTTTTATTCTCGTCAAGATTCAAAGTATTTCTGAAGTATTTCGCTCAAAAATATCAAAATGGTTTTGAATACAATTAAGGAACCAATTCTGGGGTTCCTCAACTAAAATTTTATGATTCAACAATTATGATTTTAAATGTTCTGCTCTAATGCAGATGTCGGTTTTATATCAAAAGACCCTATATATGTCATAATGATCTTGCTGAGCGTTTCTTTCGCTCATACTTGCCTGTTTTCAAATTTAACCTCCAGTGAGGATTAGCTTGCGTTGTTTAGCTGTGTAATTCGAGGAAGCAAAGAAGAAGCTTTTGGAAGGTGGTTGGTCCAGGGTTTGGGAACTAGTGTAAGTTTTATTGTATAAAGTTGTTTATATTATATTATATTATAGTTGTGTATTTTAAAGTTGGGCCTAGTATACTTCTTTTCGAAGTTATACTAGGGGGTTTAGCTTTGAGTTTGGAATTTATTGAAAAGAGTTTTAAAAGAAAGTGAAATTTTTTATGGAAATTGGAATTCTTGTTTCTAGAACTGTAACCTTAAAAGATCTTGGATTAGTTTGTGGTCATAAATGATAAATATCTTCTGCTGGCATTTATTTATTGATTAAACAGGTTAATTTGGATTGAGGTTTTATAGTGACGACCAAATCCTCTGACCCCGGATTTGGAGGCGTTACAGTATCTTTGTTATTCACTGAACATGTTTCAGAACCCATAGATGAAGTAAGTTTGTTGATCAATGAGGAATTGATTGTTGAGGATAAGGAAAAGGAGAAGGTAGATGTATCCCTTAAGACTCCTAAGGTTCCAGTTAGTAAGGCAAAACCCAAAGATGGCCAAGGTAACAAGGTAGATAAACAAGGACCAGACACACTTAAGAAATCATATACCATAGATGATTCTATGGCTGATGAGAGTGTTAAGGCTAAGTCTAAGAAGAACAGGAATGGCAAGGTAGCCTGTTAAGGTTATATCAAATGTTGATCATATTTTTACCCCTAAACCTTCAGGAACCAAGAAAGCTTGGGTACCAAATTCTTCTTAATCAACTGTATTTACAGGGTAAGGTATGAAAGAAAAAGATCATATGAATTATGGACAACGGGTGTTTTTGACACATGATAGGTGAAAAGTCCATGCTCACAGGTGTGGTTGAGAAAGTTGGCCCTATAGTTAACTTTGTGGATGACAGCAAAAGATTTACCACGGGATATGACAATTTGGAAATTGAGAATGTCATCATTGAAAACATCTCTTTTGTGGAAGGGTTAAAGTATAATCTTCTAAGCGTCAGTCAATTTTGTGATAAAGGATACAATGTTGACTTCAGACCAGAATGGTGTTTTATCACACACAGGAAAGATGAGAAGCTTGCTTTGTAGGGAATAAAAAAGATAATCTGTTTATAGTTGACTTGATTCCTACCTGTGATGGAGTAATGAGGTGTTTCTACAGTAAAGCTTCATCAAAACAAAGTTGGTTATGGCACAAGAAGCTCTCACACTTGAATTTCAAGATAATGAACTCATTGGTAAAGAGGGAGTTGATGAGAGGTTTACCATAGATGGAATTATGTCAAGAAGGACTCTGTGTAGCGTGTGAAAAAAGAAGGTCAAAGAAAGTATCATACAGAAGCACAAAAATGACAAGCATAACTGAACCTCTTCAGTTACTTCACATGGATTTATTTGGTCCAGTGAATATGCTGTCACTATCAAGGAAAAGATATGCTTAAATGATAGTCGATGACTACTCAAAGTACATATGGGTGTTGTTCTTACATTCAAAGGATAAAGCTCCACAGATGATTGTTGATCACATAAAGAAGATTGATATGGAAGCGAAACTACTGGTCAGAAAAATAAGATAAGATAATGGTACAAAATTCAAGAATGCATTTTTTAATGAATTCTGCACAGAAAATGGTATTTCGAGATAGTATTCAGCTCCAAGAACTCCACAACAAAATGGAATAATAGAAAGGAAGAATTGTACCTTGGTTGAAGCAGAAAGGACTATGCTAAGTGAATCAAGACTTCCTACCTACTTTTGGGCTGAAGCCATCAACACAACGTGTTACACTCAAAATTGTACTCTGATTAATAAAGATTAACATGACTCTTTATGAGATCATGTCTGGAAAAAGACCAACACTGAAATACTTTCATGTGTTTGGAGCTAAATGTTTTGTGCATAAAGAAGGAAATGAGCATCTGGGGAAGCTTGATGCTAAAGCAGAAGAAGGCATATTTCTTGACTACTCTTTGGAATCTAAAGCTTATAGGGTTTATGTGATTGTTGATCAGAAGGTGATTGAAAACCTCAATGTAACGTTCGACGACACCAAGTTAGCAAGCCTACAAAGAGAAAAGGACTCTGAATCTCTGGAATTTGAAAATCTTTCAGATGATCCTTTATATGAAGAAGAAACTGAGTTCCTTTATAGCTACAATACGTGGTAATAATTATCCTGAATCAATTGGTGGTGGTAGTGTAATGCAGACCATTCAACAAGCCCTACAAGAACCATTACACAAATATCAGAATCATCAAGTCATGGTGGCAGCAACTCAGGGGGAGAAGGAAGAGGATCTATAGTTCACACTCAACACAATGCTATGCATGAAGAACTCAATCAGTTCGAAAGGTAGAAGGTATGGAAGCTGATACCCCGTCCAAAAGATAAGTCTATAATTGGCACTAAGTGGGTATTCAGAAATAAGTTAGATGAATATGGCATTGTAACGAGTAACAAGGCCAGACTGGTAGCTAAAGGTTACTCTCAAGAAAAGGGAATAGATTATGATAAACCCTATGCTCCAGTAGCAAGGCTTGAGGCAATCAGAATGTTTCTAGCATTTGCAGCATATTCAGACTTCAAAGTTTCTCAAATGGATGTATAAAGTGCATTCCTGAATGGAGAGTTAGAAGAAGAAGTGTATGTGGAACAACCTCCAGGTTTTGAAGATTCAAATCTAGCAGATTTTGTGTACTTTCTATTGAAAGCTCTATGTGGACTCAAGCAAGCACCAAGAACATGTTATGACACTCTCCAAGAATTTCTACTTGAAATTAATGATAGGCTCATTATTATATCTTATAGAAAATATGCCAAATATTATATTTGCGACATGTTTATGTGCTAGATTTCAAGATGATCCTGACGAGTCTCATCTTATAGCTATTAAACGGATTTTTAGGTATCTTAAGGGGACTCCAAATCTTGGTATTTGGTACCCTAAAGGTACAGGTTTTGACCTTGTTGGCTATATAGATTCAGATTTTACAAGTTGTAAGATTGATCGGAAAAGTACTTCAGGAAGCTGTCAGTTTCTTGGAAGAAGGTTGGTATCCTGGTATAACAAGAAGTAGCACTCAGTATCCACATCAACTACTGAAGCTGAATACATAGTTTCCGCAAGCTGTCGTGCTCAAATCTTGTGGATGAGGAACCGATTCCGGGATTATGGTTTGTTGATGTCAAAGATTCCAATATTCTGCAACAATACTAGTGCTATGACAATCTCCAACAACCCAATTCAGCACTCAAGAATAAAGCATATTGATATCAGGTGTCACTTTATCAGAGAGCATGTCACAAATGTCACTGTGAACTTATATTTTATACCCACAGAGGATCAAATTGCGGATATCTTCTCAAAACCACTTGATGAAAACACTTTCTCTAAGTTGGTTAGTGAACTTGGGATGTTAAATCTTTCTAACTGATAAAATTAGAAGTCAGTAAGTGCACTTTGCTTTAAATGAATTTTCTTATTATTTAATGTCAATATTTTTAGGACATATGAATTCATTACCATTATTTATTTCTCGTAATACAAATATTTATGTGCCTTTATGTAATTGATAAATATTAAGCACATTTATATTGTCAAAAAATTTGAAAATAATTTAATCATTATTGATTAATTTGTGAGTAAAATATAGAAGTATAATTTTGATATATATAATTGTGATATTATTAATTTAATGATCATTGTTGTAATTTTAATAATCAAAGTTTTGATTTAATTTTTGGTGGACTTTAAATTATTTTATATTTAAAGAGATACAATAAAATTAAAATGATATAAGCACCAAAATTTATTTTAACAAAAGTAGAATATTATCAATTAATGATAATAATTGTATAATTGTGAATAAATTTATGGATTATCAATTTTAGTGAATTTTAAATAATTTCATATTTAAAAGAATTCACTATATTGGTATAATAGCAGCACATTATTTATTTTGAAATGATTAGTCTTTTTCATTTTATGAGAAGAATTAATAATATTTGATAAGTAAAATAAATTTTATGGCAAAGACTATTTTTTAAGTACTAGATGATAACAGGGGTCGCAACTTTGAATATTTCTAAGTTGTGTGTAGGGAGCCCTATACCAACATTTAGAATTTTTTTTTAGGGTCACAACTTAAATTTTTCTAAGTACTATAGCCCCCCTATAGTCGCTACTCAGCTTCTACAAGGGTTAGAGGAAGAATATGGTTCGCAACTTAGAATTTATTCTAAGTACCATGTTTTCCCCTCTATGCGCAACTAACTTGCCTTAGATTTGTTTTCTGTTTTGCTATGGTAACACTGTGGTCACCACTTAGATATATTCTAAGGTTGCACCACAGTGATCGCAACTATGCCCCTTGATATTTTTTTTTCAGTGTGTATATATAAATTCTAATCAATTCATTTTCTTTCATAGTATATACACACAGAGTTTCATAGTCGAAAAAGTGAAGAGACAGTCTTAATTTTAAATCGATTTTAATCATACCAAAGCTTTGTCAAAATTTATAAAAAAATATAGATTCTTGTAGCCTAGAAAGAGGAGATTCTTTTGTTAGTAATTCTTGAGTTTTGATCCAAGATTTAACAAGATCGAATTTGTAGTTTTTCTTGGACTTAAGGCCTTGTTTGGTTATGCTTATTAATTGGTTTTTAATTGGACTGATACCTAAATTTCTCTCTTGGGTTCATCATATTTATTTATTCCTAATATTTGTGTGTGTTGGTTTTTAATTCTAGTTTTTAAGTTGAAGTGCACAATTAATTTATTTTAAGATCAAAATTTTATTCTCAATTTTAAGTAAATGACGGATAATATTTAGATACTAACAAATTGTGTCTCCATTTTAGAACGTGATCCAGTAAAGATGGGTGATTTTAAGAAATGGATATGTTTTCTTAACAAACATTCGATTGTGCGCTATGCATTAATTACTAATGTTAAGGTGAATGTTGAGCTTCTCAGATACGTGCACACAACAGCTGAAGATATGTCAGATGACAATCAACTAGGTTTCTCTTTCTTAGTTGGTGGAGAAATAATAAGAATCATTGAGGATGATTTTAATAAATATCTCCAACTTCCTCGTGATAAGTTTGTAGAATTTCCAAGGAAATGGGAACTGTTTAGTTTCTTTAAAGCCATCAAATACACAATGGAAAATGACAACTATCCAAAACACTTCAACAAGAGCCACTTATCAAAGCCATGTCATATGTTCTTTAAAATATTGTCTTACTGTTTGTCTCCCAAGACTAGTGGATTTCATGGACTGACAAGGTTCAATCAAGTTATTGGAGTAGCTGTTGCTCACAATCTCCGAATCAACTTTGGATGTCTGTTCATGGAGGAGATCTTAGAGAACCAGGCTAAAAAATAGGATTACATCTTGTATAACAGGTTTCTAGAGATTGTTCTCGATGGGAAGCTCACAGAAGAACAAAAGGCTTTAGTTCGTAGTGGGAACTTGAAAGACTCTCATGTGCTGTCCTCTAAGATGGTGGTCAAGATGATCAATCAGAGATCATATCTCAACAACAACCACATTTATTTGAAAGATCACATTGAAGAGTTCTTTGATACCATTGATCATCAACCTGAAGCTACACATCAAGTTGAAGCTGGTACAAGTCAACAAGGTGCTGAACAAAGTGATCCATAGCCTGAAGCTGAAGCTCAACCTATGGCAATTGATCAGGAACTGCTGTTGTTGAACAACAAGAAAAGGTTGTACTGCCTGAAGCTGATGAACAGCACGAAGAGCCTGTGCCAAAATAATCAGAAGCAAATGTCTACCGGCCAGATCTTTCAGGTATGAATGAATCTTCTTCAAGTCGAACTTTTAAAAAAAAATCTGATTTAATTGACATAGAAGAATTACACATTGGTGATTTTTACACACACACATTCTTGAAGAGCAAGTAGATAGGAGAGGAAGTGAATCTGTTTTCCCATAAATTCATAACCACCCTTTAGAGCCTATACATTACTCTCAAAATCTTTTAGCCAAATCTCTGGAGTATAAGGATCCAATGAGTGGAGAGGGAGAAATTGCACAAGATGCATCAAATAAGGAAGGTACAGTGAGAGAACCCACAACTCTGTCTCCTCAGAAGTAAAGTAGTACACATACTGAGACAACAGTAATCCCCTTTGTATCTTCTCAAAAGGATACAAGGACTGAAAAGGCAATTAAGCAGTTCCTAGGTCCGTTTTCTCAACTAGGAGGGTCTATTAAAATTCTCATGTTGGCCACGACATCTTGTATTGAGTCAAACACTCTTTCCAATATCCAAGCTCTTGAAGCTTTAAATGTGTCAATTAGAAGAGCGTTACACGGTGAGGAAGTATTGACGGAAACGGGACATTCAACCATATTACGGTTATAATATCATGTTCAAGGTCCTTTAATGGATCAACTGCCTTTACAAGTGTCAGAAGAGAGTGCTGTAATTGCTGCAACATCTAGCACATCACTTAACTCCCTAGTACTAATAAATCTGGGGAATCCGACATAGGTATGGATCGACAACCCATTAACAATAAACCAGATTCACCTAGTAAGCCTAAGGGGAAAATTTCTTCACCGACACTAGAGGAAGCTGAGGAAAAGATGCCAAGTATGATGACCTTAGTAATCCTCCTAGAGTTATTCAAACTCTGGAACAGTCATCTCAGGATGATATGCAACTTGTCTTGTACAAGGATCGAGAATCGCGAACTCCCATTGCACCACTACTGACCTTCTTAAAGATGGCTCCAGTGTTTCTTGCAAGTCTTCTGGAACTCGAAGCAATAAGTGGAGTGTATCCGTGAGGATGAGTGACACACCAATCCCTAAGCCGAGTGATAGAATGCTGAGCGAAACACCGTGAGAAGCTAGTGAGACACCTGTCATCCAAAACATACTTATAGACATGTCACAATACGTAATAAAATCTTATCTTAAAGAGCAGTTGGAGTTCAAAAATGAATATCTCAAAGAATAACTGGCTCTAAAGGATCAATATCTTACAACTAAATTATCTATTAGGGATCATCAGATTGCCCGTCTTTCCGAGCAAATTGAACTTCAACAAGCATCATTTACAAGTTTAAGGGAATTCGTAGAGCAATCACTTTTACACTCAGGAAAGGGAAAGGCAATTTCCAATATTAGGCCAAAGCTCTTAGTTAGCAAGAAAGCGTAGATCCCTACTACCACTGGAATAGTTATTGCAAGTCATTAAAGCTTAGAGGACTCTTCTATCGGAGTTATATGCTCCAAGGCCCATATTCTCAGAGTTTGAGTTGGAAGGTTTGGAGGAATGGGAGATAGATGAGAGCGATGTTCCTAAGGGATGTGAACCTGTATTTGAAAAGGTAGAGATGGAAGAGAGGATAATGATATCTGAAGATGAAGAATATGAAGATGAAGATGACTTTTCGGATGATTGCTTGTACTATGGACTATCTGAAGAATTTAAACTAGAGAGATCAAGAGCAAGAGTACGGAGAGCCATTCAGAGAAAGGAAGCTAGAGAATCATATCTTCGGAAAAATAGAAAAGGAATTCTATGAGAGAAAAAAAAAATAAAATGGAAAAGTATGAACTCTATCTTAAATCAGACACTAGAAATATGAATCTTCTAAATATTGTAGAAAATTTCAGAAAGCTTTATGTCAACATTCATGAGTTCTATCACGAGTTCAGTCGAGTAATCACTGGTACCACAATGAACGTTCTAAAGAATATGTGGAGAATTCAAGTTAATCATATTGACGAGTATAAAATGAAGATATCCACCAGTGTTCTGAGTAAGCTAAACATTGTTGAATTGTTTGTCCTCGCCTCAAAGATTCCATGGCTGATATCAAATGAGAATGAATATTTCAGAGACAAGCTTTAGAAGATGATGATAGATGTGTCTCCTCAAGCAGTCCTTCTTCCATTCGTGATCAAGAGGTTTGTAAATGGCAAAATGTAGAACATCACATTGTCTGATGAACACTTGAGACTCATTCGTTATCAATAACTCACTTTTCCGAAAAGCTAACTGAGAAGAAAAAGAGCGAAGCTGGAAGCTCCAAGAATGAAAAGATCGGAAGCAGATCTCAAAGCTGCTAAAGTTCTATATGCTTATAGGCTGAATGACAAGATAATCAGAGATTCAGAGAAAAAAATGAAGAAGCTAAATAGAGCATATCATGAGATGGTGTTCATTAATGGAGTGGAAGAAATTGATATTCTAAAAGATAGTGAACCTATTTTCAGCACAGATGATGAAGGGGATCTAGTCTTTGAGATTAACAAGAAGAATATCAAGATCAATGATGTTAGATATATATGATAATGTCATGTGTAATATGATTTGTGTTTAGTTTTCAGATCTTATCTAACTGGACAAATCAGTACTTAACTGGAAATCAGCACTTATACTGAAGACTGAACTTAAGATATCAGAACTTAAGTGATCAGAACTTAAGTTATCAGAAGATATTTATCAGGAGATAATATCAGGACTTAAGATGACTTTCAGATAAGACAGGTGGGTGATTGAAAGGAAAGAAGATCGAGACTAAGACATAAATAAATATGCATGAAGAAGGAATTCGATGAAGAATAGAATACGTGGAAGAAAAGATAACTAGTTGATATATTTTAGGAAGCAGAATTATATTCCATATCAATTAGAACATTATCTTGTAACTATGTAGTATATAAACACAGGCATAGGCTTTACACTATAAGTGTTATCATTATCGAAGTTATTATTCATGGTAACCCTAGCAGCTCTCGTGATAATTTATTCATCACTGAGAGAGGACAGTTCCATATTGTAACAGAGTTTCTTGTGTTGAATAAAATCTGTTTTCTGTTACTTGAGTTCTTATATTCGATTCGATTGTAGTAAATACTGTATTCAACCCCCTTCTATAGTATGTGTGACCTAACAAGTGGTATCAGAGCTATCTGTTAACACACAAACAGTTTAAGATCCAAAAACAATCATGTCTGAAGGAAAAAATCCAACCAAGCCCACCAAAACTGAAGAACCTCCAAAAACCATAACCCATAGTCGATATGAGACTATAAGAGTTCCCATGTTGAAACCTTCTGAGTATTCCATATGGAAAGTGAAGATGGCTATGTTTCAGGAAGCTACAGATCCAGAATATCTCGACAGGATTAATGAAGGACCACATATGCCAACCAAACTCTCTGTGAAGTTGGAGGTCAGCCAGCAAAGTCTGTACCAAATGAGAAAAGTGATTACACTACTGAAGATATCTCATCGATTGCGAAGGATGCAAAGGTAAGACACTTGCTGTATAGTGCCATTGATAATATCATGTCAAACAGGGTAATTCAATGTAAGACTGCAAAAGAGATATGGGATGCTTTGGAAACAAGGTGTCAGGGAACTGATTCAATTAAGAAGAACAGGAAGACTATACTCACTCAAGAGTATGAGAACTTTGACTCAAAGGCTGATGAGTCATTAACTGATTTATATGACAGATTTGTCAAACTCTTGAATGACACTAGTTGACAAAGAGTATGATATTGAAGATTCAAATCTTAAATTCCTGTTAGCTCTTCCTGAAAGATGGGATTTGAAGGCCACAATAATAAGAGACAACTATAATCTTGATGAAACAAATCTTGATGAAATTTATGGCATGCTCAAGACTCATGAACTTGAGATGGAACAAAGAAGTAAGAGGAATGGAAGAAAGTCAAGGACAGCTGCCTTTGTGGCTGAGGAGGAAAGTCCCAAAGTTGCTGCCTCAAAGAAAGGCAATGGAAAAGCTCTCATCACAAAGTCTGATATTGAGTCATCAAGTTCTGATAGTGATGATGACTCAGAAATTGAAAGTATACCTGAGATGGACCCTGATGAGGAGATGATGAAGCTGTGTGCTCTTATGGTGAAAGGAATCACAAAGATTGCAAATTCAGGAGAGGAAAGAAGTTTTCCAGGATAGGTGCAAGTTCTGATAAGAAAGGTTTCATAAAATCTGAAGGCAAAGGAGGAAAGTTTGACAGAGGAGATTACTCAAATGTTAAATGCTACAACTGTGGTGAGAAAGGCCACATATCTCCTGATTGCAGAAAAGGGAAAAGTGACAAAGGAAGGGCTTTTGTCACAAAGAAGAAAAGCTGGTCAGATGCTTCAGATTCTGAGGATGAGGAAAACTATGCCTTGATGGCAAATGCTGATAGCAGTTCTGATACTGCTGACCTAAAGGTACCTCAAACTACTTATGCCTTTCATACTGATGATATTACTGAGTTAAGAAGATATCTTAAGACCATGTTCATTAGTTATAAAGATCAAACTTTAACATGTGAAAGATTAACTTCTGAAAATCTTTCTTATAAAAAGAGTAATGATTATTTAGAAAAAGAGTTAGTCATGTTCCATCAAACTCAGAAAGATAGAGATGATGCCTTTTATGTTAGGAATGAAGTGCTAAAAATGAATGAATCTCTAAAAACTGAGTTAGAAAAGGAAAGAGAGATTATCATGACTTGGACTAACTTTGGTAAAGCAACTCAGGATATTCTTAGTAGTGGAAACTGGAAAGAAGGCTTAGGTTATGGAGATGATAAGAACTGTAAGGGAACTGTAGAAACTGAGCCTATAGTTGTTAAACAAAAACCAAAGGTAAATCCTGTTAAGTTTGTAACTGTAAAGTCTGATATTGAGAAATCAGAAGTTAAGGAGAAAGTAACTTCTGACAAACCTAAACAGGATAAGCCAACTGAAGTTAACATAGGCTTAATGACCAAGAAGCAGCTTAAGCTTAAGCTGAAAGATGTTAAGAATGTAAACAAGGTAAAGCCCCCTAGGAAAAATGGGAATAGAAAGGAATGTGTGAACAAAAGTAACAATTATAAGCCTGTTCCTAATGCTCCTAGAAAAACATGTCATAATTGTGGAAATTCTAACCATCTGGCTTCTTTTTGCAGGAAGAATAAGAATATAAACTCCTTACCTTCAAAATCAGGAGTTAAGAGTCATTCTGTTAGATATAAGCCACAAAATCCTTGTTTTCATTGTGGTAGTTTATGGCATTCCATTTATACTTGTATGGAATATCATAGTTTGTACTATGATTATTATCAAATAAAACCTTCTTAAAAGAAAGTTAGCATTATTCCTTCTAGTGTAAGTTCTGATGCAAAGTCTAATATTGCAAATTCTGATAATAAAACTGTTAACATAAACTCTGATGCTAAATCCACTGCAAATGTTAACAAACTTAATAAGGCCAAATGATCCAAGCAATTCTGGGTCCTTAAAACTAATCATTAGTGGTCTTTGTGATTGCAGGGCAACATGAAGAACATCCTAGTTCTGGACAGTGGATGTTCAGGACATATGACTGGAAATAAAACCCTACTATCTGACTTTGTGGAGAAAGCTGGCCTAGGTGTTTCTTATGGAGATGGCAACATTGGAAAAACTCTGGGATATGGCAATATCAATCTTGGGAATGTCATCATTGAAAAAGTAGTTCTGGTCTCAGGACTTAAACACAATCTGCTGAGTGTGAGTCAAATTTGTGACAGAGATTATCATGTGGATTTCTTTGAATAACACTGTGAAGTTGTAAGAAAATCTTCAGGAAAAGTTGTTCTGAAAGGATATAGGCATGGTAACATTTATGAAGCCAAGCTTTCAACAAGTACTGATGGTTCTGCAATTTGTCTGTCAAGTAGAGCATCAATTGAAGAAAGCTGGGATTGGCACAAGAAACTCTCTTATTTAAATTTTAACAATATAAATGAGCTAGTCAAGAAAGATCTTGTGAGAGGACTGCCAAAATCAGTATTTGCTCATGATGGCCTTTGTGATTCTTGTCAAAAGGCAAAACAAAGAAAATCTTCATTCAAGAGCAAGACTGAATCATCAATTCTTGAGCCATATCACCTACTACATATTGATCTATTTGGTCCAGTTAATGGCATGTCTATTGCAAAGAAGAAATATGCTATGGTCATAGTGGATGAGTTCACCAGATACACATGGGTGTATTTCTTGCACACAAAAAGTAAAACTGCATCCAGCTTGATTGATCATGTCAAGCAAATGGATAAATTGGTCAAAGGTTCTGTGAAGATCATAAGAAGTGATAATGGCACTGAGTTCAAGAATTTGATCATAGAAGAGTTCTGCAAAGACCATGGAATAAAGCAGGAATCTTCTGCTCCTGGAACTCCACAGCAAAATGGAGTTATTGAAAGAAAGAATAGAACTATTATTGAAGCTCCACGAACTATGCTTGATGAAGCAAAGTTGCTTACCTACTTTTGGGCTGAAACTGTGCAGACTGCTTATTTTACTCAGAATGCAACACTTATCAACAAGCATGGAAAAACACCATATGAGATGGTGGGGAAAAAGAAGCCAAATCTGAAGTATTTTCATGTATTTGGATGCAAGTGTTTTGTTCTTAAGACTCATCCCGAACAGCTATCCAAATTTGTTCTAAAAGCTGATGAAGGAATTTTTGTTGGATATCCACTTTCCACAAAAACTTTCAGAGTCTACAATTTAAGAACAAGGGTTGTCATGGAATCTATCATTGTCTCTTTTGATGATAAGAAGATTACTGGGCTTGAAGATTTCAATGATCATGATCAGCTGAGATTCGAAAATGAAGTTTTAAATTCTGATTCTGTAAATTCTAAAAGTCTATATCTTAATACTGCAAACTCTGATGGATTAAACTCTGATGTCATTGAAACTGTGTTGACTATGCCTAAGGAAAATGCACCTGTGCAGGGAGAGCATACTGAAGATCCAACCACATCTCGAGAAGCATCAGAATCTACAACAGGCTCTTCAAATTCTGATTCGTCAAGCTCTGATGGGCCAAGTTCTGATAATTCTAGAAACTCATGTTCTGATATTTCTCGAAACTCAAATTCTGAAGGATCCAACTCAGAGAGCACAATTTCAGGGGGAGAATCAGAAAATGTTGATGGAGACAGCATGGATCATGGAGTAGCATCCAGTTCTAGAGATAACCATCTATCTGCAAGGAAGTGGACTAAAGCACATACACCTGACTTAATTATTGGAAATCCTGATGCAGGTGTCAGAACTAGAACAGCTACATCAAATGAATGTCTCTATCATTCTTTTCTTTCTCAGACTGAACCAAAAAAAGTGGAAGAAGCTCTTCAAGATGCTGATTGGGTGCAAGCAATGCAGGAAGAGTTAAATGAATTTGAAAGAAATAAAGTCTGGACCCTAGTGCCAAGATCAAAGAACAGGTCTGTTGTTGGTACAAAGTGGGTGTTCAGAAACAAAACTGACAGTGATGGCATAATTACAAGGAACAAAGCAAGGCTGGATGCAAAAGGATACTCTCAACAGGAGAGAATTGATTATGATGAAACATTTGCTCCAGTTGCTAGATTGGAAGCCATAAGGATATTTTTGGCTTATGCTACTCACAAGAAGTTTAAAGTCTTTCAAATGGATGTGAAAAGTGCTTTTTTTAATGGAGAATTGGAAGAGGAAGTATATGTTGAACAACCTCCAGGCTTTGTAGATTCTAAATTTCCCAATCATGTCTACAGGCTTGATAAAGCACTTTATGGCCTTAAGCAAGCTCCAAGAGCTCAGTTTCTTCTGGAAAGTGGATTTAACAGAGGGACTATTGCTAAAACACTGTTCAACCTCAACCATGGGAAGGACTTACTTTTAGTGCAAATATATGTTGATGATATCATTTTTGGTTCTACAAATGACAGACTTTGTAAGAAGTTTGCCAAGTTGATGCAGTCAAGATATCAAATGAGTATGATGGGAGAACTTAACTATTTTCTGGGCCTTCAAGTCAAGCAGAAAGAAGAAGGAACTTTTATTTGTCAATCTAAGTACACCGGAAATTTGTTGAAGAAATTTGGAATGCAAGATTGTTCAAGTACATCCACTCATATGGCCACTGCAACAATGTTGGATAAGGATACTGGTAAATCAGTAGATATTACTGATTACAGAGGTATGATTGGTTCACTACTCTATCCAACTGCAAGTAGACCTGATATCATGTATGCTACCTGTCTTTGTGCAAGATTTCAAGCAGATCCAAGAGAACCTCACTTAACTGTTTTGAAAAGAATTTTCAAATACCTTAAGGGTACAGCTGATCTGGGATTATGGTATCCTAGATAATCAGACTTTAAGCTAATAGATTACCTAGATGCAGATTTTGCAGGATGCAAAATTGAAAGGAAAAGCACAAGTTGAAGTTGCCAATTTCTTGGAAGTAGATTGGTTTCTTGGTTTAGCAAGAAACATAAGTCAATTTCCACATCAACTGCAGAAGCAGAATACATTGCTGCAGGAAGCTGTTGTTGTAAGGCATATATCATAGCCTATTTGTATATTCGAGGATTTAACTCAACTCAAATAGGAATGTAATAAGTAAATAGTGGATCTACCATCAAAGAGATCTCACAAAGTAATATCTGTCAAAGGATTCAGAAACAAGGTTCATCTACAGACTTGAGGAATTAATTCACTGGAAGAAGTTCAAGAAATTGATCATGCCTCAGTGATATAAATCAAGATTGTGGATTTAATCAAGTGACAGAGATCTCGTCAGGGTATCAGATAATTACAAGGATTTAATCTGAAGAAAATCAAGTATCAAAGTCAAGACATGAAGAAACGTCACAGAAGTTAGTCACTCATGAACCAGACAGTACATCGAGTGTCAATGTTGAAGTGGTGGAATTGATTCATAATTTTCAGTGATTTTCAGAAGATTTTCAGAAGAATGGTTGCTGCTCAGGATTAGTATTAATTCTCTATTAACTAATTAAGTCATATAATTTAATTAAGAAAATAAATTATACCTGAAAAGATTAATTTATTTATTAATTGAATTAATTGATTAATTAATTCAGAATTAATATTAAGAATTTTCAGAAGTTTTAATGGATTAAAAATAGTCTTAAATCAGCAAGACAATTGAAAATGAACTAGCATGACAATCAGGATTGTCATACCGATTGTCATGCCAAGTCATTTCAATTGTCCTACCGAAATTTCTACTGGGAAGGAGATAGTCTTGCTAGTTCAACTGATTATCATACCGAAATTCATTGTAGTTCAATCAGATTGTCTTGCTAGTTCAATCCATTGTCCTACCGAAAGTCCTGCCAGCTATGGGATTGTCATTCCAGTTCATTCCATTCTGTTGATTGATTAAAAAGACAGAAGCAGCCATTCAACAAATTATCCAACACAACAGAACCCGAGAACAAAAGAAAAAGAAGCAAAATAAATATTTCATCTTCTCTGCTAATTTCAAGATCAAATTTCTAGTATGTAAAGTTAAATCCAAACCACTAGAAATCTTTATCTTGTTCTTGTGTAACAATCTAGCGGATCAAAATCCCTAGAGCTTAATCTCAAATTGCATTTAGCATTTGAATCTTTTTATTACAAAAATAGAAAAAGTTCATGTCGAATTTATTCTAGATTTGTGATAATTAATTTGAGATTAATTCTTTATTTAACTTGAATTTTGTTTCAATTTTTATTCCGTATTTTATTCGATTATTTGGTACTGTTTGTATTCAACCCCCCCTTCTACAAACACATTGGGACCTAACAATTGGTATCAGAGCCTTCTGATTGACGAACAAATCAAGATCCTAGACTTTTGTGATTTTTCAACTCCTTGAATTTTTATTTATTCAAAAATTCATAATGACTTCACAAAAAGTTGGAACTGTTAAAATTCCACTATTTGATAAAGAAAATTATATCATGTGGAAGAAGAAGATGCTCTTATTTTTACAAGTTGCAAATCCCAAATATCTGAACTTGTTAAAGAAGGGTCCAACAACTCCAATGGTTATTGAACCAGAGGTGAGAGTAGATGATGTTGTGATTACCAAAGCTAGAACCTATCCAAAAGAGCCTGAGGATTTTTCTCCTGCTGAAAAAGAAGAAGCCTCCTTGGATGCCAGCCTTAAGTTAATTTTAGTTGATTCCCTCGATCCCTTAATGAACAGACATGTGATGAACTGTAAAAATTCCAAACACATCTGGGAAACTATTGAGGTGATTAATGAAGGTACAGAGGAAGTTAGGGAGAACAAGTTGGAGATCCTAACCTCTAAGTATGAATATTTTAAATCAAATCCAGGAGAAGGAATTACTGAAGTGTTTGAGAGGTACAATGCGTTGATCAACAACCTGAACATAAATGGGAAATATTATTCAATCAGGGAGGTCAACAAAAAGTTCCTTTTAACACTGCCAACTCATCTTGAACATAGAATCACTGCCATTAAAGAAGTTAGAGATCTGAGTGAGATTTCTTTGGATAGACTCTATGGTGTGTTAAAAACCTATGAGTTGGAGCAGATTCAGCAGAAGGAAGTCTACGGGAAAGATAGAATGGTCAGCACATCTACTACTCTTGTAGCTGAAGGTCAACAACAACAACAATCTCAACAGTCGGAGAGAATGGTAGAGTTTTCCAAGGCTGAGGAAAATGTGATAGTAGCAGAATATGATCCTCCTACTACAAATTAATCCAGTGATGATTTTTATTCCTTGGAAGAGCTGGAGCAATTGGAAGATGAGTCAATGGCCCAAATTGTCAAGAGATTCTCCAATGTGAGATTCAAGAGAAATCCCAAGTTCAAGTACAAGTCCAACTACAACAAATTCCAGAAAGGTGGATCTTCATCCTCTAACACCAGCAGTGGTGGATACAAAACAGGGATGGTTAATCGGAGCACCATTAGATGCTATAACTGCAATGAGTTGGGACACTTTGCCACAGAATGCAGGAAGCCAAAGCAAGTAAGGAAGAACTCTTATGATTCAAATCAGAAGAGTAACTCTGAAAGGGCTTATCTGGAAAAGGGAAGAAGCTGGGATGATACTGATAGTGAAGATGAAGAAGAAGGGAATCTTGCTCTTAGGGCTATTGATGGAAAAGCTTCATCGTCAAGAAAAGAGGTAAAATATACTGATGCTGAATTAGTTTATCATCTAGGAGGTAACTTAGATTGTGCTCGTCGTGATAATGAACTGTTAAGTTTACAGATCAAAGACCTTAAGAAAGAGGTCAATGAATTAAGACTTGTGCACATTAATCAAGACTAAAAGAACAAGTATCTTTTTTAGAGAATAGAGTTGACTGTTATAGAAAACTCAAAACTATTCTCAAAGACAAGATCACCGGTCTTGAGACTAAGGTTAGAGCCTACTTCAATTCTTGTTCGAAGGCTAAAGAGTTCTACAGTAAGCAAGCTGTTAATCAAACATCTGGAATAGGTTATGATTACAATGTTGCTATTGGAGAATTAGACATAAACTCCCCTCCTCATGTCTGTGCTAAAGGGAGGGAAGTACCACATGTGTTTAAGGGTGTTGATGAACCCCTCTATAAAGCATCAATTGCTGAACCATTTGATGCGACCTCTTCTATTATTCAGGAAGAAATACGTGCTGAAGATCATGCTAATGAGAAGGTTATTTCCAAGTCAAGTGTGTCAAAAGTTCCATTCAAAGTTGTGAAAGCAACTGAGACTAACTCAGACACACATGAGTTGGATAACAAAAATGACATGTCTACCATGCATAAATTGCCTGCTGTTAATCACTCCCATAAAGCATGTGGTGTTGCTAATTGTATGTCTTGTGCTTTTAATTTGATGTATGCTTATTTTAATGGTAAGCATGTTTCTAATGATAAGACTACTCCTCGTCAGCATGTGAATAACAAGAAGCATGATAGGTCTAAGACTGCTAGTCCTTCTAAGGCTAGAAAGGAGACATTTGTGCCTAAGCCTAAACAGAAATTTGTTAAGGCTGTTTACAAGGTCAAATGTTCAGTCATTGAGGATGTTGAGACCATTAAAATTAAAAATGTTGTTTTGCCTGACAAAGGACAATTCTACAAGTATGCCGGGCCCAACCAAGTTTGGGTTCCGAGGAAGGTCTAATCCATTTGAAGTGCAGGGCAGTATACAGGTGTAACCGGTAGTGTGGATTCTTGACAAGTGGATCATCAAGACATATGACCGGAGATAGAGCCCTGCTATCAAATGTGGATTGAGAAAGCTGGCCCACTGGTTACCTTTGGAGATAACAACAAAGGTTTATTTGAGGGATATGGCTGTTTGCAAGCTGGATATGTTATCAGTGAAATTTTGTATAGTGTGCTAGATTATTATCAGGAAGCAGTATCTAACATATAGCACCAGTGACGAGACTTGAGAATATTATGACATATCAGGCACCTGATGCACATTACACTTGGAATTGGACTCTAGTAAGATGTGTACAAGTGTACTCCTGGTTGGTGAGTTAAAAGAGGAAGTCAATGCACCTCAGTTCATGGACTTTGCAGTTGCAGATCTATTGGACTATGCAATCTCTTCTTCACAATCTCACTTTAGGTTGGTATGAACTAGTGTACTGCTCAAGTAATCGTCATATTTATAACTCTCTAATCACTAGGCACAATCATATTGTTTTATATGTGCAGTGAGTTTTAGGAGTAAATCAAACTTCTTTCTACATTAGTGATTTCTTATTTCATGTAAAATCTTTTGAAATCACTATTGTACATCATTACTCTCAAAAGATTAAATGTATAATTTTCATTCATTATAGATCTTAAGTACATTTTATCTCTCTATATTGCCCTATGTTCTTTGATACAGGTTCAGTCTCCAATGGCTTTCTTTCATTGACAGTCATGAGGTTGAAAACCCACAACGTCTATCCCAGACTGTAAAGACAAACACAGAAACAGAACCAACCAACACTCTCTTACCACTAAATGTAGTATGAATGAGCGTGAGGGAGATAGTGCCTTAGTGCACCACATGAGGAAGGTTCTGTAGTCAACCCAGTAGCTTTGTCTCCTACATAGATGAGTAGTATTTAAACCGAGACAGCTGCTAGCCCCCATACATCTTCTCAAAAAGATGTAATGGCTGAAAAGGCATAAAAACAGTTACTAGATTCATTCTCTCAATAAGGTGCATCTATTGAAATTTGCCTGTCAGCCAAGGCATCCGATGTAGTGTCACCACTTCAAATATAAACAATTCTTGATGCACAAGGAAAGGTTACACACACAAAGGATGAGTTGACGGAAATAAGATTTTTGACCATTTTAAGGTCAGATTCGATTGTTCAAGGTTCGTTAATGGACCAATTGCCTTTACAGGTATTAGGAGAGGATACTGATCCAAAAGCCATATGTCAGTGGTCAGTGTCTACCTCCCCAGGCTTAAGTCCCCTGGATGCATCTGCGGATAGTGGATCTGACATAGGCATAGATCGACAACTTGTTGACAATGATTTAGATATTACCTGATGAGTCACAAGGAAATGTCTCCACAGACATTAGAAGGGAACTTTGATCTTTATGCTAAATTCGTTGGATCATTGTTTACCTTCCCAGAATTCAAATCTAGAACCCTAAAAGGGAAACTAGCAACTTGTAGATTATGACTCAGATTTATCTGATGAGTTTAACAAGGATGGGGATTTGCGAACTCCCATTGCACCACCTGTGACCTCCTTAAGGATGGCTAAGGTGATTTTCCTTCCAGGTACAGCTGGATTATGGAGCTATGAGAAAAGAGTGATACACTTGTGAGAATGAGTGTAAACACGAGTGGAGAGAAGAGTGAAACACATGTGAGGTACACTAAACAGAATCACACACTTACAGTGAGGAAGAAAGAGAAACTACTTGTTATTTCTTTTCAAACCAAGTGGAATATGAGAATTCCTTCAGACGACGGCATACATTCCTTCTTTAAGGGGGAGATAAAAGCTTAAGAAATAGTTTGGAGGATTCCTCAACTAAGGGGGAGAAATAGCAGGGAGGAAGAAAAAGATCCTACATATGTACACTACACCACACCATTGTTGTTTGTAACTACGGATCCTATTGTACGGGAGAGGTGGTAAACGTAAGGTGGTTTTCTAGTAAGGGAAGAAGCTGTTAGGGGAGTACCATTGGTTTTTATCTGCGGATCCTATTGTACGGGAGAGGTGGTAAATGAAGGTGATCTTCTTTAATCAGTTGATTCTCATAGGGGGAGAAGCAAGAGAGATATGGGCTTCTCAACAGGAAATGTGGTTGTACAAATGAAGATGAAACTACTTGAAGATATGTTCAGTCTAGAGGAACATCTATTTGGAATCTGGAAAAGGTTAAATGTTATCCAGAATTGTTCTGCTATTTACTTTGCATTTCTGTTTATATCTTTTTCTTATTTGTTAGTTGAGTTATCCTCTAGGTATTTGTGTGTTATTGTCTAACAAACAAATAGGGGGAGATTGTAAGGCATATGTCATAGCCTATTTGTATATTCGAGGATTTAACTCAACTCAAATAAGAATGTAATAAGTAAATAGTGGATCTACCGTCAAAGAGATCTCGCAAAGTAATATCTGTCAAAAGATTCAGAAACAAGGTTCATCTACAAACTTGGGGAATTAATTCACTGGAAGAAGTTCAAGAAATTGATCATGCCTCAATGATATAAATCAAGATTGTGGATTTAATCAAGTGACAGAGATCTCGTCAGGGTATCAGATAATTACAAGGATTTAATCTGAAGAAAATCAAGTATCAAAGTCAAGACATGAAGAAACGTCACAGAAGTTAGTCACTCATGAACCAGACAGTACATCGAGTGTCAACGTTGAAGTGGTGGAATTGATTCATAATTTTCAGTGATTTTCAGAAGATTTTCAGAAGAATGGTTGCTGCTCAGGATTAGTATTAATTCTCTATTAATTAATTAAGTCATATAATTTAATTAAGAAAATAAATTATATCTGCAAAGATTAATTTATTTATTAATTGAATTAATTGATTAATTAATTCAGAATTAATATTAAGAATTTTCAGAAGTTTTAAAGGATTAAAAACAGTCTTAAATCAGCAAGACAATTGAAAATAAACTAGCATGACAATCAGGATTGTCCTACCGATTGTCATGCCAAGTCATTTCAATTGTCCTACCGAAAGTTCTACTGGGAAGGAGATAGTCTTTCTAGTTCAACTGATTGTCATACCGAAAGTCATCGTAGTTCAATCAGATTGTCTTGCTAGTTCAATCCATTGTCCTACCGAAAGTCTTGCCAGCTATGGGATTGTCATTCCAGTTTATTCCATTCTGTTGATTGATTAAAAAGACAGAAGCAGCCATTCAACAAATTATCCAACACAACAGAACCCGAGAACAAAAGAAAAAGAAGCAAAATAAATATTTCATCTTCTCTGCTAATTTCAAGATCAAATTTCTAGTATGTAAAGTTAAATCCAAACCACTAGAAATCTTTATCTTGTTCTTGTGTAACAATCTAGCGGATCAAAATCCCTAGAGCTTAATCTCAAATTGCATTTAGCATTTGAATCTTTTTATTACAAAAATAGAAAAAGTTCATGTCGAATTTATTCTAGATTTGTGATAATTAATTTGAGATTAATTCCTTGTAATCGATATCGTTGTTGTAACACCTTTCAAGTTTAATAATATTCTTATTTAACTTGAATTTTGTTTCAATTTTTATTACGCATTTTATTCGATTATTTGGTACTGTTTGTATTCAACCCCCCCTTCTACAAACACATTGGGACCTAACAGTTGTGCATAGATTCTTTGGATGAAGAAGCAGTTACTGAATTATGGGTTAGAATTTTCTAAAATCCCTATTTACTGTGATAATCAAAGTGCTATTGCTATGACAGGTAATCTAGTTCAACACTCAACGACAAAGCACAACAGCATTAGGTACCACTTCATAAGGGAACATGTGGATGAAGGTACAGTGGAATTGCATTTTGTTCCAACAGATCAACAACTAGCAGATATCTTCACAAAACCACTGTATGAAGCTACTTTTACAAGATTGGTAAATGAACTTGGAATGGTTTCAGGTTCTTACTCTAGATCTACTTAGTTTATGTTCTGATACATCAGACTTTATGATCAGTATTTACAGATATTACTATCCTTGAGAATTCTATGCTTAAATTGAAATTTGCTTAAGTTTTGATTGTTGTATGATGTGAATTTCTAAACTCTGATAGTGATATGAATGTTTCTGTGACTATTCAATCCAATGAGGATAACTGTGCTAGATGTTGACCTAGTAGTCTTTAATATACTAAAGATCCCATGTTTGAAGTAATTGTTTATGTGGAAATCTTTTAACACAAGCAAATTCTGATATTGAGCTTAGTTAAGTTTACTTTGTGTATCTTATTACTAAGTCAAAAACTAGAATAATGCTTCTTATCTGTTAAATCTGATGTTAGTAAATCTGATGGATGTGCTAAGTGTTGATAAGCCTCACTTATCAAAAGAAAAAGAAAAGAAAAAAATAAAAATCAGGTACTCCTTTGAGATCTAGAGTAAAAATGTTGAAGGGAAGACCCAAGTGCATTGCTGGTATTAAGTAATATGCATTAGAAAAGCAAAATAAAATTTTCTTGGTGACTTTTCACACTCTATGATTACTGGAGAAATACTCTGATAACAGCATAAATTCTGATAAGCATCGTGACTTACTTACACTGAGAAACCACTGTAAAATGGAATTTCAAAAGATGCATAAAATGAGCACAAAATAGTTGAGGTGGACTCATGCATGAACTCATTCTAAAGTAGACTTCAGAATAATGACAGATTTTGAGTAAACTTCTTAGTTATGCCTTATTTCTAAGATGTACTAAAGTGAATCAGACTTTACCCTTTGTCTGATATTTAGCTTAATGCACACACTTACACTCTATATGAATGATAAAAATTACTGTGGTGATAAATATTGTTTTATATGAACAGTTTATGTGTTAGATTGCATAAATTCTGAGGACAAGTTCTGAAGGAAGTTCTGATAATTAAGTTCTGATGAAACCATATAAGTATTTGTGTGAAGAATTACAGGAATACACATTCACTTTTTGAGTTAAGGAGCCATATTCTGATGACTTTTAAATCCTGATAATAATCAAGTTTTGATGTTGACGTGGCAGTATTTATTTACTTGGTTTATTTTTTGTCATTACCTGAATGATAATATATTTACATAATATTGGTTAATGTGAGATAAAACAGTCATAATCATTATGGGTTAGTGGTTAGCGTGTATGTCTTGAAAAACTGCATGCGCACAGTAATTATTATTATATCTCGTGCCCATTAACTGTGGCTTTAGATCTTTTACTGACTGTTATTATTACACATCAGTCTAGGGAGTCGAGGGGTCATTATTTTTACTTGTAATTTTTAACCAGTCATCGCGTCCCTTGGTATTCTATTAGCTATTTAAACCGACCATTTCTTCCAGCCAATACATCTTTCATTTACTCACAAACTCACTCTCTTTTTATTCTTCTCAACAAATATGGTTCGTTTCAACTTGTTCCTGAACTATGAAATCTTTAACATCGAGTTGAGTTGTGATGAATGGCAACAGGAGTGGCATGTCACCGCCATTCCTGACGAGCTTAGGAACTCAGTTCCATAAGAGGTTCACACAGAACTCTTGTTCTTATCAATGGAGTATCACCTCCATCTTGAAAGGTTGGAAGAGAAAAGGAGAGAAGCTCTCCGCCAGCAAGAACGAATCATTCGTCTTACAGTGCTCTTCGTCAGCAGCAGAAGAAGTAGTCGTTAGGTCTGCTTAGACTAGGACTAAGGCTGTTGATGTTAAGAATCGTAGAGTAGGACTATATTGTAATTTTTGCATGTAATTGACAAATTTCATGAAATGTACTCATCTGATATATCAATGAAATTTTCTTTAATTACAAGATTTGTTCTTTATTTCTCAAATTATGTGACTGTGCATGTTTAATTGCAATTTATTAATCTTTACTTCATCGACTTTTAATTTTATTTTGTGATGAATGTTTTGATTAAATTCTGTTGATTTGAGGAAACAACTGAGGAACAGGTTCCAATATCAGAACCTGTTGTTGTAGAAGCTGAGAGGGTTACTTCTCAGAAATATACTGTAACTGGGAGTTCTAGGCCCCTCAAACGGCATAGAAAGTTAAATTCTGATAATAAAGCTCCTACAGTGTCTCCACCTTTGAAGAAGTTAAAGAAATAGAGAGCTCACAGGGACATAGTTGAGCCAGATTCAGAGGATGTAGTGGAAGCAGCTAAGGAAGGGGATCAGGAATCTTTGATATCAACAGAACCAATTGTTATTGAATCACTTCCTTCTGCACAACAAGAAACTGCTCAACACAGCATTCCTACACCTCCTATGTCACCTATAGTTGATCCAGTACATACTGAAGAACCATGTACAAGTGTTGAAATTGATATTCATAACTTGATTGTACCTGAGGTTTTGTACTTAGAAGCTCCACCAATTCAACTCACTCCACCAACAACATCAATTTTGGATGTTGATCAGAACCTGGCTGCGATTAGAATTTAGAGGATGATGTTGAAGCCTCTATAGCCTTATATACTGCTATTTTATCAGAGGATGCTGATACTGCAGGATCTACAAGTTCTGATACTGCCAATGAAGAAACTACTGGTGAAGTTGCTTCTAATTTAGATGTTGATGCAGTTGGTCCATCAAGACATGCACCTCAACAAACAGTTAATAAAGTTGATCTAATCAAGAAGTTTGTTAAGGAAGCACCAGTACCTTGGATTAAAACTCCTAGAGAAAAGGAGTGGACTAAGGAATGGAACACAGTTAGTTTTGTTCCTTCTGAAAAAATTCATACTGAGCATCTGGCAAAGGCTGATAAATGATGATTTGAAGGCACAACTGAGAGTTACTGCATTGAGTACTAAGAACCTTCAAGGTCAACACTCGACAACTCATGCCAAGGTGAATAAAATTCAAGAAACTTTGATCCAGCAAGATATGAATGTGAAACTTGAAAATAACAGATTTTTTAAGCCAGCCTTTGACAGAATTGCCTACATTGAGAAAACCCAGGACAAGCAACAAACTCAAATTGATGAAATTATGAAGAATCAAGCTTCTCACCAAAATCAATTCAATGAGATCTAATCCTCAGTGGAATTGCTTGTCTCTCTTCTTTTACCTGCTGATGCCAAAAAGGGGGAGAAAGTGATTAAGTCCAAATGCAAATCTATTCAGACAATGAAGGGAAAGGAAGATAAAAATGATGACCAGGGAAACTCTAACAAGGGTAGAGGTCAAGGTCAAGGCAAAGGATTTTCATCAAGTAAAGCTAGAATTACAAGTCAAGGAACAAGTTCTGATACTGGGAGAAGAATAAGTTCTGATACTGGTAAAAGGATAAGTTCTGCTAAACATCTGGAACTTGATGAAGAAATTTCAAAGGAGTTATTTCTTAAAGAAAATCTAGGAATGGACTTTGAGAGTCTAAAGGAAGAAGAAGCTAGACTCAAAGCAGAAGGTGTCAAGACAAAATCTAAAGCTTCTGTTGTTAAAAAGAAATTTCCAAAACCTAAGGGTATTGTGATAAAGGAAAGAACAAATTATGAGGCAATCAAAGCCAAATCACAAATGGAAATTGATCCAAGGTCCAAGGGCAAGGAAAAAGTTGATGAACCTGTAAAGGTTTATATGCCAGTCATGGATGAAGAAATAACTGATGATAAAAAAGATGCTAATCTTACTCTGATGTATAAGAAGATTTTTCAAACAACCTCTGACATGGCTCATGTTGTTCAGGGTCAAGATGTAGTAAGTTCTGATATGACAGAAAAGCAAGCAACCTCTGACATAGCTCAAGTTTGCTTGATATCAGAAGATAAGGAAAAGGAAACCTCTGACATTGCTCATTTTAAACCTTCAAAGATACTCCTACCAGGATTCACTAAAGCTAAACAGGCTCAACCTTTGAAGACCGCAACAAGTGGTTTTGAAGCAGGAGTTGTTACAGGAAAGGAAGCAAGAGATAAATCTGGATTGGGTAGTTCTGATGAAAGAAGAGTACATAGCACTACCAATGATCCAACTTCCTTAAGTGAACCAGGTGTTGGAGTAACTCCTGAAAGATTGAATCGACTTGAATCTGTACAAATGGTTTACCATACCTTTTTAAAAGAACATATCTTGTTATATTTTATGACAGATGGAAGGGTATACCATATTAGGCAGAATGCTATACCATTGAAGTATTTTGAGGAACTGGAACATGTTCTATTCCTACTTCAAGTGAAAGATAGATTAACAGATAGTGCTATAGGTTATTTAAAGTCTCAAATTCAAAGACAGAAGAAGCTTTACTCGGTAAAGTCTGATAGCACATACTGTCCCAAGTACAGAGATCGCAAAGGTGATATTGTCGAAATGAAGCCTAACTCTGCTAAGATCATAACTACTTTTCTGGGTTATAAGGCTGTGGAATTTAATTTAGAGTCTGACAAAGCATATCTGATCAGACTAGATCAGGAGATAAGAGAAGCTAAGATAAATGATCTCAGAGCAGCTATTTTTCAAACTGGTGAAGATACAGCTGAATTGATAAATGCTAAAAGGAGGATGGTCAATGAACTTGAATATGCTGAGAGATGTTTGTTAAAGAACTATCTCAGAACAACTCCTGATATCAAAGAGATCCAAAATTGAATCCAAGTCAAAGATCTACAACTGCTTAAATTCTGAAGTGTATAGAGACTGAAGCTGTTATCAGAAGTTAAAGATGGTAAAGCTGAAAGGACTGTAAGTTGTAGTTATCTAGTCAAATTCTCATGCATTTGTAATTAATGTTTTTGACATCATCAAATATCTGTTGAACTTGTATATTATGCTAGTTTACAAGTTGGCGGAGATTGTTAGATATATTTGATAATGTCATGTGTAATATGATTTGTGTTTAGTTTTCAGATCTTATCTAACAGGACAAATCAGTACTTAACTGGAAATCAGCACTTATACCGAAGACAGAATTTAAGATATCAGAACTTAAGTGATCATAACTTAAGTTATCAAAAGATATTTATCAGGAGATAATACCAGGACTTAAGATGACTTTCAGATAAGACAGTCGGCTGATTGAAAGGAAAGAAGATCGAGACTAAGATAGAAAGAAATATGCATGAAGAAGGAATTCTATGAAGAATAGAATACTTGGAAGAAAAGATAACTAGTTGATATATTTTAGGAAGTAGAATTATATTCCATATCAATTAGAACATTATCTTGTAATTGTGTAGTATATAAACACAGGCATAGGGTTTGCACTATAAGTGTTATCATTATCGAAGTTATTATTCATTGTAACCCTAGCAGCCCTCGTGATAATTTGTTCATCACTGAGAGAGGACAGTTCCATATTGTAATAGAGTTTATTGTATTGAATAAATTCTATTTTCTGTTACTTGAGTTCTTATATTCGATTTGATTGTAGTAAACACTGTATTCAACCCCCTTCTACAGTGTGTGTGACCTAACAAATAATTTTTGAGCAAGTGAATCAGACTAAATCAAGCAAGCCTTTTTGGATGTCAAAGTTTCTACATGCAAAGAAGACAAAGTTGCTCTAATTCCTATCATAGAGAAACTTGAAGATGTAATGGAAGAAGAATCTATCAACAATACCAAGAGAGTACAAGGCCATCCTAAAAGGATATTGTCTTTGTAACAGAAAGAAAATCTACTTAGTTGTTTAATCTTATCCCCAAATTCTCCAAGATCAGATATCTTCAATTGATGCTCAAAGAGCTGAACAATCCACCACCCATAAATGCATTTGAAATTGAAGCTCGTGACTCTATTCAAGCAAGGCTGAATGAACTTCTGAATCGAAGAAAAGGAACATCTCTTCTAGACTCAACACGGGCATTAGATCCTAGGAAGAAAGCTACCAAGAGAAAGTCTGTTCAAACTCAATCTACTGAGGAAGGAGAAGGTAGTCAAGGCAAGAAGCAAAAGAAGACAAAAATAAATAAGACTTAGTTGATCTATTCAAGCTAGATGAACACTTCTTTGTAATTTTTTATATAAGAAATCTGGAATTATATATGTAATACAGAATATATTTAATAATATTCTCTGTTTTCAATACGTACTTTTTCTTATTCTCAGTTGAGTTATCCTTAGGGATTTGCTTGTCAAACTCTAACAAACAAATAGGGGGAGATTATAAAGCATAATGTAACGTAATATATAACCGAAGAAATATAACTCAACATGAAATAAAAATAGATAGATAATATTAACTGTGAAGCACAGGAACCCTGAAGATGAAGACTGGATAAAAACAAAAAATTAAAAGATGGAATTAATGCTTTAAGTCCATAACCAAATCTTGAAAAGAAGTTCATTAATATGTTCAAGCCTCCATGATGAATAAAATGTCAAAATACTTCCAGTATCAGTGAAATGTATTGATTTGAAGTATTGAAGATCAAGGGTTCAGTGAATGAAGCAATGGATAATCAACCAAGTTGTATCAGCTCAGAATTGTAAAAGAAATTGAATTGAATCAATTAGGTGTTAGTTGTTAGTGAACCAGACCAGTGCACAAAGCATCAACATATCAGAAAGGAATTAATTTGATCATGTAGAAATTTAGGGTTGATACAAATTATAGGGGTTCAAAAGATATAAATTTGTCTAAGTCAAAATTATAACCAAGGAATACTTGTCCTTGGGGTCGCAATCTAGATGAATTATTTTAAGGGATCAATATTATCTAGAGATCGCAAGTTGAGAAATTGGATAAGGAAAATCCTTGTGCTTGTACTCGCAAGTCATAAAGACAAAGATCTCTCCCTATGGTCGGCACTAAGAGAGAAAATCTTTTAAGGCAATAACTTGCCTTATGCTCGCAAGTAAGAAGTTTATTTTGTCCAAGGAACTTTTCCCTGTACTCGCTAGTAATGAAATAAATATTCAAGGAAGATGTACTCATTGTGGTCGAAAGTAAAACGAAGACTAAGGCAGATAATATTTCCATTTTTTCGCCAGTAAACACTTGGTGATTTCTTTGGAACAAAGAAACAAATGAACTAATTTTGTGGCAAAAAATGAGCCACATGTCCAAAGAATTTGAAAGTCTACAAAGAAGCAAAATGACTTAATTTCATTTAGTTATCTTCCTCAGCAACCAACTGTATTGAAGCTCCGTTGAAGACCATTTATTAGCTTGTAAACATAGTGTTGTGCTGTTGAATTTATTATAGTTAATCATTTGATTGATTAGATTGTAGCAACATCAAGGTTTATATTAAGAAAAATAATATATTCCTCGAACTGTTTTGTGTCTATTTTGATTCCGTAAATATAACGAAGAACTTGAAATGAATCGAAAAATATTGTAGATATCATATTCGGCCCCCCTTCTACGATAGTTTGGGACTAACATGAATGAATATTATAGAAGACTTAACATTAGATTGGACACGAAGGCCTGAGAGTGGAACTAATCGTCTTTGAACCAGACCAATTACACTAGGCGTTAGTGATCCGTTAAGGGAAACTAAGTATTATTCTCAGAAAGACTGTTAAGTGATATTTATAATTAAGATTAAATGTTAAATGATTTAAATATGAAGACCATAAGACCGAAGACTTGAAGATACAGAAGACTACAACTCAAGGAATACAAGAATGGGTTAAAAGCTTGAAAAATATTTTAAGTACAAGCCCCTAGACTTGTATTATCGATTTATAAGAATAAATGGAAGCAAATAGGACGATTAGTAGACCTTCTTGAACATATGGTCAATTACTAGATTCACAAATATTTGCATTGTCAATTTTAGTGTCCTAGGATAAGACAAGTCACCATCAAGCTTCTCTCTCATCCTTTAGTCAACTTATTGTAAATCAAGTCTCCATTTTCGATTTCTAAAGGAACAAAAAGTCTACTGCTGACTAGGAGCCTTGTATGATCGACTAGGAGCAAGTATATGCAAGTATATGGTCGACTTATAGCTTCATGTGGTCCCTAGGTCAATTTCTCACAAGATTCAAGCTAATTGGTCTCACTTCTAGCAATATTGGATGTTGTACAGTCGATTCTTAAAGTCTTGAAGATCCTATTGTTGATTTGTAGCCCTTAAACAACTTTTTGGTCGATTTGTAGCATACTAGTGTCGATTTGTAGCAATCTTAGCTCAAATGAATGGACTACAATGAGCCACATGTCCCTATCTTCTCAATCAAGTCATTACTATATATCCATCAGATCTTAGATGAAATAAGTAGTCTTCTCCAATAATACAGTAACAAAAATTTTCATTATTTTTTTCTGAGATCTAGTTTGATTCTTTTAAGGTTTTACAAGGAGAAGTGCTCCGAAAATTCAATCACACCATAAAGATTTACATATCTACATTCACAAGCTTTAGATCTATATTTTGATAGGCTATTTGATAAGATCTCAAGCTTGTTTGAGTGATAAGAAGAACCAAATATTGATAGCTTATTGTATTGGTTCTTTTTTTATTTGTCGCTTCAAATCTTTTATATTTGGAGTTGTAAGAAAATCCTCATAGCATTTATACTTTAAATAAAAGAATATTTACTCAGAAACTTGTGTGTATTTGTTTGATATATATTCTGCTGCATGTAATCAATTAAAATGAAAAACATATATTCACCCCCTCTGTATGTACCGTTTGGACCTAACACTCTTGGATTTTCCTGATGAAGGGCCACCAATGACACAACCAAGCTAATTTGATAAGTCAAATTTTCCTGATAAAGATGATGCACCTATAGCAGTTGCTGCAAAGAGGATCAATAAATTGAAAGTGAAGAGGATGGGACTAACCACTACTATTGACTTTCCTATAATGGTTGTTGCTGAAAGAATTAAGAAAAATGAAAGAAAAAAAATAAAGGGGGACAAAACACATGAAATTAAGAAAAAAAGGAAGAAATAACTGAAAATGTGAAGAAGCCTATTGATAAAGGTAAAAGAATTATGCTTGACAGTGAAGATGCTGCCACTAGAAAGAAGTTTAAAAAATAAATGCATGAAAGGATTGATGCAGGGAGACATCATGTTGATAGGTTGATTATTGAACGAAATAGTCAAAAAAGGAAAACTCCAATTGTTGTTCCTAGAGATTTGGGTAGTTCTAAAAAAAGAACAATTGTTGAAGGACCAAGAAGGAGTAATAAGTTGTATTTAAAAAAAACCTTTGGGAGGTTTAGAAATAGCAAAAACAGCCAGTTTGTCTGGATCAGGAAGCAGAACTAGCTGCTGAGGGTCAATCTATACAAGTGAGGACACCAGTTCAACATAACTCATACATTGGGCCAATGAAGCCGGGGAAACAAATGCCACCAGTCAAGCAAAAAAAATCATTTTTGGCAAAACCGGGCTAAAATATGCACCTTTATTATCTCATGGAAGAACTGTAATAATACCTGGTGCTATTGCAGAAGCACTACAAAAGACAAATGATGACAAAGATGCAGCATGACCTTCAACAAAGGGGAAATGAAGGATCCATGAAGAAATGATATTGAAGCACTATGTACTTATGTTATTCTGCACTTTATTTTATAACTTAAAAAATTTTATTTTGACTTTTTGGATATTAATGATGTTATTGTTGTTTTGATTATGAATATGTAATATCATGTACTAATGTCGTATGAACTTAGTAATGGAAGCACTTTCTTTTGCAATTCTTTCATTTCATTCATTTAAATTTTCATTACATTGATTCCAAAATACAGTACATAGTCATACAAGATAAGTTATTTCACTTATACGAAGGTTTTATTTAGGTAATTCATATCCCTTGCCCATTGTCTCCACTTTTTTGTTCACCACTACAAACACCCACACCAAGAAAATTATGACCACATAAAATAAAATGGGGATTCTTTTCTTCCCTTTTAGTTCAGCAACAACCTCAAACTTCCCCACATCCTCTAGCCTAATGAAATAATTGCAAAAGAAAGTGCTTCCATTACTAAGTTCATACGACATTAGTACATGATATTACATATTCATAATCAAAACAACAATAACATCATTAATATCCAAAAAGTCAAAATAAAATTTTTTAAGTTATAAAATAAAGTGCAGAATAACATAAGTACATAGTGCTTCAATATCATTTCTTCATGGATCCTTCATTTCCTCTTTGTTGAAGATCATGCTGCATCTTTGTCATCATTTGTCTTTTGTAGTGCTTCTGCAATAGCACCAGGTATTATTACAAAGATGCAGCATGACCTTCAACGAAGAGGAAATGAAGGATCCATGAAGAAATGATATTGAAGCACTATGTACTTATGTTATTCTGCACTTTATTTTATAACTTAAAAAATTTTATTTTGACTTTTTGGATATTAATGATGTTATTGTTGTTTTGATTATTAATATGTAATATCATGTACTAATGTCATATGAACTTAGTAATGGAAGCACTTTCTTTTGCAATTATTTCATTTCATTCATTTAAATTTTCATTACATTGATTCCAAAATACAGTACATAGTCATACAAGATAAGTTATTTCACTTATACGAAGGTTTTATTTAGGTAATTCATATCCCTTGCCCATTGTCTCCACTTTTTTGTTCACCACTACAAACACCCACACCAAGAAAATTATGACCACATAAAATAAAATGGGGATTCTTTTCTTCCCTTTTAGTTCAGCAACAACCTCAAACATCCCCACATCCTCTAGCCTATCTATTTTTTCAACATCCCATGAATGATCATTCTTGACCTTGGGCACATAAGGGGGTCAACCCATAGATGAAAATTACATGAGTTCATCCTACCATCTTACAAATAGATAAACATAATTTTGATTATGAGAACCTAACACACAAATAATACATAATGACATGTACATATATGCTTACCATGAAACAGAAACAACCCCTAAATTGTCTTCCCGGATTCGCATCCGTCCATGATGTTCTTAGCACTATTGCTCTTCCACGCCAACAATTAGGTTTCATGTTCTTTACTCATATAATTAAAAATGAAATAATACACATATATATGTCTAATTATATAACCACATGGTCTATGAGGTTTGGCGGGAGATTTTTCTCTGTTTTGGAGGGAAGCTTTATGTCAAAAGACTGATTTGTCCATCCGAGATATAATATTTTAATGTTAATACTGGTTTAAAGGTTAAAGGGTATTAAATCACATATCTCGGGGTTTAAAAGGTACATCCGCTTAGGTTTGGGATTTATGGGTATAAACGTTAATACTTTAATGGCCAAAAGGTCAATAATCCTAAAAGAATCCCTTCAAAATTAAAAGAAAGATTTTATCAAGTAGCAATTAGACCAACTTTGTTATCTGGGGATGAGTATTGGGTGGTGAAGAAGGCCTAAGAGTTACGACTATAAGTAGCGGAAATGAGGTGGTTGCATTGGATTTATGGTCGTACCATATTAGATAGATTTCCGATTGGCATTTTTAGGGCAGTTACAAGTTTCATTTATTATAAGAAAAGTAAGAGAATATAGACTGCGATAGTTTGGACATGTCTGGAGGAGACGTATATCGGCTCCAGTATGGAGAGTGGAAGGATTAGCGTTGTCGGCTACGAGAAAAAAAAGGAAGACCAAGAAGAACTTGGGATAACGTACTTTCACTAAATTTGCGTGCTTCAAACCTTCGAGGAGATATGGTATCCGATAGAAGGTCTTGGCGGTGTCGAATTATAGTGGTTGATTGACTTATGGGTTTGTTGGATCTTGTATGTTAAGGTGTTAATAGCATATAGTGTTAGTTTATTCCTTTATTTTTATTTTGTTATTGTGCTTAATTCTATTATTATTTTATTTTAGATTTCATACATCATTATCATTAATACTTTTTGGTAGATATGATGTCTTATCTTTGAATTTTTTTGAACAAGAATTCATTTGATTTTCAGATCAGAAGTTCTATGAGCGTTCTTAAGCAAGATTGAGTTCAAGATATCAAATGTGCTTTTTATGTGGAATAAAAGTGACTTACAATAGTCATTATTTGGTATTGTGCATTGTATTTTATTTATATTTATACTACATTTTCACATTTTCACACACAAGCTAGTGGTCCTTCAGGAAATATCCTATTCATTCTTTTGAGTGAGGGGAAGGATGCGTACATGTTAGGCCTCAATGATACTATAGAAGGGGGTTGAATATAGTATCTACAATCAATTCGACTATGAACACAAGTATGTAACATAATACAAGTTTATTCAATATATCAAACTCTGTTACAGTAGGTTTAATCTACTCTCTTAGTGATGTAAGATATCACTAAGAGCTGCTAGGGTTACAATGAATAATCTTCTCGTAAATGATAACACATATAGTAAAAACCCTAAGTTGTGTTTATATAGTACACATTTTCAAGATATCTTCTAATTGATATGAAATATATCTCTTCCTAAAATATATCAATCAGATATTATCTTTTTACAAGTCTTCTAGTCGTCCAACTCCTAAAGCATATCTTCTTTTGTTTAGTCCAGATCCTCTCCTAGAAATCAGCCGCACTTTACTTCTGAAGCATATCCTTCCTTAAGTTCTGATATCACAAGTTCTGATACCTTAAGTTCTGATATCTTCCTGTCTTCAGTAAATCCTGATTTCCAGCCGAGTACTGATAAGTTCTGATATTAAGTTCTGAAACTAAACACATCAGATTAGTCATGACATCACAAATATATCTAACAATCTCCCCCAACTTGTAAATTATGAAAAATATATAAGTTAATGGGCTTGATGATGTCAAAAACATTTTAAGTACAAATTCAATGAGAGTTTATTTAGACAACTAACTACAACTTATAATAGTTGCAGCTTTTACCAATTTTACTGAATCAATCTAAATCCAAAATGATTCTTGACAAAGTTTGATATCAGCTTCTCTTCTGCATTTCTCAGTACTTGAGCTAATTTAGCCTTGACTTGTTGCAGTTCTTCATCTTGACTTCCAATCTGGTATATGGCAGTCCTAAATGCTGAAATGTGATTTCTTTCCAATCCATCACCAAGTCTGATTACCCTTGGGTGAGAGGAGTCTTCATTATAGCATAGACATTTCTCTTTCAGAATAACTTCTATCTTAGCAGAATTCTTCGTCATTAGAATTTCTCTTCCATCATCTTCAACTATCTTTGGAATAAATTCTGCAACCCTTGATCCATAGATTCTAGCTTTATCCCTTATGGTCTTCATCAAGAAATTTGACCATCTTTTGGTAATCTCAGACTTTATCTCCAAAAGATAATGAATGAATTGAAGTTCTTTAAGAGATTCGTTCAGCATATCTGATTTTGACATTCTGTATGTTCTTCCATCTTTAAGAAATAGAATCAGCTTTTCCTTGACTTTACTCTTATCATGAGTATCCAGTACCACTTGAGTAGATATAACCTGTAACACCCCCAGATCCGGGGTCGGGGATCCGGGTTGTCACGGTCTTTCTTTCCACAATATCACTTCACTTAATTAATAATAAATAACCTCATGCTGTGACCCCATACTAACACACACCACAACCCGTTATAGTCTCAGAGATGAAATTGAAATAAGTACAAGTCTTTGAATCCACCATTTAAAAGTTATTACAACCCAAAATGATTACTTGATAAATTTACAGTTAATTGCCATTATCTGCCACAAGTTATAATTATACATAATTTGATTCTCAAAAGTAGATGGTCTGAACTACAATGGATCTACCTCTGCAGCTATAGCAGCTACAATATCATCGGGAAGACGCGGGACGCTTCCCACGCGCTTGCGCTGGGTCTGCTGGAGTCTGGCCATCTCTCCTAACTGTTGTTGTGTGATGAAGAAATAAAGCAAGAGTGAGCCTTACAGCTCGCAAGATAATGCATAGTGATAACAATAATATAAGTATCTAAATGGATACTTAATAGAATCTCTATCATGTGTAAGATAATTACTTACTAGATATAAGTAAAAACAAGGAATGAAGTTACCAATACTTCACCACACTTATATCATTTATAAAGCTACTTGAACTACCACCGTTCAAAGTATTATAAGTTTTAAGAAAAACATCCCATAGATGAAACCACAAGTTAAGACTTGAATAGATTCAATCTTTGAAATATTATTGAATGAAAAAAAGTTACGAGATACTTTATTTAGTCCCGATATATATATATATATCCACATATATATCTCTTAAACATTTCCTGGAACCTCTGTTATGTAAAGTATGAACAGAGTTTGAAACATCCAATAAATTTTGGAAAGGAAAAGAATTTTGGCATAAACCAGATATCTTGCTGATCAGGCAAAGATACCAATAAGTAACCTTTTCTACTAGTAGATGGATGAATCCCCCACCGGTCATCACCCTGGCCACATAAGGACCTTGTGCTGGACCGCCACCCGGCCTCTTACGCGTTGATGGACTGCCACCCAGCCACTTACACTTTGATAGACCGTACCCCGGCCTGTCGCTTATGCCGACTCAATTAGATGGGCTTACTTCCCGAACATTGGGCAAGTAATCAATTCATTTACCAAAACTGCAACCTCGTTGCGAATATAAAATACACCACAGAGCCGGATTCCCCAGGTTTTGAGCGAGTATTTAAATCCCCTTAAAAAAGGAAGATCTTAAATATAAAATGAGTTTTGGGATCCGCTCTGACTTTAAAAATCATTTTAAAGACTCGAAAACACTTTATAGAGTGTTTGGAGTAAAGCTGATTTAATGAAGTAAATCAGTCCCCAGAATATTTAGAAAATAACTGAATATTATTATTTAAATAATATTCCCATAAAGAATAATCTTTATAAAAATAATTGAAGTAGAAGTATTAAAACTTCTACTTGAAACGAGTATTAAATAAACAAAGATATACTTATATGAAAGTACTATCTTTATTTGAATAATCGAAAATAAGTTTGATTATTGACACCTTATTCTTTAATAAAATAAAGAATATATCTCAGCAAATAATCGGAGTCATAGATACTCAAATGAATATTCAAATAATATTCATTAAATAATATAAACTGAGTCATAAGCCCTCGAATGAATATTCAAATAATATTCAATAAATAATATGAAAGAGTCATAAGCCCTCGAATGAATATTCAAATAATATTCAGATAATTAAAATAAAAGGAGTCATAAGTCCTCAAATGAATATTCAAAATAATATTCAATAATAAAATAAAGTTAAAGTTATCGAATAAACCTTATTCGATTAATAGTTTTGAAAACTATGACCATATATATATATATAAGTATATATATATATATTTATATCCATATATACAAAATCTACTCGGGATCCTCGACTCCCGGTTTTAGAAAATATTTTCACCTTTGGGTCCCTGTACTAAGGGTATATGCAAATTACCGCTATCCTCTAGCATAGGTATTATCAACTGAATCAACAGATATATATGGAAAGAATACGAAACAGGCATGCATATATATATACCATAGTAGCATGCTTCAATATATTGCAACATTTGCTAATTAACCAACATGCATCTATCACAAGATAATGCAAATACATATATTCATCACAACAACAGTTATAACGGGTAGAAAACTTGCCTGAGCGACTTGGGGTGATAAAAGGCTCGGGACAAGTCTGGTAACCTATAAACAACAAGTAAGCTGGAATTAAACCAAAATCACTTGTAAATCTATACTTTAACTAACTTAGAGTCTAACGCTTGTTTTGCGCTCACTGATTCGCTTAAGTCACTCGGGTACCCTCGGCTCCACCATTTTTAATAATTTAACCTTTACGAGTTTTAAAGCGATTCCTTCGCGAGTGTCTTACCAACTGCCTAACACACTTACCATAAATGTTTCATACATTAATTAACCCTTTTTGGTCTTTAACCTATGTTTCAAAGTAAGGCGAGGGAAAAAGTTTCGTTCGCGAAACGCCGTTACTTGAAACGGTCGTTTCTCCTAAACCGTGCATCGGAATCGAACGAACTACATATCAAAACGAAGCTCGTAACATGAGCTATCTAAACATGGCAGTGGTCATAATCTAGCAGGGGGTTCTCGGGTCCTAATTCTATGCACAAAAACAGTCCAAAGAAAATCAGACGTTACGACGGCTATGTTTACGCGATTTCCAATATTTTAAACCATTCAAAACCATTCCAAATCAACCTCAAATCCAACATACAACCAACATCCATCCTTATCACATCATAACAACCCAAACCAATTCAATTTAATCATTCATACTTATGCCTAAACTTAACTTTAATCATACTTAAGTTCTTTTAAATCAAAACCACAACATTTACCATTCCATTTCACTACCATTTCAAATCCCAAACTCTAATCACAACAACAAGCTACAATATCATCCTACTAATCAAAATCATCTTATAATATATAGGAACCTAGGGTTTGGAGATGGTATACCTTCCTTGAAGTGGTGGGAGGAGCTAGGAAGCCTTAAGAAGCTTTGAGAAGTCTTAAGAATGCTTGAATCTTCAAGAAAAACAAGAAAAATTTCAAGTTAAAAACTTGAAAACACTATTCATTGTCTTCTTCTTTGATTAAATGAAGAAGATTGAGAAGGAATTAATGGCTTAAACTCATGATATAGTCCTAACTAAGCATGAAGATGATTAGGGAATTATCTTACTAATTTCGGAGGCTTGGATCTTGAGTTTTGAAATTCTTTGCCTTTAAAATGCTAAAAAGCCGAGAGCTCTTCAAGAACAAGCCTTGGTTGCTTTTTGATTTTTGATGAAAATGATTTTACTTGGCTTGGTTGCTTTGCTTTTGTGTTTGATTTAGTCAATTACCTTCTTGCCCTTGAATTTGTGTGGTTACAAAGCCACCACACCTCCTTCCTTCCCATGTCATGCTTGTGTCATCCTCATGATGTCATCCTCCCTTCCTTGTACTCTTTCTATTGGTTGGATGACATCATTCCCACTAATCCCTTTTATTAACTTCCTAATCGTTTGCCTAATGACCGCTGATCTTTTATACGGTTCGCTTAACTTTCATTTTCGTTTATCGTTTGAAGGATCATACCCGGGATCTTATTACTTAGGTTCCTTTAACCTTTCTCAATACATTATATTCCTTTTTATGATCCTCTATTATAATCCTTTAATTTAAATCCTTTTTATCCTGTTACCTTATACTCAATTCTCTCCGTATCTTGTGGATTTCCGGGAAAAACCAAAGTGTTCGGAATTGGATTCTGACGATCTTTACATACACTTATATACTTCATAGAGTACTAATAATATCCCAGAATATCCATAACAGAACCCCTACATAGTGTGGCGTGAAAAGTTTTCTCATTCAGCTAAAACACTATTCACAAGGGTTACAAAAAGTTGAAAATTTTGGGGTTATTACAGTCTCCCCTCCTTAAAAGGATTCCGTCCCGGAATCAAACAGAAAACAAATGGGGGTACTTTTCTAGCATTGTGCTCTCTAGTTCCCAAGTTGATTCTTCCACGTTATGATTCTGCCATAGTACTCTGACTAGCTTGATCACTTTGTTCCGAAGCACCTGCTCCTTCTTATCCATAATCCTTACTGGCTTCTCCACGTAAGTTAGATCTGGCTGCATATCCACCTGCTCGTACTCCACTATGTGCCTGGCATCACGATGATACCTCCTTAGCATTGACACATGGAACACATTATGAACTTGTTGCAAATTAGGGGGTAGGGCTAGCTCGTAAGCTAACTTTCCAATCCGTCTTAATATCTCAAAAGGTCCAATGTATCTTGGGCTTAGTTTTCCTTTCTTTCCGAACCTCATTAATCCCTTCCAAGGGGATACTTTCAACAGTACTAAGTCCCCTACTTCATATTCCTTGTCCTTTCAGGCTAGGTCAGCATATTTCTTCTGTCTGTCTTGGGCTGCTACAAGTCACCCTCTGATAAGATCCACTATATCTTTGGTCCTTTGGACCACTTCGGGTCCGAGCATCTTCCGCTCTCCTACTTCATCCCAGTATAAGGGAGATCGACACCTTCTTCCGTACAGGGCCTCATAAGGCGGCATTCCGATGCTAGCATGAAAGCTATTGTTATAAGAAAACTCGACCAACGGTAAGTGATCATCCCAACTTCCTTTAAGGTCTATTGCACAGACTCTCAACATATCCTCTAGTGTCTGGATAGTCCTTTCACTCTGTCCATCCGTCTGGGGATGGTACGCGGTACTCATATTTAACTTGGTCCCCGCACATTCCTGAAAGCTCCTCCAAAATCTGGAGTTGAACCTGGGGTCTCGGTCTGAGACAATGGACGCTGGGACTCCATGTCGCATCACTATTTCCTTAAGGTAAATGTCCACCAGTCTATCGACTGTGTATCTCTCATTGATAGGAATGAAATGAGCTGACTTTGTCAGTCGGTCTATAATTACCCAAATGGCGTCGTGATTGGCTTTCGTCCTTGGCAAGCCTACAACAAAATCCATCGCTATCTGTTCCCATTTCCATTCGAGAATCTCCAGGGGTCGCAAAAGTCCACTGGGTCTCTGGTGCTCTGCCTTTACTCTTTGGCAAGTCAAACACTTGTTTACCCATTCTGCTACATCCCTCTTCATGTTGGGCCACCAGTAATATTCCTTCAAATCCCTATACATCTTGTGTACTTCCCGGGTGAATGGAATACCTTGAACTATGGCTTTCATCCAAAATCTCATCTTTAAGTTCTTGAACATTCGGAACCCAAATTCGGTAGGAGTACCTCATTATCCCTTTATCATCTTTCTCAGTATGGATCTCCTCTCCAGTCATTGACTCTCTGCCTTCATTCATTATTTTCTCCTGGCACAATCTGATCTTTTCCAATAACTCTGGCTGCATTGAGATCTCAAAAAGCTTTTCAGCTCCGGTTCCGGTTACCTTTACTTCTATTTCCATTCTCTCAAAATCCCTTATCAACTCTTCCGAAGTCGTTATCATTCTGAGTCTCTCCTTTCTACTAAGGGCATCAGCCACCACATTGGCTTTCCCTGGATGATAGAGAATCTCACAATCATAGTCCTTGATTAGTTCTAACCATCTCCTCTGGCGCATGTTGAGCTCTTTCTGTGTAAATATGTACTTGAGGCTCTTATGGTCTGTGAAAATCTCGCACTTCTCTCCATACAAGTAGTGCCTCCAAATTTTTAAAGCAAATACTATTGCCGCGAGCTCAAGGTCATGAGTAGGATATCTAACCTCGTATTCCTTCAGTTGTCTCGACGCATACGCAATAACTTTACCGTGCTGCATAAGCACACATCCTAATCCTTTGTGCGACGCGTCACTATATATCACAAAATCTCCTTTTCCAGTCCGGCAATGCTAATACCGGAGCCGTTATCAACCTTTTCTTTAATTCCTGAAAACTGTTCTCGCATTTCTCCGTCCATTCAAACTTCTCTGTCTTACGAGTAAGTCGTGTCAAAGGGGCTGCGATCTTCGCAAAGTCCTGAACAAATCTACGATAGTAGCCGGCCAATCCTATGAAACTTCCTTACCTCTGTGGGTGTGGTTGGCCTTTCCCAATTTGAGACCGCCTCTATCTTGGAGGGGTCGACCAATACTCCTTCTTTATTGATCACATGTCCTAAAAACTGTACTTCATTCCGCCAGAATTCACACTTCGAGAATTTGGCATATAACTGCTCCTCTCTGAGTATTCTAGAGCTATCCTCAAATGCTCTGCATGATTCTGCCTCAGTCCTTGAGTAGATCAAAATATCATCGATAAAAACTATCACACACTTGTCCAAGTACTTCTTAAATACTCTATTCATTAAATCCATGAAAGCCGCTGGGGCGTTGGTTAATCCAAAGGACATTACCAAGAACTCATAATGCCCATACCTGGTACGGAACGCTGTCTTGGAAATATCTTCGGGTTTAATCTTTAGTTGGTGATATCCAGTTCTCAGGTCGATCTTGGAAAAATAAACAGCATCCTTTAGCTGGTCGAACAGATCGTCTATTCTAGGTAATGGGTACCTGTTCTTTATGGTTAGCTTGTTCAACTCTCGATAGTCTATGCACAACCTCATGCTCCCATCTTTCTTCTTAACAAATAAAACTGGTGCTCCCCACGGAGACACACTGGGTCTTATCATACCCTTATCCAAGAGTTCCTGCAATTGGATAGCTAATTCCTTCATTTCTAATGGGGCTAACCGGTAAGGTGCTTTTGAAACTGGCGCCGTCCCTGGGGCCAACTCAATAGCAAATTCAATCACTCTATCGGGTGGTAATCCCGGAAGGTCTTGTGGGAATACATCTTCAAATTCGTTGACTACTGGAATATCTTGTAAGTTGGGCACCTCCTTCTGCGTGTCCACCACATAGGCTAGGTAAGCCTCACTTCCTTTTCGTAGCATCCTTTTGGCCTGGGCCATAGTCAAAAATTTCTGCGTCTGCCTCTTTCCTCTAAATATAACTTCTTTCTTCCCGGGGATATTTAACTTAACTTTCTTCCCTTTACAGTCTATCTGAGCATCGTTGCTAGATAGCCAGTCCATTCCCAAAATCACATCAAACTCCCCTAATTTAAAAGGAATCAGATCAATACTGAAAGATTGCTCCCCTATGCCTATCTCACAGGCGGGGTGAATCTGGTTAACAGGAATAATTTCATGATTGGCTATTTCTACTTGTAAGGGTTCTATCAAGGGTTCAGCCTTAAGTCTTAACTTACGCGCAAGGTCCTTTGATATAAAAGATTTAGTTGCTCCCGAATCAAATAAAACATTTACACTGACTGAATTTAGAGAAAGGGTACCTGCTATCACATCTGAATCTTTCATAGCATCCTGGACTGTCATGTTGAAAGTCCTCGCAGTAGGTGGCTTATTAGAAGCAGCCCTGCTTGCTCCCGAAGCTGCTGGTTTGTTCATTGGGCATTCCCTCTTCCAATGACCTGGGCGTCCGCACTGATGATAAGTGGCGGTTGGAATGACGGCAAGGGTTGATGATGGGCACTTATTTGAGTAGTGGCCTTCCCGATCGCACTTAAAACAGGTTACAGGCTTTCCTTTACACTCCCCAGTGTGATTCCTTCCACATATGTTACAGGCTGGCAATGGGGGTCGAGACTGGTTGGAATAGGACATTCTTGACTTCTGGCCGCCCTGGCTCACACTCACACTCATTGGACGCTTAAACCCAGTGTTCCTTCCTGGTAGGGACACTGCTCCTCGATTAAATCTAGTTGGGAAGCTCCTTCCTGCGGAACCTCCACCCATGCTCATACTTTTCCTCTTTATTCCTTTCTTCTCTCTTTCCTTCTGCATCTGTTCACTTCCGACTTCTACAATCATTGCCTTTTGCACCAGAGTGGCATAGTCCGTAAGCTCAAGGATTGCCAACCTATTCTGAATCCACGGTTTCAGTCCCTGCTGAAACCTCCTAGCTTTCTTTTCCTCGGTGCTCACAAACTCCGGCACAAACCTTGATAACTCAGTAAATTTCGCTTCGTACTCTGCTACAGACAAGTTATTCTGCTTTAGCTCCAAGAACTTGAGCTCCATCTGGTTTTCCATAAACCTCGGGAAATACTTTCCCAGAAACAACTGACTAAATCTCTCCCAGGTTATAATAGCATCTGTCTCCATGTTTTTCTTGGCCTCCCACCAGTAGTTAGCTTCTCCTTTCAGAAGGTAGGTAGCAAATACAGTCTTCTGTGCCTCCTCGGTACTCAAAATCTCAAAAGATTTCTCCATTTCCTTTAACCATGCCCTTGCCTCAACTGGGTCGGCTGATCCGTGGAACTCAGGGGGCTTAAGGGACTTAAAAGCCCTGAAAGAGTTTGCCACAGCATTGTTATTTCCTTAAGGGGGTGGGTTGGGTTGACGTTCCAAATTCTGCCTTAGGAGTTGCATGAACTGGCCCATGGGATCCATGCCTGGGTTTGGTACTGGTTGCTCCACCTCGGTTTCTCCTTCTGCAACCTCTATCTCAAATCCCTCAACATCATATGTTTCCTCTTCCTCTTCATACAGGGAGTCATCCTGTTCCACATAATCCTCATCTTCCTCTTCACTGTGTTCTTGGTTTCTATTGTCCTGATTATAGCTTCCCTGGTCCTCAGATCCAGGGTTCGCCCTAGTTCGAATCTTTCTTGGCGGCATGATTCTGATAATAATAAAAAAAATTATTGGGAAAATTCAATGTTAGGTCACAATCATATACAACATTGTGCCTTGCACAGCTCTTATAATGGGGAGAACGTATAACGCAATTCTATTAT